>NC_132870.1:24951666-25270833 GCF_048164855.1 Canis lupus baileyi
CCCACGTCGGGCTTCCGGCATGGAGCCTGCTTCTCCCTCCTCCTGTGTCTCTGCCTCTCTCTCTCTCTATGTCTATCATAAGTAAATAAATCTTAAATAAATAAATAAATAAATAAATAAATAAATAAATAAATAAATAAAAAATTCCTTTCTGAAATAAATAGTGGCATACAGAAAGTATTATCCATGATGGAAAAGCAGAAATTATTTCAGAAATTCAAGGTCAATCTGAAAATCAGCTAATGTAATATACCATAGTAATAGCATAAAGAACAAAGACCATGTGATCATATTCACAAAGGCAGAAAGTCATTTACCAAAACCCAAAAGCTTTTCAGAATAAAAACTCTCCACACACTGGGAATATAAAGGAACTTCTTCAGCCTATTAAAGTGGACTGATTAAAAATCTAAAATTAATATCATACTTAATTGTTAAAAATTTATTTCTTTTTCCTTATAATGTGGAACAAGGCAAAGATGTCCAATTTCATCACTTCCATTAAAAATTGTACTGGAGATTGATTCTAGCCAGGGTAATCAACCAGGCAAAAACCAACCAAACAAAAATAAAATATAAAAGAAAGAAAAACGATAAAAGGCATGCAAATTAAAAAGAAGAAAGTATTATCTTTATTAGCAGATGATTTATTCCTCTATCTTGAATATCCTAAAGAGTGCACCAAAACCAAAACCCATTAGAATCAATAAATAAGTTCAACAAAGTCACAGGATACAACAAAGTAAGTCAACTGCATTTCTACATACTAGCTATGAACAATCTGAAAATAAACTTTAATAATTCCATTCAGCAATGTGGAATTTAAGAAACAAAACAGATGAGCATATAGGAGGGGGAAATAAAAGAGAGAGGGAAACATACCATAAGAGAATCTTAAAGATGGAGAACAAACTGAGAGTTGATGGAGGGAGGAGTAAGTCTATATGGGTAATGGGGATTAAGGAGTGCACTTGTAATGAGCACTGGGTATTGTATGTAAGTGATGAATCATTGAATTCTACTCCTGAAACCAATATTGCACTGTATGTTAACTAACTAGAATTTAAATAAAAATTATATTAAAAATTCTATTCAACAGCACCAAAAAGAATACAATATTAGAAATAAATGTAATGAAAGGTTTGTACATTGAAAACTACAAAGCATTGCTGAAATAAAGAATACCTCAATAAATGGAGAGACAGTCCATGTTCATGGATGGGAAGTCTCAACTGTTAAGTTGACATTACTTCCTAAATTGAAAAGTCCAACACAAACCTTATAAAAATCCTTATTGTGGTTTAAAAATTTAAAAAGCTGATCCTAAAAATAATTTGGAAATGCAAATCTCCTAGAATAGTCAAAAGAATTTTGAAAAATAAGGACAAAGTTGAAGGACTTACACTTCTATATTTCAAAACCTATTATGAAGCTACAGTAATCAAAATACTATAGTCCTGGTAGAAAAATAGACATGTAGATCAATGAACTAGAAATATCCCAGGTCCAGAAATAAACACATTTATTGATTTTTGACAAATGTGCCAAAGCAATCTGTGAGGGGAAACTGTAGCCTTTTCAACAAACAGTACTGGTACAATTGGGTAGCCACACACAGAAAGATGGATTGTGTTGTTACCTCACACCACACGCAAAAATTATCTCCAAATGGATCATATATAAATGTAAGATCTAAAACTATAAAACTATCAGGAAGAAAACATACAACTGAATCTTTACCACCTTGAGGTAACTAATAATTTCTTAGAATTGACCACAAAAGCACAATGAAGGGAAAAATGATATATTGTACTTCATCAAAATTAAAATTTTTGCTCTTCAAATTCACCATGAAGAGAGTAAAAAAACAAGCCAAAGACAGGGAGAAAATATTTGCAATATGTACAATAAAGGACTTGTGTCTAAAATACACAAATAACTCTTACAATTTAATAAGAAGACATATAATCCAATTCAAAACAGAGAAAACAATTTGAAGTCTATACAAAAGATTACATATTGTATGACTCTATTTATACCAAATTCCAGAAAAGTCAAATCTATAGCAGGAGAAAATAGCATTTTGGTTGTGTAGGTCTGGGTGTGGAACAGGGAATGACTACAATTAGAGTGAAGTTTCTTTTCGGGGAAATAAAAATGTTCTTAAATTAGATTGTGTTAATGGTTACCTAACTAAAAACTTATGAATAATTATTGAATTATGTACTTAAAATGACTGTATTTTATGGAATGTAAATTATAATTCAATAAGGTTATAAAAATATCTCAACAGTAAGAAAACAATCTAATTTAAAAATGGGCAAATGGCTTGAACAGATACTTCATGTATGAAGAAATATTAATGACAAATAAGCACACGAAAATGTCCAACATTATTATTCATTAATGAAACATGAATTAAAACCACATTGATGGGAGCCTGGGTGGCTCAGTTGGTTGGTTAAGCATATGACTCTTGGTTTCCTGTGGGTCATTATCTCATGGTTGTGGGATCAAGCCCCACATTGGGCTCCGTGCTAAGTGTGGAGTCTGCTTCAGATTCTAACTCTCTCTCTCACTCACTCACTCTCTCTATCTCAAAGAAATAAATATTAAAAAAAACACATTAAGATACAACTACACACACATTAGTATTGCTTAAATAAAAACAAAAATACTGACAATATCAATTGCTGATGAGGATCTGGATAAGTTGGACTCTCATATACTGTTGGTATGAATGCAAAAGGGTATAGCCACTGAGGAAAACAGTTTCACATTTTTTTCTTTTTTCTTTTTATTAAAGTATAGTTGACATACAATATCATTAGTTTCAGATGTACATGACACTGATTTGACATTTATTTACATTATGAAATGTTCACCATGATAAGTGTAGTTATCCATCTGTCACCATACAAAATTATTACAATATTATTGACTATATTCCCTATACTGTGCTTCATGTCCCTGTTACTTACATATTTTATAACTGGAAGTTTGTAACTCTTAATTCCCTTCACCTATTTTGCTCATCCACCTACCCACCTCTCTTTTGGCAAACACCAGTTCATTCTCTGTACTTGTGAGTTTGTTTCTGTTTTGTTTGTTTTATCTTTTAGATTCCACATACAAGTGAAATCATAGGATATTTGCCTTTCTCTGTTTGACTGTTTCACTTATCATAATACCCTCTAGGCTCATCCATGTTGTTGCAAATGGTATGATTTCATTTTTTTTATACCTAAATAATATTCCATTGCATACATATAGCACATCTTCTTTATTCATCTATTGATGGACACTTAGGTTACTTTCTTACCTTGGCTATTGTAAATAACACTGTAATGAATATAGTGATTATATATATATATATATACGCACACATATATATATTTCAGTTATTTATTTATTTATTTATTTATTTCAAATGAACCTTTTTTGTTTTCTTTGGATAAATACCCAGAAATGGAATTGCTGGATCGTATGCTAGTTCTACGTTTAATTTTTTGAGAAACCTCCATACTGTTTTCTATAGTGGCTGCACCAATTCACATTCCCACCAGAAGTACACAAGGGTTGCCTTTTCTCCACATCTTTGCCAACACTTGTTATCTCTTGTCTTTTTGATAATAGCGACTCTGACAGGTATGAAGTGTTATCACAATTTCTTATAAAGTTAGATATACATTTATTATATGGCCCAGCAATCCCACTTTTGTTATTTACCCTAGAGAAATGAAAACTTCTGTTCACACACAAATCTTTGCATGGGTGTTTATAGCAACTCTCTTCATAATCACTCAAAACTAGAAACAACCCAAACGTTTACCAACAGTGGATGAACAAACTTTGGTACATCCATACAATTCAATATCCTCAGTAATAAAAAGGAGAAAACTTTTGAAATACTTGGCAACTTAGATAAACCTCAGAGATGTTATGGTTAGTGAAAGTATCTGGACTCAGAGTTTGCATGTTGTATGATTATATTAATTTAATATTTTTTTTTTTCCCAAAAGACTAAACTACAGTGGTAGAAGGCAAATAAGTGATTACCAGGTCTTAAGGCAAAGAGAAGGTATGAATACAAAGATATAGCAAAAGGGAAAAAAATGTATTCTGATTGTGGTGGTTGTTAAATGAATCTATTCATGCATTAAAAATCTTGCATTTGTACATCAATTAAAATCAATTATACTGTATGTTAATCATAAATAAAGTTATATAGTTGGAATTTATATTTTCATACATTATTGAAATCAAGTTTGTGATTTCTAATCATATTAGATATTTTTGGTATTAAAATATTTCTGTGAAAGAGGTTATTATGTAAACACAGTCTCCCTCCCCCCAAAAAAGTATCACAAACATTAGACTTTAAGGCATGAAGTGATACAAAATGTGAAGATAGACATTTCATAATGATACAAAAGATCCATTCAACAGGAATGCAAAAGAAATCCTAGATTTGTATTAACATTGCTTTAAAATATGCAAAGAAAATTAGACAGAACTAAGATGAAAAATACATTCCCAGGCATAGTTGGACTATTGCATACTTTTCTCAGTAACTGGTAGAGCAGAAAACAAAACAACAACAATAACAAAACCTAGTAAAGATGAAGAAGAGCTGAACATGATTAGTGAACCTGATGTAATTACAGAGGAGAGTTCATCACATCAGAAAATGTTAACACTTCTCTCCATTTATTTTGAAACTTTATATATGTGGTGCTTGTAGAATTTTTTAAACAACCTATCAGAGTGATTCCCTAAAAATTAACAAATCAAATAGTGGAACCATATCCAAATAGCAAATGAATGGAAAATACTGTACAAAGGTTCATTAAATCTCCTTTATTCCGTAACTCCATAGATTTGTAGGAACAGATACATGTAAAGTACCTCAAAATGAGTTTTACGGAACAGGTCACAGCAAAGGCAAAGCCGATGTATATCAGCAAAGTAATAGAATAATGAGCATGTTAATGTTCAGGTCTTTCTACAAAATGAAATTGTGGAAAAATAATCTTCTCCTACTTTATAGAAAGTTACTCCGCCCTCCCAGATTATGAAACTGAGGATACTAGGGTATATTAAGAAGATACAGGGGCTCCTGAGTGGATCAGTTGATTAAACTTCTGCCTTTAGCTCAGGTTGTGATCCAGGCTCCTGGGATGGAGACTGAATTCAGGCTCCCTGATCAGCAGGGGCTCTGCTTCTCCCTCTCCCTCTGCCCCTCCCCATGCCCATTCTCTATCTCTAAATAAATAAATAAATAAAATCTTAAAAAAAAAGAAAATACAAATTCCCTATAATCCTGTCACTAAGGGACAATATTGCTATATATCCTGGTTCATTTTCCGTTTCCTTTTTTTTTTTTTTTTTTTTTGCGGGGGTGGGGGGGCTGGAGGGCTTTTATTTATTTATTTTTTTAATGTTAAATTTATTTTTTATTGGTGTTCAATTTGCCAACATACAGAATAACATCCAGTGCTCATCCCGTCAAGTGTCCCCCTCAGTGCCCGTCACCCATTCACCCCCTCCCCCTGCCCTCCTCCCCTTTCACCACCCCTAGTTTGTTTCCCAGAGTTAGGAGTCTTCATGTTCTGTTTCCCTTTCTGATATTTCCTACCCATTTCTTCTCCCTTCCCTTCTATTCCCTTTCACTATTATTTATATTCCCCATTGATTTCCTTTTTACTATTTTATTTATGCATATGCATATTTATGCATGTATCATTATATCCTCTACCTGTTTATAGTAATATACATTCTCTGTAATTAATATTTTACTGTATGCTCTTTGAATATAAATATTCTTGAAATGTTATTCTTAATCACTACTCAATACTCTAAAATGTGCCTAAGAATATCTATTTCTGACCTATTATAATGTGAAAAAATTGAAAACAATAAAGTCATTCTTTGCAACCTTATTTTTTATGGATAGATACTTGGAGTTAGAATTGCTGTGTCTAATGGAATGAGCAATTTTAGTATATACATTACCAAATTGATTTCACAAAATGTTTTTTGATTTCTATTTCCATCAGCAAAAATTTAGAATGGCTGCTTCTCTAACTTTCATTAGCAAGGTATAAAATATTTTGAAATGAATATTGTGAAGATAAATATTTTTTCATTTATTTTGTAATAGTTTTATTCTTTAAAAAAATTGTCATATTTTGTATATTTGCATTAATATTTTCTTGATTTATAGGAGCTTATTATAAAGTTATAAACCCTGTGTCTATAATTTATACTGAAAATAATTAAAACAGTTTGCTTGCTATTTAATTATGCTTTAATATTTTTGATTTTGTGGTTAAACTATATGTTTTGGTTATATAGTTTCTTACAGTCAAAGCAACTAATATCTTACTCTGTATTCTTTTGCTGTTCTGATGTTTAGAATTTTTTTCCTAGCTAGGATTATTTAATGATAAGATTTTCTGTTTTTTTCTTCATGGTTTGATTGTTATATTTTAACTATTTGGTCTATCTGATATTTATATTAGCACATTGTGTAAAGTGAGACTCTAACTTGTGTTTTTCCAAAATACTAAATTCCAAATTTCTTATTGGACTAACTATGCTTTTTATTAGTTTCTGGTATTTTCTTTGTATAATCCTTTTCAATTCTATTTGCATAGCTTTATAATTTGTATCACTGACAAAGGTATTTTTTTAAGTTTTTATTTAAATTCCAGTTAGTTACCTTGCAGTATAATATTATTATTTTTTTTGCAGTGTAATATTAGTTTCAGGTGTACAATGTATGATTCAACATTCACATACATAACTTGGTGCTCATCACAGTAAATGTCCTCCCTAATCCCCATCACCCATTTAACATATCCCCAACCCACCTCCCTTCTGGTAACCATCAATTTGTTCTCTATAGCTAATGCCTGTTTCTTGGTTTGGTCCCCTCTTGTGCTCTAATTTTTCCCCTTTGCTTATTTGTTTTGTTTCTTAAATTCCACATACAAGGGAAATCCTATGGTATTTGTCTTTTCTGATTTATTTTGCTTAACATTATACTGAGGCTCCATCCATGTCATTGCAAATAGCAAGATTTATTCTTAAATAATATAATAATTATCTTGGGTGAATAGAATGGTCTGTATGTGCTAACCAGTGTGCAACTGTCTGAGAAAAAAAGTATTTATTACCAAACTTAGGCAATTAAGTTGTGATGCCTAACATGCCAGCAGTTCTCACTTAGCAAAGTATGGGAACATCATAATGACTATGCAAGTTGAAATTGTGCAAAATGATCTTAATAATCAATGAGAAAAATGACAGATTTCCTGTAACCTTTAAAAATTTCTGCAAAAAACTTAAAAATCTCAGTCATGTGTACATAAGGAAATGAAAAAATAGTAAAACTAATATTTCATGCAGTGTAATTTTAAACATTTGAAATGTTGAAAAATAAGTGTGGTTTCTTTCTTTTTTTCCTTTTCTTTCTTTCTTTCTTTCTTTCTTTCTTTCTTTCTTTCTTTCTTTCTTTCTTTCTTTTTTTTCTTTCTTTCTTTTCTTTCTTCTTTCTTTCTTTCTTTCTTTCTTTCTTTCTTTCTTTCTTTCTTTCTTTCTTTCTTTCTTTTTCTTTCTTCCTTCCTTCCTTCCCTCCTTCCCTCCTTCCCTTTCTTTTTGTGTGTGTAAAAGAAAATATCATGACACTTCTGGTTTCTGGGTTTTGCATGCAGAGAGCTTGGAAGTTACTACTTCATCCTAACTAGTAAAAAGTTGCACAGACTGAAAAATCAGCAATGTTTCTCAGATCTGGAGGAGAGGGAAGGATGTAGGGAAAACCACTGAACCAAAGTTGAGCAGACAGGCAAATATCTGAACAGAGGTTCACAAGCAAAAACTCCATCAGAACTAGTGTGCGGGTAGGAAAACCTCAGCTGTAGTATATGAATTGCTGGAGGCTCAGAGTGGACATGTCTGAGACCTAAAGACTTCAGGGAGACCCATTCATAAGGGGGCCCACAATATTATCAGAGTTATCTCCAGGAACTTGACCATGTTACCACAGTAACTATCGGAGAAACACTCCCTCATGCTCTGGCAAGGAGAGGGGGGAAGGAACTATTTGAAACACATTAAAGACTGTTCTTAATTAGGTCTGCCAATAGGAGAAACTAGTTAGCCAGAGCCTAATCAGACAAGTCTAATCTGACAAGTTTTCAGAATCTAACTAACTGTTTTAGGGGAAAGGTATAGCAAAATCCAGCCCTGTATAGCCTTGCAAGTAGGAGAAGGGAAGTATCCTACTCTATCCTACCCTAGCCTTCCTGTCCTGTCTAAGGGGAGAGAAAAAAAGGAAAAATGCATATTAAGTTCATTTGAGATATTTATCAGCAATGGTTCTGTGACAGGTGAATGAGTAATATCTTGCATAGTAATATTTTAATCTATTATTCAAAAAATAATATTGGATTATACTCATTTTGTTTGATTCTGAAACACTGTAGTCTTCAACATGAAATTAGGATTATGTAAGTCTTTGTTGAAGAGATATTGACAACATCTTGATTTAAGGAGTAAAAGATTTTGAATTTATCTTATGCCGAGTAGTTAGCTTATGGGAAAAATTACATACATATATCCATTCAATTTGAAGGTATATAAAATCAATACACAGGGTACTATGCCATCTTTTAAATTCAATAGGTTTCTTTATCTGGGAATTCTGAATTGTGATTAGAGGTACTTACTCAACATAAACACTCAATTTTGTGAATATTTTGTTTTCTTCAAAATTGTTTCTTATGCTTTGAAAATCTCCAAGCCTTTTTCTTTATTGATAATTCAGCTGGATATTATAATCATGCATTAGGCTGCATAGAGTATTTAAAATGTTTCATTTTTACTTAAATATTAACTACTCGTAGTCAACTTATTAGGAGATAGTTTCTATTCCTCTGTACAATGAACTTTAAAAATGCTTCTACAATTTCTGTCTTTTTCTATTCTAACAGTCTGCATGTGCTTTCCCCTACTACATATTCTTATAGTTATCATAGATTTTATTATTCACTCATTTAATTGAAATAAAGGTCTTATCTAGTCCTCATAGAACTTACAACTCAGTAGGACAGACAGATAGAAAACAATAAGCAATAAAGATGAACTAATTGTATAGTATTTCATGGGATCCCTGGGTGGCTCAGCGGTTTAGCGCCTGCCTTTGGCCCAGGGCGCGATCCTGGAATCCAGGGATGAGTCCCACGTCGGGCTGCCGTCATGGAGCCTGCTTCTCCCTCCTCCTGTGTCTCTGCCTCTCTCTCTCTCTCTATGTCTATCATGAATAAGTAAATAAAAAAATCTTTAAAAAAGCTGTATAGTATTTTAGAAGGTGATACATGTGATAAAGAATAAATCAATTTTAAGTAAAACTGTTATAGTTCAGAAGTAGTACAGGGAATGAGGAATGTGGCTATCTGGAGGAAGCATGTTTCACATAGAAAGTGAAAAAGGAAAGATCCTGAAGTGAAAATATGCTTACTATATTGCTGAAACAGAGGAGACTAATGATGGTGGAGCAGAGTGGTGGAGTAGTGAGTAGCAGGAGATAAGAGCAGAGAGTAACAAAGGACCCGTTGCTACAAATTTCTATAAACCATTGTAAGAACTTTGATTTCTGTCCTTAGAGAATTGGGGAGCCATTGGAGAATTTGTTGAGGGGAAAATGATCAGATTCATTACTAACAGGATACCTCTGGTGGTTTCATTTAGAACAAACCAAAAATGAATAAGAGTAGGAGTAGGGAAACATGTTAGGTGAGAAATGGATTAAGACTAGGAAGGCAACAGTAGATATCTTAAGAAGTGATTAGGTTCTACATATATTCTAAAAATAGAGGTGTTAGATTTGTCTCTAGATGGATTGGATATGGAGTAGGAAATAAGATATGAGTCAAGAATATGTTTAAGAGTTTTGACCTGAGGCTCAGATTTTGACCTCAGAAGACTGCAGGAAGAATAAGTTTGAAGGAATGTAAAGAACTCAGTAAAGTCTGGGGACATCTCAACCCCAGGATAGTCTGAGATGCCTGTTAGACATTTCACTGGTAAAGTTGAATAGGTTGTTGGATTTAAGATGCTGGAATACAGCTGAGGGGTTCAAGTTAGATATATTAATTGGTTTCATTAGGATATGAGCCATATCTACCTTGTTTATCCCAATGTGTGTACCATATCTATACGGTGTTTAGTACTTAGAAGGTACTCAAGAAATACCTGTTGAGTGAGTGACTACAAATATAGTGAGTTGTATGCTGGTAAATGTTCAACTACAACCACACTGGGTGAAAAAAATCAAATGGAAAACAAAACTTCCGATTTCTAGTGTTTTCAGATTTTTGTGATGTAAACTCCTACCATGATTTCCAGCTACCAAACTAACATCACTAAATGCAGAGTTGGGAAGAAATGTGTGCAGTTGAGTCCCTCTAGCCAGTATAAACCAGCTCCAGAACAAAACTGAGCCAACTCTTACCTAGTGATATAATCATATACATATTTTCCTTACTTACAGGTGTGCATAAAAGAGAATTTTAAATAACCTTGATACTTGGGCAAATAGGAAGAAAAAAATCTCATAGATTATAATAAAAGCTCAAAATGTGATATTTAAGCAAATATTTAAAAACCTATGTCACATACCCAACTAAGTTTATCTTGTACCATTAGCCAGGCTTTTAAGCTATTCCACACAGCTGAGATATTATTATACAATTCCTGGAAAAAAAGATTTCACAGCCTATAAAATAATCTATTATAATGTTAACAGTACTCTCTTGCCAGAGCTTTCTTCATAAATTCAAACTCAGCCAGGAAATATGTTTAAAAATGTTGCCATAAGACATCTACCACAAGAATGTCTATACAAAGTTTAATCAAGTTATTTAGCTCTGCAGTTCAAACTATTTGGCATATATCTCAGAGTCACTATTGGTTCTTTAAAAAAATATTTAATTAATATTTGAAAAATTTGTGCTGTGGTAAAACATACATAAAATTTACCATTTTAACTATTTTTGAGTGTATAGTCCAAGTATTAAGTACATTCACATTGTTGTGCAGCCTTCACCACTATCCACAGAACTTCAATTAATTAATAATTTGTTTCATGTAAAATAAGCACATGTTGTAGATAATTTAAAAAGAAAAGTACAAAACAAAATAAAGTTACCCAAAGTCTCACCATTCAGAGCAAATAAACCTTTTGCATATATAGAATTATATCAGACTGTTAAATCCATAGTCTAAAAATTTCTCATGTGTTAGAAATCCTGCTGAGTCGAAAATGGGATTCAGACTCTGACTGTGTCTAATGAGGTGGTAGGGCTGCAAACCCCAATTGTGTATTTTGCAGAATTTATTTAATATACCAGTGAGCAGGCTTCAATAAAAATGATTTATGCTCAGAGTTATGAGGCATGGGGAAGAGGAGGTATGGTTCCCCATCCTGGACATATCATTTATTGCTGAGCCCAGGGAGAGAGAATTGCAAGTGGAAGATGAAGGAATATTGGTCATTAGGAAACTGTTAATGGAACAAAGATTAGGAACGAGATCATTTCTTCTAAATGCTCTTTCAACATAGTCATCGCAAAAATTTCAAGCACAGAATAAAGATTGTAACTTATGAATTTTGCAGATTTGGATGCAATGTGCCCAAACAACAATCTGGAGAAAGACAGTGTTTCCACCTCAACAGAAACTGTCATGCTCTCTACCAGTGTGATGATACTGCTTTTTCTTTTTCTTTTTTCCTTAGGGTAGGATGGGGAGATTAGAAGTGCTAAAGAGGACTACTGATGAACTGTTATCAGACCTTCCTAGGGACTCTGAAATCATTGGAGACTACCAAGAAGTATTTTTTTTGTTTTGTTTTTGAGATTTTATTTATGTATTCGTAAGAGAGAGACAGACAGCGAGAGAGTGAGAGAGCAAGGGAACACAAGCAGGGGGAGTAGCAGAGGGAGAGGGAGAACCAGGCTCCCTGCTGAGAAGAGAGCCCAATTCAAGGCTCAGTCCCAGGACCCCGGGATCACTGCCTGAGCCGAAGACAGGCACCTAACTGACTGAGCCACCCAGGCGCCCCAAGAAGTGGTTTATAAGGAAAGGTTATAAACTAAAAATATTGATATTTCTGATAATGTTACCACATTTATACATGTGTGCCTGGAGACTTGAGAGGACTAATGTTATATTCAAATACGGGATTTAAATTTCTACACAGAATTTCATTTTGGCCTCATAGATGCCCCATCATTTATTTGATCATTTTCTTTTGTTGGAATTTTTAATGTTTTCATTAAACTTTGAATGTTTAATGTTTTCATTAAACTTTGAATTTTGATTTGAAAAATATCCTTGAGGGGTGCCTAGGTGGCTCAGTTGGTTAAGGGTCTGACTCTTGATTTTGGCTCACGTCATGATCCTAGAGTCCTAAGACGGAGCCTTGTGAAAGGATCCTGCTTAGAATTTTCTTTCTTCCTCTCATTCTGCCCCTCCCCTGTTCTCTCCCATGCACACTCGCTCTCGCTCTCTCTCAAAAAAAAAAAAAAAAAGAGAGAGAGAGAGAGAAAAGAAAGAAAGAAAGAAAGAAAGAAAGAGAAAGAAAGAAAGAAAGAAAGAGAAAGAAAGAAAGAAAGAAAGAAAGAAAGAAAGAAAGAAAGAAAGAAAGAAAGAAAGAAAGAAAAAAGAAAGAGAGACTGGGCAGCCTTGGTGGCTCAGTGGTTTAGTACTGTCTTCAGTGTGATCCTGGAGACCTGAGATCAAGTCCCACATCAGGCTCCCTGCAGGGAGCCTGCTTCTCCCTCTACTTGTGTCTCTGTCTCTCTATGTGTCTGTCATGAATAAATAAATAAAATCTTTAAAAAAAAAAGAGGAAGAGAAAAGAAAAATAAGAAAAATATCCTTGAATATATTGGCAAATTGAACTCCTGAAAGGTTTCGACAAAATATATCCAATTGTTAGGCTAAATGATATAGGATGTTGACATTTTATTTTTTATTTTTTTAAAGATTTTATTTATTTATTCATGAGAGACACAGAAAGAGAGAGAGAGAGAGGCAGAGACACAGGCAGAGGGAGAAGCAGGCTTCATTCAGGGAGCCCAATGTGAGACTCGATCCCGGGACTCCAGGATCACACCCTGGGCTGAAGGCAGGCACTAAACCACTGAGCCACCCAGGGATCCCCCAGAATATTGACATTTTAAACTAAAAAAAAAAAAAAAATGGCAATTGCATATGGTTCAACTTAAAAGCATATATAAAAATGCCCTGTTCACTACAAACATACTTACCAATCTCTGCCAATTTTAATAAAGAGTTGTATTTCATTATTTTAATTTTCATTTGCTTAATTACTCTTAAGATTTATTTATTCAATAGTCTGGATTGTGTGCTACCATGTGTAAACCACTATGATCAGCGTAAGCATACAAAAGGCACTAAGATCAGAATTGACCCTGTCTTCATGGTGTTTACAAGTCTACTAGAAAAAATAAACAAGTCTATTAGAGGAAATTATTAATCAAATATTCCTAAATAAAAATGAAATTTAAGGTATGAAAAAGGCCATGACTGATGTGTTAAGAGAGTCTATAAAAGGACATCTAATTTAAATTGGAAGCCTCATGGAAGGTTTCCCTGTAAAAGTGACATTTGATCTGTTATTTAAGAGGAGTACCTTTGAGGCACTTGGGTGGCTCAGTTGGTTAAGCATTTGCCTTTGGCTCAGGTCATGATCCCAGGGGTCTGAGGATCAAGCCTGGTGTCAGGCTCTTTGCTCAGCAGGGAGTCTGCTTCTCCCTCTCCCTCTGCTCCCAACCCACCCAGCTCACTTGTTCTCTCTCTCCTTCTCTCTCTCTGTGTCCCTCTCAAATAAATAAAATCTTTTTTAAAAAAAGGAGTACATTTAACTAATGAGGAAATGGCAGAAGGAAATTTGTTGGTTTTTTGTTTTTGTTTTTTTTTCTTTTTTTTTTTTTTTTTTAGGAAATTTGAAATGGTAAATTGTGTTCAAAGATTTTGTGGCAGGGCAGCCTGGGTGGCTCAGCAGTTTAGCACCGCCTTCAGCCCAGGACCGATTCTGGAGACCCGGGATCGAGTCCCATGTCAGGCTCCCTGCATGGAGCCTGCTTCTCTCTCTGCCTGTGTCTTTGCTTCTCTCTCTCTCTCTCTCTCTGTGTCTTTCATGAATAAATAAATAAGATCTTAAAAAAAAAAAAAGATTTTGTGGCAAAAATAGAGCATCATACATTCAGGGACTTGAAAGAAGATAAGAGTGCCTAAAACAGAGATTAGGCCGGTTGAGCTGTGGTATGAGTATGAGATGAAGCTAGACAGGTGAAGGAATCAGTCATTATTGTCTGGATTAAGAATATTTTTTTTCTCATAAGAGCAATGGGAAAACACTGTAGGATTTTAAGCAGGGGTACAGAATCATGGTCTTATATATATTTTGAAAGCATCATTCTTTGTATGATCATAATGATAGCTGGACTTGGGAAATTGGGGTAGAGACAGAAAAAAGGTAATAGATTTGGGAGCTATTTGAACAACTGAATGGATGCTTGTACTATTTGTTGAAATGGGGAACATTGGAAAAGAAAAAGGTTTAGAGGTAAGGTAATGCATTTGATGGAGTTTAAGGGGCTTTCAGACATCCAAGTGGAAATGTCAAGTAGGTAACTGAATACATATAACCACAGCTCAAAGAAGGTTTAGATATAGGATTTTAAATTGTGAGCCATTTACTTTTTGAATTTTAAACAAAATATATGTATTGTCTATTAAAAATTTAAAGAACATTATAGAGCAAGATAAATCTCTATATTCTTATATCAAATAGTGTCCGAGATCTATAATTTGTTCAATAAATGTTTATAAGTATATTAAATTAAAAATGACATAATGTGACATTATTTTAGTAATAAATGAAAGACATTTGTATTTATGCATGTATATAATATACTATGCACCAGAGTATGTGTATAAATATCATATATATATGAGAGGAGATTATAAATCACAAAATGAGAGTTGAAATGCAAATATGAAGATCATAGGTTGGCTATATTTGGGGAGTAGGATAACCATATGTAAATTTAACCTCCTAATATTTAAATTTTTGAATTTTTTGCACCGTGCATATGTGCTTAAAATGAATGAGTGAAAAAAAAATTGGAATAAAAGACTGGTAGAGAGGATGGATAAGGATCGGAGATTGGGGTCTGGAAGGAAGATGATTTGGAGACCTTTAGCCATACCTTACAACTTTGAGTTATCTGCTTCTCAGTCTATATCCAGGGTTCAGGTGAGAAAAATACTTCTGGGGGAAATGTACTTTATCCTTTCTTGTAATTTCTTCAGTGCATCCAACCTGACCATCTAGAAACTGTTCAAAAAGAGATTTGGTATCCTGAGGACTTCATTCACTGAATTCTGCTTTGAAACATGCCTTTAGCTCACCCAGAGGAACACTTAACAAATAAAGGGACATTTAATTTAAATTGGAAGCCTCATGGAAGGTTTCCCTGTAAAAGTTACCTGCCCTACGACCCAGCAATTGCACTGTTGGGGATTTACCCCAAAGATACAGATGTAATGAAATGCCAGGACATCTGCACCCCGATGTTTCTAGCAGCAATGGCCACAATAGCCAAACTGTGGAAGGAGCCTCGGTGTCCTTCGAAAGATGAATGGATAGAGAAGATGTGGTCTATGTATACAATGGAATATCACTCAGCCATTAGAAACGACAAATACCCGCCATTTGCTTCAACGTGGATGGAACTGGAGGGTATTATGCTGAGTGAAATAAGTCAATCAGAGAAGGACAAACATTATATGTTCTCATTCATATGGGGAATATAAATAATAGTGAAAGGGAATAGAAGGGAAGGGAGAAATGGGTAGGAAATATCAGAAAGGGAGACAGAACATGAAGACTCCTAACTCTGGGAAACGAACTAGGGGTGGTGGAAGGGGAGGAGGGCAGGGGTGGGGGTGACTGGGTGGCGGGCACTGAGGGGGACACTTGACGGATGAACACTGGGTGTTATTCTATATGTTGGCAAATTGAACACCAATAAAAAATAAATTTATTATTAAAAAAAAAAAAAAACCCTGTAGGAAACCTGCTTTTGTATTTGTGACAGAGTGGTTGAGGACAGTATCTTCTTTACTGCCCATACAAAGAATTTCTTGAAACCTAATACCAGAAATTCCTTAGCTCTTAAGGAATATATTATTTTATGGACAGTGTAGGCTATATTACTAATTGTATTTTTTGCATATATATCAAGAATCTCAGACATATCTTAAGTTCAACTTTAATGATTATGACTCTTTAACTTGATGTCTATGCTATAACTTTACCCTGATTTTGTTCCTATTTTCTCTTTATTTTGTCCAGACTTAATTTTTCATTCATTTATATTTGTCTACTGTACAGATTGTTATGTATCTTTACAATCCAGAGGAAAACCAATTAGATGATAGAAAAAAATGAGAGCTCTTTATTCAAAAGTGAAAAATAAAGCCATGGGTTTGGATGAACTTACTTGGGGAGAGAATAAAGTTAGGACAAACTCAGGCCCAGGATTTAGCATTGAGGAACCTATGTATTTAATTACTATATAGAAGCAGAGAATCAGAAATACAAGCATGGAAGACAGGCCAAGGAGGAAGGAGGGCACCTGGGAAGTGGGAAGCGAAGAAGCAGTAGCTACCTGATAGGAATACTACCGAAAAATCAAAGAAGTTGAGGACTGAAATGGCTACTGGGTTTCACAACTTACCTTTAGATAGTGTTTGGAGATGAATTCAGATTTGAGTAGTTTGAGGAGCAAATAGCAGGTGAAGGAATGCAGATATGGATTGTAAGCAGCTCATAATTTTATGTTTGTTAGACATTTTTACTTCTATGCGTTTTCTGTTCATATCTTTTGTTCTTTTTATATTAGTGTTGTATCTTGTTATTAGTGTATATGTAAAATATATATACATGTAAGTATATAATATATAGATACAAAATTTATATAATATAAACAAGCACTAAAGTCTAATTTAAATGAAGGTAATATTTTGTCTAATTAAACTCTACAGTCATCAGGATTCTTTAGGAGCCATTAAGAGTGTATTATAACCTGAGAATAGCACAGACTCATGAGTGGATTACAGTGTCTTGAATCTTTGCTATACTGCATGATCTTGGGAAAAAGAATGGTAGAGAGGATAGATAAGGATCAGAAATTGAGGGCTGGAAGGAAGATGATTTGGAGAGCTTTAGCCGTACCTTACAACTTGGAGTTATCTGCTTCTCAGGCTATATCCAGAGTTCAGGTGAGAAAAGTACAGTATCTTTCAAATAAATGTCATGTTTAAATGTTAAAATTCAAGGGGTGCCTCGGTGGCTCAGTTGGTTAAGCGTCTGCTTTCCACTCAGGTCATGATCCCAAGGTCCTAGGATAGAGCCCTGCACCACATCGGGGGCTCCCTGCTCAGCAGGGAGTCTGCTTCTCCCTCTGCCCCTCAATCCACTCATGCTCCTTCTCTCTCTCATTCTCTCTCACTGTGCACACTCTCAGTCTCTCAAATGAATACATAAAATCTTAAAAAATTGTTAAGATTCAAAATGGCAAATTTGGGAAGGATGGTGAAGAGAAATGCAAGCTCATTGGCAAATAATTGTAATGTGTGTGGGTATCTGTGGGCATGGGTATTAGACTTCCAGGCATGAGGGGACTGTGTAGAACTGAAAGATGCTTTCTGAGCTAATAAAAATAGCTTTGCAGAAATTTCTAACAAAGCAAAAGGGAAAATGTGTCAGGATAAGACCAGAACCTGTGACCTCACATGAACATCTTTAGCAGAGTTACTAGTATCATACAAAAGCAAAACAAAACAAAATGTGGTCACAGTTAGCTTGAGGTTCTCCATTTGCAAAATACATGTGTTCATAAAAGGAATACCTACAATCAGGTCTACAATTTCCAAGTTCATAGGAGATTGCAAGCATTTTGCTACAGCTGAAGAAAAGCCATTTGTGCTTGACTCAAAGCTGAAATTGTTTTCAAGCTCAGAGGGTCTTTTGATTTTATGCAGAGGGATAGAGTGAGTTAAATATGTTTTCTCTTTAGCCTAGAAGAATGCAATTCAGTTTATATTTAATGAGGATAGAAAGCACAATAACAAGTATTCATGTTGCAGTCTAAATGATGTATTCCTTTATCAATAAGAACTAATTAGGGAACTAATAACCTTTATGATTATTTCAATAAGCATTAATTATACGGGAAAATATAATTTCTGTGAGCACCTGCTATTGCCTATGTTCCATACGGGGTGTAGAGTCCATGCATCCATAACCAAAGACACCGTGACTCACCTGAAATTTCTCAGGGTGTGTATGGGGGGTCAATCTTGCAAACTTGAATCTACAAAGTAACTACAAATACCACAGGACTAGTTTGTCCAGTTCATATTTGATAAGACACTAGTGCAGATACGATTCCATGGGATGGTAAACTATTGAGAATTCTAATAACTTATATTCATATAGTCTTTTATTCTAAAAATTATCTGAAGTAGATTTTTCTATATGTTTGTATTTCTTTTTGTCAATGGTATGCTCAAAGTATTACTTTAAATAACAAGTTTTTAAAAAGCTTTTCAGTATCTAAGCCAAACATTCTTCAAATTTTGTTACAAATTGCATGCTCAATAAATTTTGTATTGTTTTGGTGACTGAATAATATTTTCTACTAAAGAAATAGTAAAGAATAAGTATTCATTAAGATCAGGTCAGTGATTGTGATGAAATAGCATTATATTATCAACTGAAATAACTCCAAGACCATTTCAGATTTTGTATAAATGCTGGCAGAAAGTAACGGAAAAGTAACACTTCTGTACCCTTCAGACTTTGAAATGCCTATTTCCCACACAGTAAATTTTCATCAAATTTCATAATGAATTATTAATAGCTCAAGAAGATTGTGAGAATTTTAAAACATGATATGCTAATGCCCCTCCTGATTCTATTAAAAACCACATGTTTACAAGTAATTAAAAAAAAAAAAAGGAAAAACGAAACCAAAACAAAACAAAAAAAGGAAGATGCTCAAACCAAAAGAACATTTAATTTTATCTTGGTGGAGCAAGGTTAGAGGCAGTTTCACCTATCCCTCCACTTGGAGCTGATTTGTTCCTACTTTGTACTCCTGTTTCTGCAAAAGTAAAGTGGTGAGATATATGTGGAAGATCAGAGATAAAGGGAAGATTGACAGTTTCAAGGCTTTTAGAAGATATGATTTTGTGCTTATTTATCCTAATTAGTGGCTACTAACTACTGCTCCTTCAGTTTAATCCTCTGAGCCTAGCATGTAAAAGTAGTTATTAAAGATTTATGTTTTCAATATCTTTGTGCTCACTATTTCAAAATAGTAAATACAGAGGACGGATTTATGGAAAGAATTTGTTTTTTTTTTGTTTTATTTCATAGTGGTGGCTTAATGTAGTAAGAATATTAAGTCTTATTTTATTTTGAAACAGGCTGTTAAGATAGAAAAAGTACTTTCTTTTCACAGTTAAAATTGAGGCTTGAAGTTAAAGTCACATCACCACCTCCCCTACATTTCCCATGCAGCTGCCAATCACAGAACAGAGAGGAATCAACTGGTGTTGTTGAAGTTTTACAATAATATTGAATTAAAGTGTAACCAGCTTTCAGTAATAAGTAGGGGTTCACCATTGTCTTAACACAAGTATGCATATTCCATAATATTCAATAGGAGAAAGCAAATGCAAACAGAAAATGTAAAAACTTAAATACGAGAACAAATGTTGGTGACTTATCTAGCTTCTTTTAATCGCTTGACAATCTCAGAAATCCCCATTGTGGATGGGGGAATATTTAAAAAAACTATTAGCTATAAATTATTAGCTAATTATTATAAATTATTAGCTAAATTAAATAGCTATAAGGTAGTATGTCTCATTTTTGACCGTCTATTACTTTTTTAAAGATTTATTTATTTATTTATTCATGATAGACACAGAGAGAGAGAGGGAGAGAGAGGCAGAGACACAGGAGGAGGGAGAAGCAGGCTCCATGCACCGGGAGCCCGACGTGGGACTCGATCCCGGGACTCCAGGATCGTGCCCCGGGGCCAAAGGCAGGCGCCAAACCATTGAGCCACCCAGGGATCCCCTTAACCGTTTATTATTTGAGATTTTCCCCTCATCATTTGAAACATTTGGTTGTATGTAATCTTCCAAGAACAACGTGCACCCAGCTCATAGCCTCCCCAGATCATTGAAAGTGAAATCTAACCCAAGACACTGTGGAAACTTCCAGCATAAAGCAGTCTTTTGGAGGGTCATTGTTACCTCTAGTGCATGCTCCATGACCACCGGGAGCCCACGCCAGCCAGTATCGGCTTTGGAGCAAGGCCAGGGAATACGGTGGGTGGGGATGAGGCCCAGCAGACCAGAGAGAAGGGGGAAGGATGGAGGGTGACTCCTAGTCCATTCCTCTGACAGAGTAGTGACTACTAGAAAGAAGGAAGACCCAAAGAGACCATGAGTCTTTCAGCAGTTGTTTGAAGCCACTTGAGAAAGCTTGCTAGCATTGTTTCTAGCTGAGTTTGTCCTACTTGGAATGACAGATTTCCCCCATCTCCCTCATTTGTCATCTCAGCCCCTCTGAGGGCCCGGAATGGGATCAGGGGTCGGGGGACAGCGGTGGGAGGCCGCCGAAGCA
Source organism: Canis lupus baileyi (assembly GCF_048164855.1). Classification (NCBI taxonomy): domain Eukaryota; kingdom Metazoa; phylum Chordata; class Mammalia; order Carnivora; family Canidae; genus Canis; species Canis lupus. The sequence goes on from NC_132870.1 coordinate 24,972,470, forward strand.
GAAACCGGCTGAGCCCGCTGCAGGACGACTGCGTGTCAGTGACCTCCTTTGCCCAAGAACTCCCTCCCGGGCCCCTGCCTTTTATCGAGATCCGCCTAGTCGCCGTGCCCGCGCGACCGCATCCCGCCGCCCAGCCACCGCCCAGCCCTGCCCGCCCCCCGCCCTCTCCTCACCTGTCCACCGCAATGGCCGTCATGGAGTAGATGCTGGCGAACACCGCCGTGATCGGAAAGAAGTTCTGGAAGCGACAGTAGTTGGCGCCGAAGTACCACTCGCTGTGAAGCGCGTAGATGAAGTTGACCAAGGTGTTGAAGGCAGCCATGGAGGCGTCGGAGAAAGCCAGGTTCACGAGGAAGTAGTTGGTGACGGTCCTCATGCGCTTGTGGGCCAGGATGATCCAGATGACCACGAGGTTCCCGAAGACCGCCACGGCCACCACCAGGCCGTAGGCGAGGGACCAGAGCGCGATGCGCCAGGACGGCTGCACGAACTGGTTGGTGAGGTTGGCCCGGGGCTGCGCCGGCGCCGCCGAGGCCGCGGACGGAGAGGCCGACAGGTTGCCCGCTCGCCCGAGCAGCTGCAGCCACTCGGCCCCCGCCGCCGCCGCCGCCCCCGCGGCCAGCGCCGCGCTCAGGTTGCCGCCGCCCGCGCCCGCGGGGCCCGCGCGGTCCGTCCAGGTGGCGGCTGCTGGGAGAGAGCCCATCGCCGCGCGTCTCCAGCCCCGGGTCTGCCCGCGCAGCCGCCTCCCTCGGAGCTCCTGCTTCGCGGTCCTTGGGCTGCTGGGCGGCCCGCAGCTCCCGCCTGCGAGCGAGCGAGCGAGGCGGAGACGCTACCGCGGCCCTGGCTGGGTTTGAGATGCTCCGAGCCAGCAGGTGATGCGGGGGGAGGCAGGGGACGCACCTTCTCCGAGGAGGAGTGGGCGACTCTCGCAGGCCAGAAGGCGGAGAGGGGAGGGAAGGGAGATGTTAGGAGCTGTCACCAGCGGGGCACTCCGGGGGCCCCGGGCGCTGCAGCGGGTCTTTATAGTCTCTTGCAGTCCCCTGCTTCGGTGACGTTGTGGGGGCCGGGAGCTGACGAACCCCTTCGTGGGCTACGATTGAGCTCCTCTCCCCAGCGCGCCCTTGGCACGCATCTCGTTCATTCGCTCCTGGAAGCCGCGCACCGGGACCTTAGGGGGTTGAGGCGCTCGGGAAGGGCTGCGCTTCTTCACTTGTAATTGAAACCTGTACAAGACAAACATTATATGTTCTCATTCATTTGGGGAATATAAATAATAGTGAAAGGGAATATAAGGGAAGGGGGAAGAAATGTGTGGGAAATATCAGAAAGGGAGACAGAACGTAAAGACTGCTAACTCTGGGAAACGAACTAGGGGTGGTAGAAGGGGAGGAGGGCGGGGGGTGGGAGTGAATGGGTGACGGGCACTGGGGGTTATTCTGTATGTTAGTAAATTGAACACCAATAAAAAATAAATTAAAAAAAGATTTTTTTCCCCCCTCTTTTAGTTTCAAGCTCTTTTGCTAAGGTCCATGCTCTCAGACCTTTATTACGGGCTGTTTGTTCTTTTCTAAACCAATCAAAGCATTCACCCCCAAAGCGGAGGCAAGATCCCCGGAGATCTGCCCACAAGGGCGCGTGTGGGTGTCACGGGCTGCAGGCTGTGGGCACGGCTGGGACGCGCACTTTGTTGGGGGTTCCCTGGCTTTTGGAATTTCGCTCCACTTTCTGCTTGTGTGTTTATGTTCTCACTTCTCACATCCTTCTCCCTCTCGCTCCCACTTCTGAGGTCTAGCCATTCGTCCTCTTCTAAGCTCCCTCACTTAGAAATCAGTTTTCTCTGACTTCCTCCCAGGCAGAAACTATGGTTTCTCCTGGAGGATTCTGCTCATGCTGGAATGCCATAACACGCTGAGGGTAAATCAGAAAGCCCCCGGTGTAGATATTTTTTTTTTCAATACAATGATGAGAATTGAATCACTTCTTTTCTCTGGTGTGAACGTATCTTGTAAGTGATCTGAACACATTCATTTGGTTATATGGCTTTGGATATTCGGTACCTTAGTTTTTGGCTCTGACCAAGAGGACACACTGAGAAGGATGAGTGACAGTAACCTGTTTCCTGTGCAGACCCAGGGGCCTTGACTTCTGAGCGTTGGCCTGGACCAGGTGAGCAGCAGTGTTCCGTGGAGTGCAAGCTGGAAGATGTAGTCTGTGCTTAGATGGATGATTTATCAATATGTTCCAGAGTAGAAGCTCTAGTTTCTTGAGGGGGGCAGGGATAGAGAGATTTAGGGTTAAGCATGTTTTAGCAGCCTCCCCCAAACATTGAACTCTTTGAACTTGAGTTTCCTCATTTGAAAGTGAATATTAAGAAAATCTTATTTACAGAATAATTATGGGATGAGTAGTTTCAACAGACTTTCAGCAACAGGAGGGAAGAGGGAGACCTCCATATGTGTTAGCACCCTTTCCTCTTGTTATCATTGTTTCATCTAGACATTTTCAGGTAAATAGGCTGGCACAGCAAGTTTTATTTGCTTCAAGAAAAGATAGCATGTGATTTGTGAACATTTTGTATTCCTTAGTTTCCTGGTGAAGGATGTATTTTTCCAAAACTCTGCAGTGAGTATTGTACAAATGAACTTAGGATGTCTGGTAATGAATAATGTTTTCTTTCTTGTAGTCTTTATGACAAACAAGGTAGTGTATAGAAATGTTTGAGGCAACCTGATAAGTATTTTGATACAAACCTGCTTCAAAATAAATGCATGCTGAAAATGATGATTTTCAAAAGTTATTATTTACTATTTCTTCTCAGAAAGTCCTGTAACAATATGTGATAAATTATAAGAGAATTTAATAGAGATGCCACATGTCCTGCTTACTAATTCTAAGTGTAACTATTTTCTTTTGAATGGCAGATTATTTCTTTCTGCCAATTCACCACTTAGAAATTACTTGAGTTACAAATGAAAACCTCTTTCTTCTCTAATGAAATCAAGGAAGAATTAAAAACGTTTTGTGTGACATGCACCATTCATCAAATAAGTCATGTGGTGGCTTGGTAATCATGGATATTTTGATAAAATATTTAACGTAGAATTACCTACTTGTGTAGAAATCCATTCAGTTTACTCTGTTGCTTTACTTGTCTGTACAGAGTATCATGTCTGTGATTCTGCCTTCATTGAACTTTTCCCTGATTGGAAATGATATGAAAAAAAAAGTGATAATGACAGGATTAGAAGTACTTACAATGCCAGGGGTTTAATCAGTGAGTTCTTTCCTTTCAGAGGAAGAGAAAGATCCAGGTCATGGCTTTCCTTTTAGATCTGCCTTCTACAGAGCGAATCTCTCTGTACCCAAGTAGAGGATTTATTGTTTATTCATTGCTTCAGTGATTCTTCCCATCAGTACTGGGTATACTTCCTTACAGGAGCTGGGCCAAGTACTAAGGATGGAGGAATGAAACTACAGGGAGAAGCCAGATATGAACCCTGCCCTCACTGAACCTGCAGTCTGGCAGCATTTTTGACATTAGAGCAAGTATTACATTAGAGTATTATGAATAGTAGAATAGGAAGGTACAGAGGAAAATGGAAGTGTGCAACTGAATAGGAGGATGTTGTGTTCACTGGATTCTGGATTCTTTCAACTTCTCTTAAAGAATTTCTTTGTAATTAAAAGATATGCACCTCTCTGTTTATTGCAGCTTTATTTACTATAGCCAAGATATGGAGGCAACCTAAGAGACCATTGATAGAAGAATGGATAAAGTAGTTGTGGTATATATACACAATGGAATATTATTCAGCCATAAACAATGAGATCTTGCCATTTTTGACAACATGGATGGACCTAGAATGTATCATAAGTGAAATGAGTCAAAAAAGACAAACGCCATATGATTTTGCTTATATGTGGAATCCAAAAAACAAAACAAACCAACAAAAAAGCAGAAACAGTCCCATAATTATAAGGAATATGCTGATGGTTGCCAGTGGGGAAAGGAGAGGGTGGGCAAAATGGGTGAAGGGGATTGGGAGATAGAAGTTTCCAGTTATGTAACAAGTAAGTCACACAGGGATGAAGGCAAACATACTGGAAGCACAGTAATCAATGATGTTGATAGTGTCATGAACCATCACTTGCAGGAAACTAGCTTCACAAAAGAAACCTACAGGAAGTATACCTGAGATTATGTGAAATCAATCAAAGGCAAACTTGAAGAACAGAGGCCAGAAAGAGTAAAAATTTTTGTGACAGGAGCTGCGGAACAAATCAGGCATACTAGCTAATTTCAAAACTTACCAGTTCTTTATCGGAGAAAACATGAATACAGATGGCATGGTTGCTCTGCTGGGCTACTGGAGAATGGAGTGACCCCATCTATGATTTTCTTTGAGAATAGATTAGAAATGGAAAAATGTTACTGAATTTAGCTATTATTTTGGATAATAGCTGGATATATCACCTGTTGTCATAACTGGCTGTTGCTCTTCACTCACACAATACTAGGACTTAGACAAATGGGCCTGATGTCATCTTGAGCTCATCATTTCTTTTGACTCTGATTTATTTGGAGCAGAGGCATTGTTTATATATATATATATATATATATATATATATACACACACACATATATATATATCTTATTATATATATACATATATATTACGTATCATGTAGGTTGTGTAAAGATAAGTTGCATTTAAACTCTTTGAGAGAATGCCTCTTAGTTTAATAGTTACACCCATCCTGTGTTGCGTCCTGGAGAAACTAGAGCCTGGTTGTAGACTACTACTAGAAAGCAGAAGACTGACTGCAAATGACTTCTACAGTGAAAACTGCTTCTGGGACCGGAATAAAAGAAAATAAGAACTGAAAGTATTAATTCTGAGTTCAAGTAAAGGGAAAGGCCATGCTCAGAGCTGTGCCAATGTTTGAAGTCGATTCCTAACATGTTTCATCATGTACCAACGGAATTACTGGTTAACTTTGGAAGAGATTACCAAAAGAATAAAAAGAGACGTGTATAGTAAGGGGGAAAAGAAGCTTAGGAGTGTGTTTGAGCATATTTAAACCGTATGTAAATACATGAGGCTGCTAGGAAATAAGCCAAGCATAGTATCATAGGAGATGTTAATAGGTTTTATATAATAGTGATTAAATTTTGGTTTGACTGCATAAATGTTAATACAAATTATGATCTTTTATGTGAATGTTTGTTATTTATTCCTAATGACCAAGAAAGGTTTTCCTATTTTATGATGTGTAATAGATTACATTTCCTTCGTTTCATTTGTTCTCCATATTTTCACTTAGAATACATATTGGTAATGTGCCCCAGTAATTTGCTAACAACTTATAATAATAAAATGGATACTGATGACATGCTTTCCCTGCCTCCTTTCTCCTTTTATTCTCTCTCTTACAACTCAAGGAAACCATATGGCATATTTCACACTTACATTTTTATTTTAACAGTCCTCTTAAAAATAATAAGGTAGAATTTCAGGTATTGGTGCTGGCTAGTGAAGAAGTTATTTTTAGAAAAAAACTTGTCAAAGTTCCAGATTTCTCTGACAACCAACTTCTCTTTGACAGTTTGGTTTCAGTATGTTCACTGTTACCACTTTTTGAGATTTATTTTTCTTTCCTATGAATTTCAGGTCTGATAGTCCACACTTCTACTCTTGCTTTGCACTTTTTTCCTTTGTTATTTCATCATACTCCTTTGCAATTACCTCGGGTCATTTCCACTCTCTGAGTTTTGGACTCCTACAGTCAGGCTACTGAGTACTGCTGGCAATCAATCACTAATCAACAATCGATACAACTGCACTCAATTGTGTAGACAGGTGTTCCTTGAAAATGCTTGTTGTCTGCCAGATATCCCACAGAAAAGGGGTATTGTGATTCCTATTTCCCAAATCCAAACTTTTCTTCAATTTTCTTCTTTCTTCATCATCCTTCTCCTGCTCAGCAAGTTATCTCCAATTTATCTGAAAACAAACAAACAAACAAACAAACAAACACCCTAAAAACCAAAAACCAAAAAACATCAGCCAAGTTGGAGCTCCTAGGTGGTAGCTAAGTGACTGACTCTTGATTTTGACTCAGGTCATGATCTCAGGGTTGTGAAATCAAGCCCTGCATTGGGATCTAAGCACGGAGTTTGCTTGAGATGCTCTCTCTCCTTTGCCTTCGGCCCCTACCCCTGCTTTCTAAATACATACATACATACATAAATACATAAATAGATTTAAAAAAATCTTAAAAAAAGAACATCAGCCATGAATTTCACATTTCTGTACATTTCATCCATCTTTTCATCATTTGTTATCATCTTGGTGAAAGTGCTTTATCTTCTACTAAAACCAATTCTTTTATCTGTGCTACCTGTTCTTTCAACAAATCCTCTCTTTTGTCTCTCTTTTAGCATCTTTTTTTTTTCTTTAGAATTGAAACATATCTAAGATTCTACATTAAAATAGCTCTTTTCTGACCACATTCCTTTTGGTCACCACTTTTCTTTCTTTTCTATTCCCATATGAGCTTCTTTAGCAAAATATCTAAACTCAATATTTTCACTTCCTCACTCACAATAATATTCTTAAGTATCAAATATTTAATACTTTTCTCTTAGTGCACAGTCCTATCAATTATCTGCATGTTAAATCAAACTGTCACTTTCTGTCCTTAACTTCCTTGACCTTTCTGTAGCATTAGTATTTGACATTTATATCAGTTTTCTAGGGTTGTCATAATAAATTACCAGAAACTGAGTGGCCTAAAACAACAGAAATTTATTTCCTCCTTTATTTTCCAAGTATGTTTATTGGAATTTTAGAAAATGAAATGCACATATAATTTATAGAGTTATAGAGGGATGGCAATTTTGCTACCTGCATTTATACCCTTGAGTAATTTGGAGACAATTTCCAAAGAAAAGCATATTTGTATAAATTCATCAACAGAATTTTAATAACATTAAGATGTGTTAATTTTTTTTTGTCTAAGAGAAGAAAGGGTTCTACTCAAATAAGTATGGAGTGGTAGGTGAGACATCTGTTGGTTATCTACGAACACTGGCATTTCCCATGTTGATTCAAAATATACAGGTGACATAATTAAGGGAAGAATTAATCTTTCAAAACTCATTAAAGTATCTATTACTCTAAATTAAAAACTGCTAAAAATGTGTGTGAGTAGGTAGGGGGGACAATTCAGCTTTTTTTAGCTCTCAAAATAAGAGCTCCTTGGAGAACTCCTATCTGTTAATTAAATCAAAGGTAATCAGTACAATTATAGGATTCCATGATTGGTATATAATTTCTGTACTACACATTCATTTACTATCATTTAAAGGAGGAATCAGAAATTAGTGTGTAGAGGAGAGGTTGATATCTTTATTTAAGTAGCTTCGTTTTGCTTGGCATAATTTTTCATTTCAAATATGATCACTGCATAAACTCCACAAGAATGGAAAGATATTAAAGAGAAAATAGGTAAACTTTGCTCATAATAGTGCACAAAATTTTCTGGATACATATTTATTCCAAAATGTCCTTTGTGGTCTAAGAAGATTTCTAAGAACATAATCTATAATCAAATCAGCATTTTATATAGTTTAATCTAAATCTGGTTTAGATTAAAAAACCAAATATAGCTAATACTCTGAGGCACAAATTACCTTCTAATCTTTGTACTATTATAAACTGACTAGTTTAGTATTTAGCTGTTGATCAAGAGCTGAAAAGAAAGCATCATTATATATTTATGCACAAATAATATATAAATTGCATTATTGCACTAACATATTATGTACATTTAAGATATAATGAAATTGAAAGATGAAACCACTGACAAGTTTTTATTTTTTTAAGATTTTATTTATTTATTCATGAGAGACACACAGAGAAGAGAGAGAGGCAGAGACACAGGCAGAGGGAGAAGCAGGCTCCATGCAGGGAGCCTGACGTGGGACTCGATCCCGGGTCTCCAGGATCACGCCCTGGGATGAAGGCAGGTGCTAAACCGCTGAGCCACCCGGGCTGCCCAACAATAGTTTTTAAAAATACAGTTAGGATCCCAATATGTAATCTCCATCCACATAGATCTGGTCATAGATATGAAAATTCCCCTTCTGTAATTAATTTGAAATATTAATAATGTTTCATAGTAAAAAAAATAATGTTTCATAGTTTCTTTCCTCACACAACCTGTACAAACAAGTTATTTGCAGCCCTGCAACTTGCGTGGCTGTCTACGCAGCTGGGAGTCAGCAGGTGTGTGCAGAAATGGTTGTCCTAATTTTTATAGTATTGATATACCTCCTAATTGATTGAAACATAGATATTTTCCTTTTTTCTTTTTAGGAAGTTTTATTCTCTTCCCTGGGAACATTTGGAATTCCTCAGTATCCCCAAAACTAAAGATAAAACACTCCATACTGAAGTACCTGTAGGTGTTAGTTTTCATGAGATTGGCAATTGAGGGAATGATAACTCTAGTACTGGGAAGTTGATGCATAGTATCTTGTTTCTATTTTGGGGGCTCACTCTCACAACCGGGAGCATGACTTGAGTGAAATGAAGAGTCAGACACTTAGTCGACTGGCCACCCAGGTGTCCCTTGTGGGTACATTTTTAGTATCAGTTGAGGCTACCTCCAGGTGTGTTGACCTCTTACTTCACTCGTCCAAAGTATCCCTCCAATGCTGATTTGAAGTGTTGATAGTGCTCTTGTAACTAAATTGTATATATTTTGAGAAGGGTCCCTAAACCTTTTTTCCCCATATACCCTGTTTTTTAAATTTTTGAATGTAACTCCTTGTTTTTCCTGAACAGAAGTCTTTCAAGTACATACACAAGGTATTATAGTACAGTTGACCCTTCAACAAGGGTTTGAACTGCGTGGATCTACTTATATGCAGATTTTTTTTGATAAATATAGTATTGTAAGTGTATTTCCTCTTATTATTTTCTTAACATTTTCTTTTCTCTTTCTTACTTTATTGTAGAAATCCAGTATATAATGTATGTAACATATAAAATATGTGTTAATTGACTGTTTTTGTTATTGGTAGGGCTTCTGGGAGACAATAGGACATTAATATTGAAGTTTTTGGGGAGTTAAATTTTGGATTTTTGATTGTGCAGGGAATCAGTGCCCCTGAGTCAACTATAGACATGTATATAGTCCAAAAAATTATATATATATAGAAGTATACTACCATAATTGTTAACATCTCTATTGTATGAGTGAGGAAACTAACAGAAAAGTAATTTGAAATTTAACTAACGGGGCCAGCATTCAAATCCAGAGGTTTCAACAGCAAATACCACCCACTTAACAACTTTAAATTATAACCATTTTAAATTTGGCCTCATTTTAATTGGGAAGTAATTGGAAGAGGCTAATATGTTTTTTTTAATGTCAAATCATCATACAGAGTGTAAAATACACAGGGTGTACATTTCATCAATAGGTCAGAGACCAAATACATTTACTGCCAAAATGTATATTTTTATATTTTCCTGTGCTTGTATATAGATAATATTAAGTAGTAAAACTCCATATTTTCTTCAGTAATTTAACTCATGTCATAGGTCTTTGACTATTGATGAAATGTAAACACTGATTATACTTAGGAACCTCTTTAGCTAAAAAGAAAAATCTTTAAAACTTATTTATTTATTTATTTATTTATTTATTTATTTATTTATTTATTTATCTATCTATCTTTTCCCCCTAGAGAGTATAATCAATTTATGATTGTAATGGTTTTTAAAAATAACTTTTTTTCTGGATAATTTTATTTTTTATTTTATTTTTACAGATTTTATTTATTTATTCATAGAAACAAACAGAGGGAGACAGAGACATAAGCAGAGGGAGAAGCAGGCTCCATGCTGGAAGCCCAATGCAGGACTCAATCCCAGGACCCTGGGATCATAACCTGAGCCAAGGCAGATGGGCAACCACTGAGCCACCCAGGTGCCCCATCTGGATTCTGATACATTTCTTAAAACTAATAAATGTACTTTAAAGTACATTTTTAAATCAGATTTTCTTAGTGTTTCCATAATGCTGTTTTGCTGTTCCAGAATTTCATTCAGGCTATCATAATACACTTAGTCATCTTATACTTTTAGATCCTCTAGACTGTGACAGTTTCTCAGACTTCCTGTGTTTTTGATGATCTGAAGCATTTTTGAAAACTTCTGGTGAGCCATTTTATTAAATGTCCTTCAGGGACGCCTAGGTGGCTCAGCAGTTGAGCATCTGCCTTAGGTTCAGGGCATGATCCTGGGATCTGGGATCAAGTCCTGTAACAGGCTCCCTGTGAGGAGCCTGCCTCCCCTTCTGCCTGTGTCTTTGCCTCTCTCTCTGTCTCTCTGTCTCTCTCTCTCTGTCTTTCATGAATAAATCAGTCTTTTAAAAAATGCCCTTCAGTGTGGGTTTATTGAAGTCTTATCTCATGATTAGACCGAAGTAACATGGTGTGGGGAGGAAGACCACAGAGATGAAGTTATTCTCATCATATGGCATCAAAGGTTCATTATATCAATAAGACTTATCTCTGTTGATATTGGCCTTGATCACTTGACTGAGGTAGTGTTTGTCATGGTTAGCCATTTTAAAGTTACTCACTTTTCTTTCTCTTTCTATACTATATTCTTTGTAAGTAAGCCACCATGTGTAGCCCATGCTTAAGAAGTGTGGAATTGTGCTTACCTCCTTCAGGGCAGAGTAGCTACATAAATAATTTATGTATTAGGTATCTTCTGAATGGGAAATTTCTCTCTTACCCATTTATGTACATATCTATCTATCCATCTATCTATCTACCTATCTATATCAGTACAGACTCATGGATATTTATTTTATATTTTGGATTATAATTTAATACTACTGTATTTTTATTTTCTTGCTCAAATTATTTCAGCTTTGGCCTTTGGGAGCTCTTTTGGTTGTCTTCCATGTCTCTTTGACAAATTCCATTGTTGTGTAATTATCATTATTATTATTATTTTAGCATTTCCTTACTTTCTGGCGCTGAAAGATGCTTTAGCCTTATCTGGTATATTTCCTGTCCCAGCTTAAGAATAAGACATTTATCTAAGAAGCCCTATTTCGTTTGATTGGTGAATGGTATTAGAAATAAAAATCGGGACGCCTGGGTTGCTTAGTGGTTGAGCGTCTGCCTTCGGCTCAGGGCATGATCCCGGGGTCCTTGGATTGAGTCCCATATTGGGCTTCTCGCAGGGAGCCTGCTTCTCCTTCTGCCTATGCCTGCCTCTCTCTGTGTGTCTTTCATGAATGAATAAATAAAATCCTGAGAAAAAAAAGGAATCTAGATCTGGGCTCTGAGTGTGTTCATTGCTACTGGGCTGTCCTTGATTCTAGCCCTCTCAGAGGACAGAACAAAGATGTGTATGTGCATATAGTAGCCTGTGTATAGACTCATATCTACAAATATTTCTAAATGTATTCATCTTTTTCTCTGTTAGGCTAAACATGTACTAGTATTGATGTGTCTAACTGTAATCTAGTACTACATGGATCTTTCTACCCTTCTTTTGGCTTGACCATAATATTCCATTCCACATGTGATGAACCTGGATCTCACCATCACCCATCAATTTATTTATTTGTCAATTCCATTATACCTGTATAATGATTTCAGAATTGTTAACCTGTACCTCCAAGAGAAAACAACTTTGCCAGTTAGAGTACCTTGCTTGTGTTCAGTTTCTTTTGGCTTTAAACATACAAACTCAGCCATTTTCAAAGTAGCTTAGCTCAGAAGCTAAGCTTTCTTCCTTACTCCCACAAATGAGGTTATTTAATGTATTTTTAATATGGTTCAATTCCTTTGTCACAGTCTGAATTCCACTCTACAATCCTTTCAACCTTGTAAATGATTTTTTTAAGTAGGCTTTACACTGAACTCACAGCCCTGCTATCAAGACCAGAGCTGAGATCAAAAGTCAGACAATTAACCTATTGAGCCGTCCAGGCACCCCTAAGTGATTTTTAAATTTAAATGTGCATTCATTAAGATTCACTCTATGGGTGTAAATTACCATGGGTTTGGACATGTGCAGAATGTCATGTATCCAATATTACAGTATCATATTATAGCTTAACCACCCTAAAAATATCTCTTTTCACAAAACCCTGGCAACTACTGATCTGTTTACCAACTTCGTGGTTTATCTTTCTTAGAATGTCATAAAGATGGAACTATATGGCACTTTCAGACTGACTTCTTTCAATTAGAAATATGTATTTAAATTCATCTATATTTTTTATGGGGCTGCATAGCTTATTCCTTTTTGTCATTGAGTATTATTCCATTGTGTGAATGTCTCATAGTTTGTTTATTCATTTTCCTATGGAAGGACATTGGTTGCTTCCAGTATATGGAGAAAATGAATAAAGCTGCTATAGACATTTATATGCTGGTTTTTATGTTGGCATGTGTTTTCAATTCAGTTGTGCAGGTACCTAGGAGTGCCATTGTTGGATCATGGTAAGGCAATGTTTAGCTTTGGAAGGAATCACCAAACTGTCTCTCAAAATGGCTGTGCCATTTATATTCCCACCAGCAATGAATGAAAGTTTTTGATGTTCTGCATTCCTGCCAGCAATTTGTATTGTTAGCTTTATGTAATGTAGCTATTCTAATATATATCTATATCTATATATAGATATAGATATATATTAGTTTATATTATATTAGTATATATATGTGTATATATATAACATATATATACACATATATATATATTAGTTTGTTTTGGGAGGAGGGGATTTTGAGTGGCTGAGATGAGTCATGTAGATGCTGCATGCTTGTGTGACTGATCTACAATAAAAACCAAGACATCAAAGCTCACATAAGATTCCCTGGTGGACAACATTTATCATGTGTTCTCACACATCATTTCTGGGAAAATTAAGTGCATTCCGGTGTGATTTCCTGGGTAAGGATACCAGGAAACATATGTCTGTTTTCTCCTGGATTTTGCCGCATGTATCATTTCAGTTGCTGATTTTAATCTGTCTCCTTTCATTGTAAAAAGCCTTAGTCGTGAATATAATAGCTTTCCCATTTTCTGGGCAGTCTTTCTAGTAAATCAGTGAGCCTGAGGGTTATCATGAGAACTCTATTACATGCTCCTAACATATTAATCATAATTATTTTGTATTTCTTTTCTGATACCTCCAACATGTGTGTCATATGTGAGCCTAGTTCAGATAATTGTGTTATCCTTTCCCACTGGGTGTTCTTGCCTCTTTGCATACCTTATAATATTTTGTTGCAAGCCATACACGTTGTGTTGGGTAATAGTAAATAAAGGAAATCAGCCTTGAGTGCAAGGATTTTTATTCATCATCTTGGAGTTGGACTGTGTTTAATATTTGTTGTAGCTATAGGTGCAAAGGCTTTAAATTCTTCTAATGACTTTGTTTTTGTCTTCTCTCCTGTCCTAGAGGCTTCCCCATTATTGTCCCTCAGAGTCTGAGTTTTTTCAGTTGTAATCATTATTATTAAATGAGAGCCCTTGGGATGTCTGGGTGGCTCAGTGGTTGAGCATCTGCCTATGGCTCCGGGTGTGATCCCAGGATTCCGGAATCGAGTCCCACATCAGGCTCCTACAGGGAGCCTGCTTCTCCCTCTGCCTATCTGTGTGTGTGTGTGTGTGTGTGTGTGTGTGTCTTTCAAGAATAAATAAATAAAATCTTTAAAAATAAATAAATAAATGAGAGCCCTTTTTCTGTGGTAGTAAGGTGTGGGGGAGGGGAAATTTTTCTATTGTATTTTGGTTAAGCCTTAGTCTTTTAGTGGGACTTTGACTTGGACTGTGTCCTTCACAAATATTCCTGACCTTCTTCCATTTTATAGCTTTCTTTCTTTCTTTCTTTTTTTTTTTTTGATGTTTCCCTTGCCTGTCTGAAGCATTCCTAATTTATAGCCTTCTAGCTCTGTCTCCTGTTGATTTAGTTTCTTCCCCATAGTGAGGCAAGAAACTAATTTTTCTTCTACTGCAGAGAGACTGCTGTGGATAGGAATTCCTTTCACTCAGCTAGATAGGGTTTCAAAATTTTGCTCCCACAAAGTTTTTCCCCTGAAAAGTAGGCTTTGGGAGTGTCTCACATTGGCTACTGTTCTCCTCACCCTGTCAGAGCCACAAGGGGAACTTTCTTGGATCATTACAGTGAGCACCTGGTAGGATTCTTGGAGGGGAAGCCTATGAAAGGATGAGTTCCTCTAAGACTACAGCCCTATTCTCAGTCTCAAAATTAACACATTTCTTCAACTTAATGGCTCTATAGGCTTCTGCTCCAGGTAAGCAAATCTTGGTTGTCATACTTTCTGGACATACCTCTTTTTCCAGATTTTGGAGTGACATTTGCCCTATGACTTCAATTCTATGATGGATCCAAATGAAGGCACCAATTTTCAGTTTGTCCAACTTGTTTTCATTAGCAGGATGAGAGGAAAATGTATAAGATCTTTACATGTTAGGGCTGAAACTACAAGTCTTCTAATGAAGTTTTAGAACACATATTTCATATATTTCTGCTATGCTTTTATGTGCCATCAAAGTAATGATTCTTGCTATGTATTGTTTTATAAATATATGTGTGTGTTTCACTGTCTATTCAATTAAAAATTGTGTGTTAAAATGATTAAGTGAAATTAGCATAGACTACATTTCATAAGGATCACTAAAAATCAAGACAGATCTTCCAGAGTGTTGAAACACAAACAGAAAAGTCACAGTGTGTTTTAACATTTTGTTGTATTTGCTAGTCAAAGAAGAGACTAAGACATGGTTGCTTAGTGAGAAATATAGTTTGCAGATGTAGGTAGTCCAGAGGGAGCAAATGGAGTTCTATTATTTGAATAAGTTATGACAGGACTGTGCCTGGTGGAAGAGCACAAAATGAAATTGCACAAAAAGCAAGAGGGTTAAAAGCAAAGCAAGACTGACTATATAAACAAAGATTATAATGGTCAAGAAAAAATTGCATCAAATATTGGTGGATGAAACCCAGCAGCTAAAGAACCAGTATTTAAAAAATGGCCTATTGGCTAAGCCATCTTATCTGTGGTTCAGTGTGCTTCAACGTTGTTGGATGTTGTTGGATGCAAACAGACATAACCATTCAATATAAGAAATAATAATTTATGATGCAAAGCATTCTTAAGATCTGAAATGATTTCAGTTGTTTTATTTTTATATTTGAAACTTATTAGTACTAATGTACTTAATCTACTCACTACTAATTCATAATATGCTTGGACACCACACAGTATATTTATTTATTTATTTATTTATTTTAAAGATTTATTTATTTATTTATGATAGACAGAGAGAGAAAGAGAGAGAGAGAGGCAGAGACACAGGAGGAGGGAGAAGCAGGCTCCATGCTGGGACCCCGATGTGGGACTCAATCCCGGGACTCCAGGATCGCCCCTGGGCCAAAGGCAGGCACTAAACCGCTGAGCCACCCATGGATCCCCCTCACAGTATATTTAAAATTGCTATTCAGATAACAGTTTTCTTTTCTTTTTTTTTTCAGTTTTCTTTATTATAAACTAAATTAATCTTTTCTAGTTTTTCAGAGAAAGAATGCTATATCTAGAAACTGGTATCCAGAAAATATTTTTTACGAAGTGAGCCATTTGTTTTGAATGAGGTAGGCCAGAAAGATTTTTTATTTCTCAGGTTCTAAGTTACTTAAAAGATCATCAAAAAATGTTGTTCAAAAGATACTTATCATGAAAATGCCAAAACTCATTTCTCAATCTTCTTTCAATGGGTAATCTATAGTTTCCAACATTCTTTAACCTGAAACTTTGTGACTCCTTAAAATTTTGTTCCTTTTTGTATGTTAAGCAAAATTTTGTGCTAGCTTTATTAGAAAAAGTTGTTTTAATATTTTCAGCCTATTTTAGAAGATCTTACTCTTACATTTATCATTGCCAATGATATAAAAGTTTCTTTCTTCTTTTAAACACTAACTCTAACAGGAAATTGGCAAACCATAATTGGTTTTAAATGGAAAATGGAGAACAGCTGGGCATCAATATTTTTTTTCCTGAAGTATAGAGGGATTGTTAAAATATATTACATATCTTTCAAAGCCCAATTCAGGGCAAGTCCCTTCCATTAGGTTATTTGTTGCTAGAGTTGCTTTCACTGATATCTGCAATTCCTGAATTTCATTCATGCTCATAGTATAATTTCCAAAATTTGACAATTAATTTGTTTGCTTTTAACATGATTTTTATTAATCTTTCATTGTAATGTTATGTCTTTGTGGCAGATTATATTTTACAAAGATGGCTACACTAATATTTCCCATCCTTTATGTTCTTTGACAATGTGACCTTGACACTTGTCCCCTTCCCTTGAATTCTGGGTAGGCTTATGAGTCAATTGCATCATGACTACAAAGGCTATGTTAGAAAAGATGATGAAATGATCACCATGATATTTGCTTTTGGAGCTCTGAAATGCTATTTAAGAAGTTTGATTACTTTAATGCAGTCATATTGTGAGGAAGTGCAGACGTCATGAAGAGGTTCTGTGGAAGTCTCAGCTGAGGACCCAGCAAATAGCCATTATGAATTATTATACATATGTGTAAATAAACCTGTAGTTGATGCCAGTCCTAGGCTGTGGAACAATGATCAATGTCATTCATCTAGTCTTTTCAGCAAAAACAAACTATATTTAATGTACCCTATCCAAAGTCACCATCCACAGAATCCATGAAAAAAAAATAATTATTTTAAGCAACTAAATCTTGAGGTATTTTGTTATGTAGAAGTAGTAATTTGAATTACCTTACATTATATGACAAGCTTTGGAGGGAAGTAATTATGTATTGCAATTCATTTGTTCCTATGTAGTTCTCTGGAATGAGTAAGGGAGGAAATTTGCTTCATTTATGTCATAAGCCCTTCTTTCACCAAAGAGGAATTGTTATAGATTGTCCAGTTTTTAAGGCTCTAATTGGACCATGATTGTGAGTTGGCAGAGCTGCCAGATTAGGAGGTCATGCACTAAGGTATGGAGTCGTCTTTCTCCATTTTGTGGTGAACAGCCTGTACTGCTCCCACATAGGAAAACTCTAACTTTCTTACTTATCTTGCACTCTCTTCTTCAAAGTTGCTAACTGGATTCTGGTAAATTTCAAAGATTTATATCAAGTCCTAGAAAGGAGAGAAGTTCCTCAAACTCTCTACTTAAGCCAGTACTCTCAACCATCTCTATGTTATTCCTAAGATTAAGATTTGATGCTCAAATCCAGCTATACTAGATTTTATTTCATTTTGCTACTTATTATCCTGTGCTTTCAACTCTCCTGAGGTCTCTCTCTTGACAGAAGTATGAGTTCCAGAGTCTAACTGGACTTCATTAGTCCATTAGTCAAAAACTACTTACTAATTTAATTTTCAAGAGTATAGAGATGATCCATTAACTTCTAATTGGAGAACTCCTAAAATACTGCTTAATTGGTTGATCATCAACAACTGAAGTCTATTACTTGAAAATTATAGCTAATAATAATAATAACAAAAACAAAAGCATCTAGAATTTATGACAACATTCTTTGTGCCGACTTCTTTCTAAACTCTTTTCATGTATTTTGTCTTTTAGTAGCTCTATTAGGTTTGTAGGGTAAATATTAGATAATATTTTATTTTATTTTTTTAAATATTTTATTTATTTATTCCTGAGAGACAGAGAGAGAGAAATGCAGAGACATAGGCTGAAGGAGAATCAGGCTGCCTGTGGGAAGCCTAATGTGGGACTTGATCCCAGGACTCTGGGATCATGACCTGAGTCAAAGGCAGATGCTCAACCACTGAGCCACTCAAGCATCCCAAATATTAGATAATACTTTAGATGGCATATTTTTATTTTTGGATATGAAGAAACTAAGGAATAATTAGTTTTTCCTACATCACACAGCTAGTGAACAGTAGCACCAGAATAAACCCAAGCTATCTGACTAGGAGTTAATTCTTCAACCTACATTTTTCTGAAACTGGAAGTAGATTGCTTGGGAAATTTGCTTTTTTGTTGTTGTTTTCAAAGATTATTTATATCTTCAAGCACATTCATGGTGACTAGAGTCCTATTCTATTGGAAGACAAAGCCTGAGAGTATGAAAATATTTTTATTTATGAAATACTTTCGTTATTGAAAGCTCACATTTAAAATTTTCAATACAAAGCGTATGTGAAGTTTTACTGCATAAAGGAGTTTACCTAGACTTGACTAAACTGGAAACCAATTTGCTTACTGTAAGTTCAATTCTTTGATCTTTTAATTGATTACATCTTGCAGTGGGGGAGCTGCTATATCACTTCACAGATGTTAGTACCTTTGATTGACCTAGGGAATGATTTGATGTCAATCTAACATCAGTATTTACTTATAGGGGATCCGTGGGTGGCTCAGCGGTTTAGTGCCTGCCTTCGGCCCAGGGTGTGATCCTGGAGTCTTGGGATCAAGTCCCGCATCAGGCTCTCTGCATGGAGCCTGCTTCTCCCTCTGCCTGTGTCTCTGTCTCTCTCTCATGAATAAATAAATAAAATCTTTAAAAAATTACTTATATATTCCAATCACAGAATTGAGGGAATTTAGACACAAAATATAGACTGAAGTGAATTACTTGGAGGCAAGAAGATAGCTATATCAAATACATAGCCATCCACCGCAATACTGCAGTTAGCTCTGAGAAAATATCTGATAGATTAAGCTGAGATGCCTCCAAAAAGATATCTGATTCTTTTTTCAATTATAAATATAGCTACATGCCACAATATATTGACTACTGATTATAGAGGCTGCTTTATGTCATGTAGTTAATTTATTTGCCCAACAAACTAATTTGAAATTTAAAATTGTCACTGAGCATTAAGTAATGTGTCAGGGACTTTGAGAGACTTTATCATTTTTTTCTACTACATGGAAATACTTACAAGTTTTCTATTTTTTGACTATTTGTATTCCTAATAGACTTATGCATTAATGCATAATATGTTTTCTAGGAAAATTTGAGAAATGATTATTGCATACTCAATTAAAAAAAGAACTATTATTAATAAAATGCTTTGGTTGTAAATAAGGGCTGAAGATATACCTAAAGAGACAAAAGATTTGAAATTACAAATGAAAACACTCAAAGGCAAAATAATGCTGATATACAATTTCATAATAAAACTAGAGTGCGCAATTACATATTTTTAAAACAGTGATACATTGCTTTGCATTAACTTCACTTTAATGGCTCTAGATGTAAGACTTTTAAAAATCCATTAATTAAGATGTTATTAAATACTCAACAGAGATGCAATAAATGAAGATATGAGTTATCAGTAGTTGCAAAGTTTTAAGAAAAAACATTTGCCTAAATGACCAATTTTAAATTGGCTTCTCTGTTCTTGTTTTCTCTAGAACTGATCATAGGGTTACTATTTGGACTTTCAATTTAAGGTAAGGGATGATATAGAAATGATCGCACTCCTTGGTATGCATGTGAATATTGTCTTACTTTTACTCCATCCCTGTTTGGAAAATTAAAAGAGGCAACTCATTCCCAACAGTTTTCCCCAGCCTCTTTCCAATCCAGTGCAACTTTATTTTATGCCCTCAATATTCTCTAAATTAGCATTTTCTTTCCACTTGCATTGTTCTCTGTTTGCTCACCCTGCTTGTACTCATCATGAATACCTTTATTTACCTTTTAAAATAATTCATCATAATAAAATAAAGTACTATCATATATACACTTCTATAAAAGGGAGAAAATAATTATTCTTTAGCATTGAATATGGACAAATAGCATAACACAAAGGACTACGATTGCTCATTAGAGATAGCTGATGAAAGCAAAGAGATAAGGCAATGAAAAGATTCTGAATTGTAAATTAGGTAATGTGTCTGGCTTTCTGGTGTAACACAATATTGGTCTGTTGATAATAGTGAATAAGCAAAATAATAATTTAGTGTAATAATTATAATAAATCACAGTTTAAAAAACTTAAAATTTAATGAAGCTCTAGTTAGTGCTTTATTAGGTAATGCTAAATTATGAACTTTATCATTACTTCCAGTTAATATGAAGTTATTGACATAATAGCTTTCTTTTTATAACATCAAATACAATTATTTATTTATTTATTTATTTATTTATTTATTTATTTATTTATTTATTTTCGAATACAATTTAAATAACTACCATGTTCTGACAGTGGCAGTTCTCTAAATCAGAATTTTTTGTTTGTTGAAACAAACAAAAGTTTTTAGTTTTCCCAGTAGAGTCAACATTATCAAAAGGTAATGATGAAGAAATCAGTTGTGTTCAATTGTATCAAGCCAGTGTGAGCCTCACAATGCATTCATTCAAAAGCATTGTGTTCATTCAGCTGGTATTCATTAAATGTCTCCTGTGTGGTGTGGTGGAGGTACAGTGGTAAACAAAGCATACCAGTGTCTACTATTTTGAAACAAGGAAGACAATTGGTAGGTAGTCACAATTGGGGGAGGATGATCCCAGTGTGTAAGGTTGAGTGGGGGAATAGTCTATGACTTCCACAGAGCAAGTAAAACAAATCTCATGATATTACAACTCTTGGCAAGGATTCTAGGCTAATTTTTTTCTAATTTTTTTTTTTTAATTCATGAGAAAACACAGAGAGAGACAAAGACACAGGCAGAAGGAGAAGCAGGCTCCTTGCAGAGCTGGATGTAGGACTTGATCCATGGACCAGGACCACGCCCTGAGCCGAAGGCAGATGCTCAACTACTGAGCCGCCCAGGCATCCCTTTTTCTAAAATTTTTAAATAAAAACCAAACAAGATATTTTAAACTTTAGGTTATTTAAATACAACACAGTGTCATAAATATACATAAAATGTGAGGTGACATTATCATGTATATTTATTATAGCATTATGCATAAAGGCTGAAATTATTTCTAAAAAGTACTTCATGAGATTCATAAACCATTTTCAACTGCATTCATAATCATTTTTTCCTATTATAAAGACTTTTTCCTACAAGGAAACTTTTAATTTATATTTCATTCCAATAATTTTACTTTGATTAAATATGATGAAATTCATAAATCCTACTTCATAATATTTTACATTTGGTAGTTCAAAAGAGAGGGTAGTGTGGAAGAATACGGGTACCTAGATTTAGTTACTAGTTTGTTTTTAATGCTACCATTGTTCTAAAAATTGCTTCATGATATATTCAAGTTCCTTGACATTTGTGGATAAAAATGCTCTTATGATAATGGAAATCACTGATAGCTGCTTATCTAATGTCTACATTCTTTTCTAAGAGAAGCTGCAAAAATATGATTCAACCAAAAGTCATTACTTCAGCCTCCCTTAAGCAAGGATAACTTGTCACTTCTGGCCAATGAAACTTCAGTGGGAATCTTTTGGTGTTTCTGAAAAAGTTTTGGCATTTCCTTTTCCTGCCTGGCATTCAGATGAGAGGCTGAGGGCTGACTGGCCATCTTGGTAGTAGGAGATGATTATGAGAGCAGTAGAGAAGAAGTTAGGACAAATTTAAGACACTGATGATTTATGGACCTATTGAAGACACTATATATGGGACTCCATGTTTACAAAACATATTGGTTAAAACCACCCTAGCTGAGTCTCTTTTAAACGAAGCTGAACTCATGCAATGACCAAATAAGCAAAGAGTCTTGTTACTACAAAATCTGTATGTTAAGTTCTAGTAGTTCTCAAAAAGGTTTGTGGCCAAAGAAGAACCCTTTTATTCATGGAATACTTATTAATACATCAGTAAATGATAGTGAAACCTGCTTGAAAAATCATGACATAGTTATGATTTTGTTTGAATTCCCATGTTCATCCTACCGTACTATATGTTTCCAGAAAAAAATCATATAATAACACACAGAACTTTTATTACTGTTGTACTTTGTGTGCTTAAAACATGCTAAACATTAACTAAATGAAAAATATAACTTCAAGTAGGATGGGTTTAAAAAATTAGCTACTAAGACCATGCAGTTTTAGTATAGTTCTCAAGAAAAAACTTCACTGCAATTTTCATTAAAGATTTTATGTTTATTTATTTATTTATTTATTTATTTCTTATGACACAGAGAACAGGGGGAGGGGCAGAGAGAGGAGAGAGAGAGATTCCCAAGCAGACTCTGCACTGAATGTGGAACCTGACACGGGGCTCGATCCCAGGACCCTGAGATCATGACCTGAGCTGAAGGTAAGAGTCAGATGCTTAACATGTTGAGACACCCAGGCACTCCAAAACTACTGCTTAATCTCAAGGAAGAATGAGATTACTACTAACTCTTGGTGAGGTTCCCTTTGGAAAGATAAAACTAGAGATGAGGTTTGAAAATAACTTGAATTTACCTGCAGAGGGAATGAGGAAAAGTTATTCCAAGCAGAATGAGCATGATGAGTGCAAAGGCACAGAGATATGAGAGTGTTGGTGAGAATAGATTGAATGTGCATTGGAAAGTTGTTTGCTGTGAGATGATTATGTAGACTAGGGTCAGATTCATGAAGCACTTTTATCTTATGCTAGGAATTTAGACCTTTATCCTAAAAGTGTTGAGGAACCATTGGGAGGAGCTTTAGAGGTGGAGTGATACTGCTAGATACATGTTTTTAATAATTTGGGGGAAGCTAACATTTATAGTAGAGGTAAGCTAGATGGTAAGGAGAGGTAGAAGGAAATTAGAAGGAGAAAGATTAGTTAGAATATTTCCTTTAAATCACTTAGTTAACATGCACAAATAAATTTATCAGTTTATTTAAATTCTACAAACCCTACTGAACAGTGATACCACAGAGAGAAAAATATAGGAAAAAATATTTTTATAGTCCATATGAAATGTTATAGAATACTTAAATAGAAACTCTTGAATTCTTTAAAATTGGTAAAGTAATATGGGCTGTGATCTGAATCTGTGGTTTCATCAACTAAAGATTTTGTGTTTCTCTTCCTCAAGATACCTTCCACAAGTATCCTTGTGATGAAGAGGGGGTGTTAAAATATTGTATGTATGCCTCTATATCCATGACTTGATTTGCTGTCTTTGAAACCTTTCTTTGATACCTTTGAAGCAGAATTATGATTATTCGCTTGCTTTTCCCCTCAAAGTTGTAAAGGGTTTCCACTGGTTAATATGACTAATTCTGTGCCATTATTTCAATATTTTTCTTTATCTGAGCAGTTATCAAGTGACCAATGGGACATCATTCATTCTTGTTCTCAGGGACTTATTTACATGAGCAGATATTAGTTAAAAACTAAGAAAGGCAAGCTGCATCAGTTTACATCAAACATTAAATAATAGAACTATGTTCTCTATATAAGATAATAATGCTATTTTTCTATGATGAGATTATCAATTCAGAGACCTAGTATAATATTGATGAAGTTAAATGGAATATAGTGGAGAAAATAATTATACAGAATACTCAACCTGAATTATATAGAATTGTGCCAATGCTTCCTGCAATAGGGAAGTGACATTTATTTTGATGAATATAATGTTACCAGGTATAGGTGCTTTTGGAATAAACTACTTGAAAGATAAGAATCAAGTAGTGTTGTCAAAATAAAGAATTAAGGACATATTCTCAGTTTTTCTGGCTTCTGAAATATATTTATTGCAATATAGCCAAGTGCTAGCTACCAGATAGCAGTATTATCATTGTTTAAACCATTGTTCCAGATTGCTTCTGACTGGGAACATATTCATAGTAGGCAAGGCCACTAGATACAATTGAAAAATTCCTGCAATGTGTTTTCTAGCCTCTCAAAATTGTCAGAGATCGCCTTGGTAAACAGAGCCCTCTTCTTCAGAATTCTTATGGAATATATCATTCATAATAAGTTTACTCATTTATTTAATGAAAGTTATGAAAGTCAGTTTATGTACCTGAAAGAAATTGTGATATATTACATGGTCTAATTCCTCAAGAAGCTCAGAGTATAATGGACAGAAAAAATAGCAAATCGCCATTAGGTTTTCTGTGTTAGAGGCGCAATGTTTGGGATATACAGAAGATTGTCGGGAAACATTTAAAAAAGGGACTTTTATGCAGACTTGGAAGAGGAAATCCTTCCTAAAGAATTTGATGAATTGTGCTACCCTGGAGATGAGTTAGTGGTGAAGGCATGCAGAGAGAGAAAATACCATCTACGAAGTCACAGACACATGGTTGGTTTCTCTTCGAGAGAAGACTGCAAGTTAAGGGTTGCAGCTAGTAAAAGGTAGGAATGAATCAGCTCACCATATGTCCTGTGTGCTAAACTAAGGAGTTCAGAGCAATAGAGCATCATTGAAGGCTTTTAAGAAATAGTGTTAAGGATAGAGCCCCAGTGGCTGAGGGAAGAATAGCTGGGAAGATTAAACCTGAAAGAAAGGGCCCTGCTTAACACATTTGTGCAATGACTTACATGGAAAGCCTTAAAGAATTGTATTAAAGCCCTTAGCTTTTAATTTCCTTGGGTCATGAGCTCTTTAAAGAGTCTGATGAATGCTGTGAACTCTGGCATTGCATACTCACATTTATTTGTGATAAGATAGAAAACACCATTCCACAGATTGTAGAGCTTGCTCTTATGAGAAAAAAAAAAGTCAGGAATGAGGCCACACTGCACTTCTCTAGAGATTTCAGGCTTCCGAGTTCTGTGTATAATGCAATGTAGGAAGTGTGTGGGTACCAAGTAGCATGAGGATGGCAAAAAGACATGGCAAAAAGGGACTATGTTTAGACTGGAATTGCTTTTTTTTTTTTTTTAAGATTTTATTGATTTATTCATGAGAGACACACAGAGAGAGGCAGAGACACAGGCAGAGGGAGAAGCAGGCCCCATGCAGGAAGCCTGATGTGGGACTCGATCCCGGGTCTCCAGGATCACCCCCTGGGCCAAAGATGGCACTAAACCACTAAGCCACCCAGGCTGCCCTGGACTGGAATTACTTCTCTCAAAATAAATTTAAGACAAATACCCACCATTTGCTTCAACGTGGATGGAACTGGAGGGTATTATGCTGAGTGAAGTAAGTCAGTCGGAGAAGGACAAACATTATATGTTCTCATTCATTTGGGGAATATAAATAATAGTGAAAGGGAATATAAGGGAAGGGAGAAGAAATGTGTGGGAAATATCAGAAAGGGAGACAGAACTTAAAGACTGCTAACTCTGGGAAACGAACTAGGGGTGGTAGAAGGGGAGAAGGGCGGGGGGTGGGAGTGAATGGGTGTCGGGCACTGGGGGTTATTCTGTATGTTAGTAAATTGAACACCAATAAAAAATAAATTTAAAAAAAAAAGAACTGAATTCAATAGAGGAAATACCAGAGGATTTTAAATTGCCGAATCTCATCCCAGAAAACAAAATAAATAGATCGATTTTCAACGATTTTAGAACATTTTAAATGTATAGAAAATTGTAGGTGCACCTCAGTGGCTCAGTTGGTTAAGTGTGGGAGTCTCAGTTTTGGCCCAGATCTCAGGGTCATCAGATGAACCACATGGTGGGCTCATCCCCCTCTGCCCTTCCCCTTGCTCCTGCTCGCTGGCCTTCCTACCCTTGCATCCACTAGTGTGTGTGTGCAGCTGGCATGCTCTTTCTCAAATAAGTGAAATAAATAAAAATATATAAAAAAAAGAAAATTGTTAAATAAATATCCATTCTTCCCCCCACCACCAAAAAATAAACATGCCCAGAAATCTTCACAGGGAAATTCTATGAAACTGTTACAGATTGCTAACTATAATGTGAATGAAATAGAGTATTGAAAAAGAAAAGCTTCCACATTTTTTTCATAAGGAAGCATTATATTTATAAAAAGACTGACAAATATAGTTCAAAGAAGAAAATTTTAGATCAGTCTCAATATGAATATTGATACAAAAATTCTAGAAATATATCTTGGCAACATAATCCAGTGTAATATAACTTGGATAAGTAATATTTATTCCAGAAATGGAAAAGCAGTTCTGTAATTCATAATATAAATATACCTAAAGAGAAATATCATATAATCTCATACAATCATGTCTAAATATACCAAAGGGACATTTGATTGAACAATGATTTTTTATAATTTTTTAGTAAAATATTTCTTTTAATATATGAACTGTATGTACATATCTCATCCTAAAGGCCAACCTTATGCTTAAATGTGAAAAATATAGGTCATATCAAAGTCAGAAAAAAACAAAGTTGTTTGTGATTGCACTATTTATTTTATTTTTCTGGATTTTAACAATCATTTTAGTTTCCAACATTTCTAATCTTTTAAACAGCTTTTCACACTGTTGATACATAAAGAAAATCAGTTAGACAGGAATTATTATTCTCTGAGGAATGATGTATATTTATTTATTTGTTTATTTCTAGTCAGTCAGTCATTTTATTTATTCTGGGGATATAACTTCCCCAGCAACACAGCTTGTAAAAATTAAAAGGGCAAGTTTTCACATACTGCATACTATGTGTTAAGCATTTCTTCAAACACTTTCCGTGTACTGTCATTTAATGTTCACAATGATCTTGACAAAACTCAGATATAGAGGAGTGGATTAATTTGACCAAGGTCACATAAGTAACATGTTGCAGAAGCAGGATTCAGCATGGTCTCCACCACTGAACATCTAGGTATAGTAATAGATTTATTTTTCCTTCTGGCAAGATTAGTCAGTCACTTGATCTTAAAATTAAGATACTCATCCTCTTAACTTTTCTCTCCAGTGGATACAACTTTTTCTGGAACTCCCTTTTGAACTATATGTTCATTTTGTGCTTATCTCTAGCTGCTGTCTTTTAAAAACACTTTCAAGATGAGCTAATCCTGTCCAATTTCTCTTCTAAATTGGAAAAAACGCTTTCCTCTTTGGTTAAGTTCCTAAGTGTTCTATTTTCTTTCCCAGTGAAAACACGTTTTTAAATAGAAATTCAACAGGTATATAATCAAGATTGTGAATATTAAATGAGTTAACATACATAATATCATATCTATAACTTAATATGACATGATATTGTATACAAACTATTATACAGGTAATGTGTAATGCTACAATATGTAACACCATTACATATATGTATACATGAAGTAAAAATTATCACATATATATCAATATAGTATCATATTCCTATTATATATAAATGTATATACAACCATTTTCTCCCTGAAAGCCTGTGGCTTTGATATGCACACTAATTATTTCAACAAATTAGATACATTAGTGTAATAGTAAAATTATTTTGGAAGAATAACTTACTGAATATGAACTGTCTCTACCATATTTGTATTATTTTAATAAAAATACAACCTTGGCTGCATACCAGATACATCTGTGGAGCCACAATCCAGATCCACTAAATCAACATTTCTTGGATGAAGCTCTGATATGTATATTTTATGAAGACTCCCAGATAATTCAGGTCTAGAAGAATGAATTCATCCAATGTGGTGCCAAAAAGCATACTTTTTGGAATGACAAAACTGTGGATTCTGAGACAGGGCTTCTCCACTTTACCAAGTAAAAGCTTCTCTGGGCCCTGCCCTTCACTATATAGTCTGTATGATACCTGTAGAATCATACTTTAGTAAGGATAAAATTCACTTTTTGATTTAACTAACACAATTTTTATTATATGGAAGGTGCTATCTAGAAACCTTGAATACAGTGGTTTAAAAGAAAGTCTTTGCCTCAGTAGGAGAAGAAAAAAAATGTAATCAAACAATAATAGTCTAGTAATAGTAAAGAAAAAGAATATAGGGTAAAGTGATAGAAGTTTTTCTTTCTGAGAAGATGATGTTTGGCGAAAATCAAAGAAAGCAAGTCAATGAATCATAGAAATATGTGGGGGAAGATCATTCTAGGTTGTGAAGGAACTGACAAGGACCCCTGAGTTAGGGCCATTTGTGAGAGTTTCTACTGCATCTCAAGTTGTCCAGACTGGCTGAAGTGGAGTGATGTATATAAGAGTGGCAATTGATGTTGGAGCTATAGTCAGATGCCAGATAACAAAGGCTCTGTGGTCTATTATTTTATTCTAGGCAATTTCAAGTTATTGGTGGTTTCCAGCAGGTAACTGATTGAGCTGAACTTTATGTGACTTGCATTTTATCAGGATTATAGGAGTTACAGTGAAAAGAGCGAGCCTATAACTATGACCATAGTCTAAGCAATAATTATTGGTGGTTTGAACTTTAAGTAGTGAAGGTAGAGATGCTGAAAAGTCATTAGATTTCAGAAATATTTTAAAAAATAGTGTCAGCAAGACAAAATAGATGTGAAAGCTCATTATGCTATTTCTGACCCAGTTTCCTTTTTGCATTTCCTTTCTTTTATATTTTAACATTTCCTATACTTCTGAAAAACAATCTTGAGACCTCCCACACTAATCCTACCCTCAAACAGCTTAAGGAATTGAAAATTGTGTTCAGCATTTAATAAACTTTTCAAATTTCAAGTTAAAACAGAGCTTTGATAAAACATTTTAAAATACAGAACATTGGGGCAGCCTGGGTGGCTCCGCGGTTTAGCGCCTTCAGCCCAGGGCCTAATCCTGGAGACTCGGGATCGAGTCCCACGTCGGGCTCCCTGCATAGAGCCTGCTTCTCCCTCTGCCTGTGTCTCTGCCTTTCTCTCTTTCTTTGTTGTTTATGAATAAATAAATAAACAAAATCTTTAAAAATAAATAAATAAATAAATAAATAAATAAATAAGTAAATAAATAACAGAACATTAATCATTTCAATAGAAACAGCAATATACTTAGCAATAAATATACATTAAACAACTTGGTGCGGTAGATCATGAAAACAGTAGCTATAGTCTCTTGTCTTCTTTGTCCATTATAATGAAATTACCATTCCTGCCAAGTAGTTGACACATGGGGAAAATTTTTAGCCTACTGCCTCTACCATAGGCAATAGGAAGCAAAACCAATGTCAATAGTTTTACTGGAAGCAAAACAAATTCTAATACATTATAAACATGTAGCTATTATATTTTATAATGTGCTATAATGTCAAGTTTTGTTAGAAAGTTCCTGGAGTCTTTGTTCTCAAATTTTCCTGTGCATATTTACTTTGTTCTATTTCATGAATTTGTTAACATAGCAAATTGCAATTCTTTTTTACACATCCTCTATAGGTATACACATATTTTGTGTGTCCCTATGGAGTTTCATCCCCTTATTTTGTTGTATTCTCCTCATTATTTATTTTGCTAAATTGAATACTTGTTTTGAAGCTATTTCATACTTATTTTCAGCTATTACTGATCATATGAAGGTTACCATATTTGTGCATAAATCTTAATCTTTTTCTCTATTTTCACCTTAGTTTAAATGATTTTTCACAGAATTCTGAGTCAAAGTTCTAAACACTTTTGTGGATCTTGATATGTTTTTAAATTGCTTTCCAAAGAACTTCAATGAATTTATGTATCTCTCAGCCATGTCTGAAAATGCCTGCTTCACTTTATTCTCAACTGTAGAACTCATTAAATATAAATTAAGATTCTAAGACGCATGAGACTGTTAGCAGGTTACATAAAGTATAACATATTTTTATCAGCTCTATGCAAATATATCAGGGACATGGTGAAAAGCAGTAGAAATTCATATAAATTGCATATACACACTCCCACTGTTCCCTTAATAAATTAACAAACTAATAGGGGATCCCTGGGTGGCGTAGCGGTTTGGCGCCTGCCTTTGGCCCAGGGCAGGATCCTGGAGACCAGGGATCGAGTCCCACGTCGGGCTCCCGGTGCATGGAGCCTGCTTCTCCCTCTGCCTGTGTCTCTGCCTCTCTCTCTCTCTATGTCTATCATAAATAAATAAATCTTTAAAAAAAATAAATTAATTAACAAACTAATAAATTTGGAGTCAGTGTTAATGTGATTGGGTAAATCAAATTTATAATGCCTCTGGGGTGTCTGTATGATTCAGTTGGTTAAGTATCCATCTCTTGGCTTTGACTCAGGTCATGATCTCAAGGTCAGATGGGGCCCCACAGTGGACTCCATATTCAGTAGGAGTCTGCTTGAGGAGTCTCTCTCTTCTTCGCCCTCTGCACTCCCCCACTGACTGACTTGCTCTTGCTCTCTAAAATAAAATAAATAAAAATTTAAAAATGTATAATTCTTCTAACTTATATGAATTAAACTGATGTTTGGTGTTTAAAATGAATCATTTAAGCATCAATAGTTGTGAAATAGAACTGTCTATTATTTCTATTGCTACTACCAACAAAAATTCTTGACAATAATTAGTAATAAAGCAGCTGAAAAATAAGTAGAATATGGAAATTTTTTATGATAAATTAACATATCAATAAACAGAGTGTTATGACAGTTAACAGTTAACAATAAGCACTTAATGTAGCTTTATTTAAATGTCTCTGTGGTTTTGTGATAGAAAATAAAATAACTGATTGAACCGAATTACCAGTTCTCAGCTCAACTTAGGCACAGTTTATTCTGAGATTTTCAAGAAAAAAAGTCTCCTAAGGTCTCAATCTCCCTTTCTTGGAAGATTTCTGGATTTATGTCAGCTTAAAATATTGTGATCACACAATTCTTACAGATAAAAATAACTTGTATAGTCAGACTCCATCAAAAATGTGGAGGTATTCTCACCACTTTTTTTGCTAGATAGTTAAATTGTTTTCACTTCCTCACAATTACAAATAAAACTAAAATAAGCACCCTTGGGTGTTTAAAACTAAGCATTTGACTTTTAGTTTTTGCTCAGGTCATGATCTTGGTGTCATGAGATTGAGCCTCATGTCAGGCTCCACACTAAGCACAGAGTCTGCTTGAGACTCTCTCACCTTCTGCCCCTCCACTCGGTCCCCTCTCTTTAAAATAAATAAATTTAAAATAACTAAAATAAAATAACTAAAATAAAATAAGTAAAATAAAATCATGTTTTCTTTGGAAGATATAGATGACATGGATTTACTGGGTCAAACTGAATACATGATTTTTAGGAATATATAAAATCGATTTTCTGTCTAGAAATGCTACTTTCTTATACTCCCAACAATATTGCATTGGAATACCTATTGTTCCTATCAAACTTTGGATATGATTGAATTTTTACTGGGTGACCAATATTATTGTTGCTTTTAATTTGTATTTTGAATACAAATAGTAATAGTAAAGTTGAACTTCTTATTTTTTATTGGCTGTTTATATTTATTCTACTATTAATTACCTGGCTCATAACCTTTATGCATTTGCCTATTTAGATATTTGTCTTTTGATTTAAATTTATAGGAGCTTTTCATAGATGGGAAATATTAATTTATGTTACAATTATTTCCCCCAGTGCTCTTTTGTCTGTTAACTTTGTGTTGTCTTCGTCATAAAGAAAGGTTAATACTTGGTAGTCAAGTTTTACAATCTCTCCTTTGCTCTAGGAAGAAATTTTCTGCCTTAAGGTATTTTCCTTGAATGCTTTTGTAGCCGTGTGTGTGTGTGTGTGTGTGTGTGTGTGTTTGTGTATGTTTAATGTGCATTTGTAGTTTATCTAGAATGTGATAAATGCTTTGAGATAGGCATCTAATATTGTTTTCCCAAGTGGACAGCCATTTGTTCCACAGCCATTTGTGAAACAGTTTCAATTTTCACCCACATAAAAACAAATGCCCCATTTAACTTGTATTAAATTCTCACATTAACAGAAATCAGCATATGTGCTCACATTCTGATTCATTGATCTTGTTTTCCTTTTTATAAAACTACAGAGATATGTTTGTATTAACCTAAGAGTTCTTTCACTGCCCTATAACTTTTAATTTTTCTAAATTGGCTATCTTTGAATTTTTTTCTAAAGTGACTTTATAATTAATTTTCAAGTTCCTTGAGGAATTTAAAGGTTTCCTTTGGAGTTACTTTGAATTCTTAGACTGTTCTTGGAGGAAATACTATTTCATGTCAAATTTGCACATAGGGAAACATGAGAAGTCTCTACATTTATTCATGGATTTTTTTTGACATCTTTAAATGAAACTTCATAGTTTTGTTTTGAGAGGAGGTTATCTGATCTTATCAGTTCTTGCATTTCTATAATTTTATTTTTGTAGATTCAGAAAGACAAAAGGAAAGCTTTCTTTTTTAGTTGTCTTGCTTGAATTAGAAAACCTATTAAATTTTTCATTTGTTAAAAAAATGGAATAAATATATTCACCTTCACATGATTGTTTAAATGATTGAGATGATATATGAAAATAACTTTACCTATATGAAGAATTAGATTAATATAAGATGATGTTACTATGATATTTTGAAAGATAAGGACTAGGCTTATTTGAAATGCTTTGTACTTAATAGTATATATATTAATATATACTATATATAAATATATATTTTATATATAAATATAGTATAAATATACAAAACTTTAATTTTGATTGTTCAAGTTCTCTGCATTTGGACAGAATCTATTTGACAATTAACTATTTTGCTCTACATTTCCCAGATGAATAACACCTGAGTAATAATGCCCTGGGACTCTAAACATTGTAAATATTATGTTAACCCTGAAAATAAACAGCTAAGTATTAACTTAAACTATTTGCTTGTCAGGAAAGTCAACTTTATCAGGTTAGGAATATGACTTCAACTAACATAAAGCCCCAGCTAATAATTCCTATTGTATTTTCTCACATGAAAGAAATTTAGAAATCAATGTTGATCTCTCTGCACCATAATTCCATAAAAAGACCTAGATAAGCTCTATCTTTGTGTTCTGCTATTATTGTGTGATCTATTCAGTGTCAAGGTGACTGCTACAGTTATAGCCTTCTTGCTCTCATTCAAAGCAAAATAGTGACACATCAACCCCAAATGAAGGACTCTTCTAGCAAATATTTTCTGAAAATATTTGTCAATAAAATATATTGGGAAAATAATAACTTTCCTCTGGAATCCTTCCTGTGCAAAGCAATGTCACATATAAACAACCCTAGATTTGAAAGAAGACCAAGAAATGGGTTTTACCTTTGCTAGCCTTTTGTAGAGGCAGCTAAGGATACGGAGGTTTGAAGGGTTTAAAATATGTTTTGGATCAACCGCTCTACATTTCCAGCCTAATAAATTTGAGAGGAAATGAGTGAAAAAAATAAGATGTCCATTGACATGATTTATTATCATGAATGACATTTATTTTCATTATTTTAAATGTACCTGTATTCTTAGTAGGTCAAATGACTATACACAGAGAGCTTTATGACATTTTTCAAAGAATTACAGATAAATAAAAACTTTTTTAAATGTAGCAGCAACATGGGCCATCATGAATCACATATTAGTACACAATTTCCACAATTTGTTCTTCTGTTGGGTCTGATTCATCACTGAAGCTGGGAAATATTTCTGTCTATTAAGAGTAAACTGAGTTATATGGAAGATGAAATAAAAAGCACATACATAAATAGATTTTAATGGATAGTTATGAGACTATTCTAATACTGAGTAATAACCAAAGTAAGGGAAACTGGAACAAATATTCAGGGTCTAGTATTGGACGGGCAGTAACTTAGGCACAGCAGATAAAATCTTCAGCAGTAGAGATACAGTCTCTGCTCTCCCATAGTGTATTGTTCAGTAGAACAAATAGAGGGGTAGCTCTGTTTTAGAAATTTATGTGCATAATATATAATAAGGCCAAAATGTAACGTAGACATTATTGATCCTCACCTTTTTTTAAAGGAAAAAAATGCGGCTTAGGAGAAAAAGTGACTCAGACAATGACTTGGAATTCAGAAAAGATTCACTATTAGTCAAATAAGCCTGATCACAAATCTCCTACATTCCCCTACACCACTATCCAGTGCTAAGTTTATATTACACGGAAGTTTAATTATTTATATTCTACCCATTAAAGTGTTTCAGTCTCTATCGAAGTGAAGCACGTTTCAGCTGAATCATCTAAGTCTTATCTCTTAAATTCTCTAGACCTTGATTTTGTCATTTATAAAGCAGATAATATGATTTCTTATAAAATTGCCATGAGATTTTAATGAGAAAATACATATAAAAGACTTCATTATAGTACCTAGAAGTAGTTCATTAAGTGATAGCTAGTTTGTGATTAACAGTGAGATTGTAAACCCTAATGAAGTTAAGGACTTGTCATTAGTTCTTTTCAACATGAACACAGATCTAATCGTGCATGTGGTAAGGACTCTACAAATATATGGGATTGGCCATTTAGTATTTAGAAAGAGTAAACAAATGTTTTAATGAACTTAAACAAATTATAATTTTCTTTCTTTCTTTTTTTATATAATTTTCTTTCTATACGAGATTCTTTCACTAGTAATCCAGTAACTATAGATTAAAACAGTGGTGACCAATTATTTACTACTCACATATTTAGAAGGGAAAGGAAAAAAAAAACTATTGTCACAAACAATACATGAAAGTTGGCACTTTCATTCTGATTGTGAGCATCATATAGAAAGTCTTAAAAGGTACGCTTTTTTTTTTTAATCCAACAACACAGTTTTAGGAGTTTATCCCGAAGGGATTATCAGAAATTACATAAAATAATTAACATGAGAATGTTTACTATAATAGTATTTATAATAATAATATTTTGAACCAGACTATTAAATAGCTTATGATTCAACCATACAAAATACTACTATGCAGCCATTAAAAGAAATTGTCTTAACAATCAAGAGTCAGATATTTAACCACCTGAGCCACCCAGGCACCCTGAAGCACTGTAATTTTAATCATGTTATAGAACCAACCTTGCATTTCTGGGAAAAATCTCAAAAGTAATAGTTTATAATCTCTTTTATATGTTGCTAGATTTGGTTTGCTGGTATTTTGTTGAGAATTTTTTGTGTCCATATTCATAGGGATATTGTTCTTTAGTTTTCTAACATATTTTTTGTCTAATTTGACTTCAGGGTAATATTAGCATCTTAGAATAAGTTAGTAATGTACCCTGTTCCCATATTTTCTGAAAATATTTGTCAATAGTTGATATTAATTCTTAATTAAATAGTGGGTAAGATTTAACAGTGAAGTCATTTAGATTTGGACTCAATTTTATGAGATGGTTTTAAATTAGTAATTCAATCTATCAAAGGTTCTATTCAAATCTTTTAGTTCTTTTTGAGTCAGTGTTAGTAATTCATTTCTCTTTGGGAAGTTGCTGATTTCATCTACCTTATCTAATTCAATTGGTATACAGTTTTTCCATCTTCCCTTATAATCTTTTCTATTTTTGTAAGGTGGTAGTGCTGACCCTTCTTTTATTTTTTATTGTTTTTGAGTCTTCTCTCTTCTCTGTCAGTCTAGTAAAGGACTGTAAATTTTGTTGCTCTTTTCAAATAACTAACTTTTGGGTTCATTGATTTTTCTTTGTTTTTATATTATTGCCTCTTTCATTAATTTCTTCTTTTATCTGTAGTATTATATTTAGGTGGATTTCTTCCGGACTGGATTATGCTTCTTAATTTATTGGATTATGCTTTTTAATGCATTCTGACAATCTCTGATTTTCAATCACAGTGTTTAATTATTTTTTGAAGTGGCTGTTGATATAGCTATAAATCTATCATCTTGCTGTTTGTTTCCTACTTTTCCCATATATTTTTGGACTATTAACCATACATTTTTTGTTACTTTTTTTGCTGTAGAGTTCAGTGTGCATTTTTATAGGTTAGAGTTTGTTTATTTATTTATTTATTTATTTATAAAATATTTTATTTCTTTATTCATGAGAGACACACAGAGAGAGGCAGAGACATAGGCAGAGAGAGAAGTAGGCTTCCTGCAGGGAGTCTGATGCAGGACTCGATCCTGGGACTCTGGGATCACAACCTGAGCTGAAGGCAGACTCTCAACCACTGAGCCACCCAGGCATCTCTATAGTTTAGAGTTTGTATCACACATTTTAATTTATTATATTAATCATCAAGTGATATACCACTTCATATTTATTATTAGAACTTTAAAGCATTTTATTTTTATTTCTCTACTTCAGACTTTTGTGCTGAGGTTGTCATACACTTTATTTAAATATAGAGTAGAAACAACCCTCTGCTTTGTTTTGGTTTAATCAGTCAATGTTTTTATGTGTATTTACTCTGTGGCTATTCCCTTACTATTTATTCCATTATGTAGATCCAGATTTCCACATAGTATCATATTATTTCTGCCTGTAGGACTCTCTTCATTATTTCTGGCAGATTGAGTCTCCTGGTGATGAATTCTTCAAGCCTTTGCATATTTGAAAGTGTCTTTATTTTGTCTTTCATTTGGAAATATATTTTTGCTGGATATGTGCTTCAGATTTTTTTGACCGATTTCTTTCCAGTGCTTTAAATGTGTTGCCATAATATTCTTGCTTAACTCATATTTTATGAGAATTTAACCTTATCTTTGTTCCTCCTTACAAAATGTTTGTTTTTTTTCCAGGCTGTTTTAAATAGTTTTTTTAATCTCTGATAGAAACCTTGGAGTTTCCATCACATTCCTTGTAATTCAAGTTCATTAAACTTCTTGGATCTATAGGATTATAGTTTAATTAAATTTGGTAATTTCATCATTTCCTCAAATATTTTTCCTGTGTCCTCATTTCTCCTCTCCCTTCCAGGATTGCAAATACATATATGTTAGGCCTTAAAGTTGTTCATTTTTTTAGGAGTTTTGTTTCTCTGTGTCATGTTGGAATTTTTTTTTTATTGCTCTGTCTTTGAGTTCATTATTTTTTTTTTGCAATATAAATTCTGTCATTAATCTTATCCAGTATATTTTTCATCTCAGACATTATAGTTTTCACCTCCACTAATTTGAATTGGGACTTAAAAAAATATTTTCCAAGCATCTATTTAAAATGTTCCATCTTTCCTTTGGCCTTTTAAATATATAAAATACAGTTATAATAACTGTTTGAATGCTCTTGTTTGCTAATTCTAAAATCACTGAATATATGGATTGATTCTTTTTTCTTCATTTTGGGTCATATTTTCTTGTGATTTTAAATGTCTGATAATTTTTGACTTTTTGAGTGGTGGATAATTTTGCATTCCTACAGTTTTTGAACTTTGGGTAGAAACTGGATATAGTTTTTTTTGTTTTTGTTTTTGTTTTGTTTTTTAGTAATGATTTAATTACTTGGTATGGTGGACCAAAGCTATTGTTAATCTGGGATGAATGATTTCCCACTACTGAGACAAAACACTTCCTCTAAGTATTCTGTCCAATGCCAAGTATGGTTTGTAGGAGGAGACACTATTCCTAACTCTTTATTAATGCTGGGAGCACTCCTCTCATGGTTTTGGGTGTTTCTCCCTTGGTCCTGAGTCTCTTATATGCATATTCTGATCAGAATTCTGCTGAATACTTCCTGAAGATACTGTGCATATTGGTAGTTTCCTCGCAGTGAAAATCCCTTTCCTTGATCTTCCCAGACCCTCTGCTCTATCTCCTCTAGTCAGGGACACCTCTTGCCTCTACCTCTTCTCTCAGTTCTGCCAGCAAACTCTTCCAAGGCGGGAACCTGAGACAATGGTAGGGCTCACTTTGTTTATTTCTTATATTTCTGGGATTTTTCCCCCTGAAGCCCAGTGTCTTGAAAACCATTGTTTCACCTATTTTTTTGTTTGTTTGTTTGTTTTAAATGGGAATCTACAACCAGCCCCATACTTCTTTATAGCTGATGTGGATATCTCCTTATCCACTATACCTTTTATCTAAGACTGTAATTTTCACCTCTAGAAGTTTGATTCATGTCTTCTCTTATTTATTTTACATCTCTACTTAATATATTAAAATTTTGCTCTAGGTTCTGAATATATGGAACAGTCCATTCACAATTGTTTTATTGCCCTTACATGCTAATTCTATTACCTGAGTAATCTCTAGGTCAGATTTCCTCATTGTGGGTTGTGTTTTCCTTCTTTGCATGTTTGGTAATTTCTTTCTTTTTTAAATTAATTAATTAATTAATTAATTAATTAATGAGAAACACACAGAGAGGGGCAGAGACATAGGTGGAGAGAGAAGCAGGCTCCTTTCAGGGAGCCTGATGTGGGACTCGATCCTGGGACTCCAGGATCATGCCCTGGGCCAAAGGCAGACGCCTAACCGCTGGGCCATTCCAGCATCCCTGCATGCCTGGTAATTTCTTATTAGATGCTACATATTCTAAACTTTACTCTGTTGGGTACTGGGTATTTTTGATTTCTGTAAATGTGTTGATCATTGTTCTGGGATACAGCCTGTTACCTGGAAACAGTTTGATATTTTGAGTCTTTCTTTTAAGTTTTTTGGGCAGGACTAATGGTATATTTATCCTAGGGGTAATTTATTTTCCACTTCTTAAGGAAGATCTTTTTAGTACTCTAAGCCTTTTTTCAGAAATTATGAATTATTTTCCACTCTGGCTATTTGGAATGAGGACTGGACTGTTCCAGGTCCTATATGATCTTCAAGTTCTGTTCCTTCTAATACTTTCTAATATTCTGCCCCCACCACCACTGCCTACCACTGCTTCCTAGCTCTGGGTTGTTTCCTTACATGCATGTGCCAATCAGTTCTCACCTGAATACTTCAGAGTGACACTCTGCAGATTGCTAGAATTTTATCTGTGTCTTCTGTTCCTTACTTGTACCTGTGAACTTTAGCTTTGTGTTACATAGTTTTGTATCTCATTTAGGAGACACTAAGGTCATTTGTATGTTATATAGTTTTATTAAGTCATTTAGGAGATACTTACATTTCTACCCTTGCTTGTTTTCCTATCATTCATATTTGAATACATGCTGTCTTGGAGTACTACATCTTTAAAATCATAAACATTTCTGGAAAAAGGTACAGGTCTAAAAAATGAACTAAGAAGTATATCAGTATGTAAAATGTTAAATTGTTTCTCTTACTCCTTTATATCTGATTAATATTTTATTTATTTTACAAAATCTTAACATTTTATTCTGTATAGAATTAACCAGAATTTGAGATTTCCATAACCATGGTTTGTTTTTCTCTTATGAAGACTACTGGAGACAAAATTTAACTCACTGTTCATTTCTTGGAATTTTGCTGGATAAGGGATTGTAGGGGACTTACACAATCTGCTGTATTTCTCAACTACTCCAGTGGCTATTTATTAATGAACTAAAGGGTGGCAAGAATGAAGTCAAAATGAGTGATTAGATAGCTTTTGCAGCAATCCAGGTGAAATATCATAGTTGTTTCAACCAGAATCGGAGTAGAGGAAGTTGTAAGAAGTGGTCAAATTCTGGACATAATAGGTAGAACAACAGGATTTCCTATCTGAATATATGTGGAATGTGATAGGAGTAAAGGGTGACCTTAATTTTTGGATCAGAGCAATCAGTTATAAAATCAACATCAAGTGATGGGGGCCACTAAAGAGAATGGGTTTAAAGAAGCCTACGGGTATGCCTGGGTCGCTCCGCAGTTGAGCGTCTGCCTTCGGCCCAGGGTGTGATCCTGTTGTCTGGGATGGAGTCCCACATCGGGCTCCTTGCAGGGAGCCTGTTTCTCCCTCTGCCTGTATCTCTGCCTTTCTCTCTTTCTCTCTCTCTCTCTCTCATGAATAAAAAAATATATAAAAAAATAAAGAAGTTAAATCACTAGTTAAATTTTACGATAATTGCTTTTGAAATGATTTCACAGACCTAAGATCAGCTCATAAATTAGCTTTTGAGTATGGGAGTCTGTGGTAAAGGAGAGACAATAAGGCTATAGCTATAAGTTTAAGGAGTTTCAGCAAATCGTGTTTAAGATCTTGGAACTGAATCTGACCAAGGGAGTAACTTTGGTTAGAGACACTATCCAAGAATTGTACTCTGAGGCACTCAAACATCAAGAGGTCAAGGAGAAAGGGAAATTATCAAATGAGTTGAGGGGAAATAATAAAAAGGCATAGAAATTGCAGTTTTCTAGAAGCCATGTGATGTGTATAAAGGAAGAAAAAATAATCAAAACCAAATCATATGCTGCTGATCATGTACCATAAAAAAATAAAAGTACACACAAAAAAAACCAGAAACAACAACATAAAAGACTTTTGATCATTAGATTTAGTAATATGAAGTAAGGTGATCTTAATGTGTAATTGGTGATAGACAGATAGATAGTTAGATGTATAAATAGATCATATATGAATATAAGTAGATCTATAGGATATGTGTAAATAGCTTTTTAAAATAGGAATTTATCTTTATGCAGTTGTGGTAGTTAAGTGTATGGGGCAGGGAGCTGGGAGAAAATGAATGTGAGGTTGTGGAAGGAAGTTCAAGTTGGAACCTGCAAAGATACAAGGGACTCAGTAGGATCAACTAAATTTCTTCAGTGCTTCTCATGCTTCTAGCCTCCAATTCAATGCTATAGGTGTATTATAAAAGAAGCTGGAGCTCTTAGAGCTAAGCAAGCCCCTGGCCAAGGAATCAGAGAAATGGAAGGAGGATTCAGAGGGAACTGGAGCTGCAAGAACAAAGCTCACAAAGTGAACCAATAAGTAATCAACAACATGGGCAAATGACAAAGTGCTTATTGCATTCTCTAACCTTCCCACTGTATAAAACAAATATGACTGCTATTTTATTTTATTTTTAGTTTTCAAGTTTTACATAAATGTTTACTGTAAAGTATAACTCAGAACCATGCAGATATTCTCAGCTTAACTAATTTTTTTTTAAAGATTTTATTTATTTATTCATGAGAGACACACACACACACAGAGGCAGAGACACAGACAGAGGGAGAAGCAGGCTCCATGCACCAGGAGCCCGATGTGGGACTCGATCCTGAGTCTCCAGGATCACACCCTGGGCTGCAGGCGGCGCTAAACCGCAGCGCCACTGGGGCTGCCCTCAGCTTAACTAATTTGATAAGAGTTTCAGTGTGACTGTGTGAACAAAACAGAATTAATTTTACATTTATATGGGAAAGTGGAATTGGTGATGGAATATAGGAAATTCTTTCAAAGAATGTTGCTCTACTAAGGAGAACAAGGAAATGGAGTAATGGTGGAAGGGGAAGTGGGGCAATAAAGATTTTTTTTTTAAACTATGAATGAAATAGGAGTGTAATTGTATATTAATGCATGTGAAACAATAAAGAAGAAAATTTTAGACACACAAAAGGGAGAGGGTAAAGTTTCTGGCAAAATGCCTTTGAATTGGGAAATGGGGATAAGATCTAACTCATAAGAGAGAGGTTGACTTTGATGGATCTAAGACAGAAGAGAAGCCAAAGTACCAAAGTACAAATACTGGCAGAAGATATATGTAGCTGGGGAGCTGGTGGAAATTCTCCTCTGATCATCTCAATTTTCTTACTAAAGTTACAAGTCAATTGCTGGATAAGAGAGAATACTGGCATAGGTATTTTAGTTATGAGGAGAGAAAAAAAAACATCATTTCAGAAGAATGGTAGAGTTAGTAGACTTGAGAAATATATTATCATTATTAGGGAACATTAAAAGCTTTCTTGAGATTCAAGTTCATGAATTGCAACTGAGAATAGTCAGCAAAATTGTGTAGCCCTCTAGTTGTGTTCTATCACTCAAAGATAGGCATATGAGAGGCCTGAGATCTACCAAATAGATTTGTAGGAAAAGAATAATGATTACAATTATGGGATATAGGTGAATTTAAATGAGGCAGCATACTTTTTGATAGAAACATGTTGTTTTATTATTTTTAATAATAAAAATACAATGTTTTATATATAAAATTCTATGAAATATAGAATCATATGCTAATAGAAATGCAAGAGGCTTTGGATTTGAACGCATCTTTATTTGAATTTAAATTATGCCATTTGGATTTGCAACTTTGGGAAATGTAGATATGCTTCTAAATCTTAGGAATAAAAACATAACTTTTAAGGAAAAGTAGCCCTAAATAAATGAGATCATCTTTGGTCTAGTATCTATGATAAAATCAATACACATTTTATTTTCCTATTTAAAATAGAGAATTTATGAAAATGTATTACCAAGTGGATTAAGTATATATTAACATAATAAAACTTGGAGGGAGGACACGATATCTTTCATCATGGGCTGAGTTTACTTTAATATGTTTCAATCAGACTTTAGAGTTTCTGTCAAATGAATTTCTGATTTCACAGGAAATTATACTTTATCTTGATATCTGCATTTCAAGCTTGTAATAGATAATAAATATTATGTGAGAGAATTTAAGGAAAGGAACTATGTCAAAATGGTAATCAAAACTTTGCCTCAAGAAGGTGGAATTTTTGCTTTTGTGAATCTTTCTATGCAGTCAATAACATTTTTTTGAAACATGAAACATATTTCTAATGGATACCACTTAGCCTTATTGTTCTCCCTTGAAATGGGAATTTGAACTGACTGAATCAAAATATATTTTTATGTTAATATGGACTATTCTTTCTGCAATTCAGGGGTGATATTTCTCCAGTTGTGGAAGGAAGACTATCAGAAAAATGAAAAAAACAATAAATGATATAGGATTCAAGAACTTCCAATTATAGGTCCAAGGAAAAGGAGATTCTGTAGAGACTGACGTTTAACTGAGAGGCTTCAGCAGAGGACAAAACTCTCATGGTGGGAAAAGTGCCAGCATAGGTCCAGTAAGCACTTCTTAGTATTATAAGAAACATATATACTATCTTTCCATCACAAAGGGGGGCACTTGATGGAATGAGCACTGGGTTATATGCTATCTGTTGACAAATTGAACTCCAATTAAAAAAATATCCTTAGTTAGAAACCATGAAAAAATACTAACAAAAGGATATTAAACATTGGCTAAAACCAAACCAAAATCATGCAATTGTGCAATTCTGTTAAAGATAAATGTAATTGTGTTAGGGATAGTAGTTCTCTTTTTCCAGCATTTTGCTGGAAAATAATTTTCACAATTGTCTACACCTGTTCTCCACAAAGATATATATAAAGAAGCAAAATGAATGTTCGCAATAGCATAAAGACTGGGAGAGAGAAATAGAAATACACTCTTTTAAGGTCCTTAAATCTTCCCTTATGAAGTGATATGTATGATATTTTTTTAAAGATTTATTTAAGATAGAGAAAGTGAGAGGCAGGGGCAAAAGGAGAGGGAGAAATAATCCCAAGCAGACTCCCCACTGAGCAAGGAGCCTATGCCAGAGGCTCCATCCCAGGACCCCAAGATCATGACCTGAGCTGAAACCAAGAGTTTGATACTTAACCAGCTGAGCCACCCAGGCACCCTGATATGTATTATAAATTAAAGATATACGCCATCTTCCCTATATCAACCAACTAAATAACAACATGAGAACTATAATATGTTAACAAAAGAGATAAAAATGAACAAGAAATACTTGATTTCAAAAGTAGGAAAGAATAAAGGGTAAGATGGATAAAGTAAACATCGGATTAAAAATAAAACAAATAGCAATATGGCAAATTTAAACCCAACAATATCAATAATTATGCTAAATATAAACATCACAATTCAAAAGTATGAACTGTCAGAGAGGACGAAACATCAAGACCTGACTATATGCTACTTACTAATCTTATTTTAAATAAAAAATGCTAGTTAAAAATAAAATGATGGAATAAAGTTACATTATACCAAAATAATCCAAAGAAAGCTGGCATAACTATATTAATATCAGACAAAATAGATTTTAGAATAAAGAATATGATCAGGGATAACACTGGGTGTTTTGAAAATAGTAGTGAGGAGATAATAATCCTAAACCTGTATGGACATAATAATAGAGCTTGCAAATACATGAGGCAGGAACTGATAGAACTGCAAGGAGATACGGATTAATACATAATTATAGTTAAAGATTTCAACATCTTTCTTTCAATAATCGATAGATCAAGTAGACAAAATGTCAGTAAGGATATAGAAGACTTAAACAGTATCAATCAGATTAACCTAATTGTCATCTATAGAACATTCCACCAATAACAGCAGAATACACATTCTTCTCAAGTATATATAAAATCTTTTAAAGATAAACTATATTTGAAGTCATAAAACAAGTTTAAGTAAACTTGAAAGGATCCAAGTCACCTAGAGTCATTCTCTGATCAAGATGGAGTAAAGATAGAAATCAATATGTGGAAAATCCTAAAATACTTAAAAATTAATAAAAGACTGCTAAATAATTCACAGTTCCATATAGAAATAAAAAATTAAACTAAAAAATATTTTTAGCTAAATAAAAATTAAGACACATCATATAAAATTATTTATATGATCAAGTAGGTAAAAGAGTACTTGAGAGAAATTATCACAAAATGTCATTACTAGAAAAGAAATTCCTAAATACATAAACTCAGCCTACACTGCAAGAAAAATTTAAAAGAACAGAAAAAACAAAACAACAAATAACAAATGAAGCATACGAAACAATAGACTGAAAAACCAGTGAAATTAGCCAAAGGCTTGCAAAAATGCAAGGACCATTTAGTAAAAAAAAAAAAAAAAAAAAAAAAAAAGGCTGAATTTCATAAAGAACCTTCCTGTCTTCTTTAGGAATGACAAGGAGGGATCAGGAAATGTCAGGACATTTTGCGAAGAATCCTCGGGTTGCAGTATAAATAACAGGAGCATTGACAAATTGGTGGAACAGTGCCTTTCAATGAATAAACAATGTGATAAAAAGCCTTTTGAAAAGTTTAATTTCAGATTTTAGCTTTATCTTTTATAGAGTATAACTACACAAGTTCCAATGTAAGATATTTTTAGAAAGGCCAAATTATATTAAGATAGCCACCAAACAATTGCTTATGATTTTTAAATTAATTATCTGCATCAATTATTTCATCTACATAAAGCTGTG
This sequence comes from Canis lupus baileyi, assembly GCF_048164855.1. Taxonomy (NCBI): domain Eukaryota; kingdom Metazoa; phylum Chordata; class Mammalia; order Carnivora; family Canidae; genus Canis; species Canis lupus. The sequence continues at coordinate 25,017,396 of NC_132870.1, forward strand.
ACTCATTCTATTTGTGGGTATAATAATGGTTTTAGGTAGCCAATATACTTAAGTATCAATTTATTAACTTACTTATATTAACCATATACCTAATTATTTTGTCCTCAAGCAAGATAGTAAAAATATTTACTGAAAAATATCTTCTATGGGACAGATAGGTGTTTATCAGATGTATTCCAGTTTTGTCATTTAAAAATTTTTATTTTTAGCCAGTGGTTGTTCTAGCTTAAAAGCTACAAATTAAGCTTAGTTGCTACCATAAGAAGCAGCCTGGTTTGGAGGCTATGGACCTAATTATTATTATTTTTATTTTAAAATAGCTTCCTACAGAGTTGCAATTCAGATAAATTATTTAAACTTCTGAAGGACATAAACAGGATAGAGTCTTGAGTAGGCTAAAAATCTTATTGCTAAAAATCTAAAAAGCTGGAGAAAGGTGGTCTCAATATATTGAATTTGTAACACATTACACTTTAGGAGATATAGACTTGGAATTAAAACTCAACTTGACATTTTTAAACTTTATTAAATTTACTATCAGTCAGCACATCCTTTAGAATAGAACATTTTCATTGAGTCTATGGCAAACTATTTTGGTTTGGCATTTAGAACTCAATTACTTTGGAAGGACATTTATCCATAGTTCACTGATTCATTCATATTTTGTACCCAAAGATATCATAGCTTAAAAAAATGAACTCCATTCCTACTCTGGGTTTTTTTATTAAATGCTCTTCATCATTGAACTTACATTTCTGAAACAATAACTTTTTTGAGATTAGTTTTACTTTAGAAATACAGTAAATACTAATGTATTTAATTCAGAAATTAAATTAGTGACACCATGAGAAACCTCTTTTAGTGCCCACTCACATTTAGGTAGTATTCAAGTAGTAATCAAGCATCCTAAATAAATAATTAGCCATTTAGTTCTATTGTTCTGTCAATAATTAGATCAGTTATGCTGTTATTTTCGTGGCAAGATGAACTAATAAAAGCAAGGATTTTGTTGAATGTGTAGGGAATATATGGTTATGAACATTTTCTTCATCTCAGATCTTTTAAACAAGTTGGTCTTCTGAGCATTATAACATTTCAATTCTCTTTGAAAGCCATCCAAAATTTTTATGATGACTCTTCTTCAAAAGCAAATAACATCATTACATAAACTAAGAGGAAACACAGTTGATATCTAAATTGAAAATTAAACCAAAATAGACATTTTCCCTTTCCTGTGATGTTTATCAAATCGTTTTCACAAACCTCCATAGATCACTTTATCTCCAGTCTTGTCCCACATGCCATCTATTAAAATGATGTCTTAACATTGTCTCCATATTACAAAAAACAAACAAACAAACAAACAAACAAAACAAAACAAAAAACCCCTCTGAACTGGCTCCTTGGGGTCCTGCAAATCAGATTTGCCTTCTCTCTTTAGGTTTCTCCGTCCTTGGAAATACTTCATATTTTCATTACTCTTCACATTATTGCTTATGAAATTAAGTTTTTAAATGTCCTATCATGAAAGTCACCTTTTTGTCACATCTACATATTCTACATCAGAGATTTTTAACCTTTTGTGCTATGGACTTCTTTGGCCTTTATCCTTCCTGAGAATAATTTCTTTCTAATTAAGACTTTATTTTTTAAGGGCAGTTTTAGGTCCACAGCAGAATTGAGAAGGTACAGACATTTCGCATATTTCTCATATGTTCCCTACTCCCACACGTGTATAGCATCCCCATATTTGTTACAACTGATGAACCTACACATCCTAATCACTTAAAGTCCATAGTTCACTTTTGAGTTCAGTCTTGGAGTTGTAAATTCCATGGTTTGGGACACATGTATAATGACATGTATCCACCATTACAACATTCCTACAGAATATTTTCTCTGCCTGAAAAATCTTCTGTGCCCCACCTATTCATCCTTTTCCCATAGCCCATCCCCACCCATGCAATCTTTTTCATGTCTCCATAGTTTTGCCTTTTCTAGAATGTTATATAGTTGGAATCAGATAGTATGTAGACTTTCCAGATTGGCTTCTTTCACCTTATAATATGCATTTAAGATCCCTCCATATCTTTTTATAATTTGCTAGCTTATTATCTTTTAGCACTGAATAATATTCCATTGGCTGGATGTACCAAATTTATTTATCCATTCACCTCCTGAAGGACATTTTGGTTGTTTCCAAATTTTGGAAATTATGAATAAAATTGCTATAAACATCCATGTGCAGATTTTTGTGTAGTTTTCAACGCCTTTGGGTAAATACTGAGGAATGCAGTTTCTGCAGTATATAGTAGAAGCATGTTTAGTCTTGTTTGAAATAGTCGAACTGTCTTCCAAAATAACTGTACCATTTTATATTCTAACTAGCAATGAGAGTTTCTGTTGCTCCACATCCTCACCAGCATTTGGTGTGATCAGTGTTCTGGATTTTGGACACTCTATTGGTTTTGTTGTGGTATGTTCACTGTTTTAATGTGTATTTCCTTGATAACATCTGATGTGGAATATCATTTCATATGCTTATTTGCCATTTGAATATCTTTGATGAAGGGTCTGTTAATGATCAGCCTATTATTTAATTGGCTTGTTTCCTATTGCTGATTTTTAATTTTCTTTGTATATTTTGGATATCAGTCCTTGTCAGACTTTTGCAAATACTGTCTCATATCTGTGGATTGTCTTCTTTTTTAAAAAATTTTTTATTTATTTATGATAGTCAGAGAGGCAGAGACATAGGCAGAGGGAGAAGCAGGCTCCATGCACCAGGAGCCCGATATGGGACTCGATCCCGGGTCTCCAGGATCGCGCCCTGGGCCAAAGGCAGGTGCCAAACCACTGCGCCACCCAGTGATCCCTGTGGATTGTCTTCTAATTCCCTTGATATTGTCTATTATATTCTGCTGTTGTAGTAGTCTATTGATATCAGTTATAGGCAGTTGATTGATGATGTTGTTGATTTCAATGATCTTTTTACTTTTTTTTAACAATTCCCTTTTTATTAAAATCAATTTTCAGAACATTATTTTCTATTACAAGCCATCTTTTGTGTACTTTATATTAACTTTTATCTTTGAGTATTGAAAAATCTCACAGCATTCAAGAGCCTTAATTTACTTCAATGAACCCCAATTATCATTTTTCCTCTCATCCTAAATCTCAGGTTCAACTGTCTTCAGGTGAACAATGGGAGCTCCTTTAAGTTGACTCCTTTGTCCTTTTTATTTTTATTTTTTTATTTTTTAACTGAACAAAAGGCTTTTATAACTTTTTTCTTTTTTTTTTACATATTTTTTAATTGGAGTTCAATTTGCCAACATATAGCATAACATCCAGTGCTCATCCCAAGTGCCCCCCTCAGTGCCCGTCACCCAGTCACCCCCACCCCCTGCCCACCTCCCTTTCCACCACCCCTTGTTCGTTTCCTAGAGTTAGGAGTCTCTCATGTTCTGTCTCCCTTTCTGATATTTCCCACTCATTTTTTCTCCTTTCCCCTTTATTCCCTTTCTTTTTTTTTTTATTCCCTTTCACTATTTTGTATATTCCCCAAATGAATGAGACCATATAATGTTTGTCCTTCTCCAATTGACTTATTTCACTCAGCATAATACCCTCCAGTTCCATCCACGTCGAAGCAAATGGTGGGTATTTGTCGTTTCTAATGAGCTGAGTCATATTCCATTGTATACATAGACCACAGCTTCTTTATCCATTCATCTTTCATCTTTCGATGGACACCGAGTTTGATTCCAACTCGAAATGATTCCACAGTTTGGCTATTGCGAACATTGCTGCTGTAAACATCGGGGTGCAGATGTCCCGGCGTTTCACTGCATCTGTATCTTTGCGGTAAATCCCCAACAGTGCAATTGCTGGGTCGTAGGGTAGCTCTATTTTTAACTCTTTGAGGAACCTCCACACAGTTTTCCAGAGTGGCTGCACCAGTTCACATTCCCACCAACAGTGTAAGAGGGTTCTCCTTTCTCACATCCTCTCCAACATGTGTTGTTTCCTGTCTTGTTAATTTTCCCCATTCTCACTGGTGTGAGGTGGTATCTCATTGTGGTTTTGATTTGTATTTTCCTGATGGCAAGTGATGCGGAGCATTTTCTCATGTGCTTGTTGGCCATGTCTATGTCTTCCTCTGTGAGATTTCTGTTCATGTCTTTTGCCCATTTCATGATTGGATTGTTTTTCTCTTTGCTGTTGAGTTTAATATGCTCTTTTTTTTCAAATATATTCTTTATAGACCTTGGATACTAGTCCTTTATCTGATATGTCATTGTAAATATCTTCTCCCATTCTGTAGGTTGTCTTTAGTTTTGTTGACTGAGAGCCAGATGCACAGATAGATTCAGGACTCTGAGCTCATGACCTGAGCTGAAATAAAGTTGGATGCTTAACGGACTGAGCTGCCCAGGTGGCCCCAGTTTTTTTTTTTTAATTAAGAAATGATTATTTAAATTATTTTCTTTTTTAATTTGTCAGAATTAAAAGTGGTCTGAGTAAAATGATATATGGAGAAATCCAGAAAGAAGAATAAATGAAGAATTTTTTTTCTTCTTCAATTCCTGAAGAAAATGGGAGAATGAAAACAAAGAAGGAGAGAAACAGTTTCAAAATTGTGCTGTTATTCCAAGTCTGGCCTTGTCTTAATTGAGGAGTACACAATATAAGTGATAGTAATGAGGGAAGGAGCAGACCCATTTTGGTCATTTTGGTCTCTGTTTGGGCCAGTTTGTGAGGTTCTTCACTGGCTGCCCTGCACCCAACTGCCAAGTGGCTACCTCAGAGTAAATTTGGTAGAGCAACACAAGTTGAGCAGCCAGAGGGAGATGGCAAAGTGGATCCAATATTTCATTTCTTTTCGCTTTGGAATCCATATACCCATCTTTTGCTCTTCACTGGTCAGATTTTCCACGACTCATTCTAGTATATTAGACCTCAGCAAACTATGTCTCTTTATGTCACAAATGCTTTTCTTAGAAAATTCCAGCTGGAAATCCAAAGCTGCCAATGGACTCCCACTTAATGGCCCTCTTATGCCATCTCTTCTTCTCCCGATATAATTACACACTACTGGTTGCCATAATTGTAAGGTCTTTCATTCTCCACTGCCTTACCAGCTATCACAGAAGTAAAATAAAATATAAGGACTCATCTTAACTGCTTAGCTATCTCACAAGCTATATTATTCTACCTAAATAAGTAAACACTTGTGTAAAAAAATCTGACTGAACATTTTGACCTCCTGTAGGGGGTCACCTAAGACTGTGAGACCAACAAAATCCTTCAAAAATAGGACATCTTTACTATCGAGTTCCTTTCTTTTTTCCTTTCTCTTGAACACATCTATCTCTTAAAATAGATGCTTTATATAACTAATGTTTTTTGAACACTTTCTGTGTTAAACACTAAATATCAAATCCCTTGAATGGATTATCATGTCTAATTTTCACGGTAATTTTATGAGATGTGGTGTCTTGTTTTGGGCATCATTTCTATTTGAAATATATGAATCTTTTTCTTGAGAAGTGTGTGTGGGATTTTGACTTAAGATGTTATTTACATATTCATTTTAGCTCTCATTTCTGCCAGTCTATACCTAGATAAAAATTGCCCTGCTATTCCTTGAGGAAAGGGGCTCATGTTAACTTTCCTGTGCATTTCTATCACTTGGTTCCACATGGTTGATGAACAGACTTAAATTTAATATTGCTAAAAGCAAAGAAAAATGGTTTAAAGATTTTCATGAAGAGGTATATATTTTTTAAAAAGATAGAAGGAGATAGTAATACTTTATAAGTGGTGGAAAATAACTGAGTTGCCTACCTCATTTGGAGGAAGATTAGTATGATGTTGTACATTTGCCTGTGGAAAATTAAATTATATAATAGTTCAGTTTCAAATATCTATTATCAAGTATGCCATTTCTGATTATTTAAAATATGACATCTCCAAAATTTAGTACTTATTTTTGGGGGTTTATTGATACATATATAGATTTCTAGATATATATTAGGTTTATAGATACATATATATATCTATATATCTGAATTGACATGGAATCCAGGAAGATAAAGGTTAGCAATTATTTGGATAATTTACATCTCTGTATAATATTATGCGGATATTTGCTTAAACTAAAGGATACTTTTTGTAGTCCACAGACTTTATATGAATATTTTCCAGAAAGGGAGATGGATGTTGGCAAATATACATGGACTTTGATCAACCATACACATTGGTAAATGTGGAGATATTACATTTCCAAGATTTTAGTCCTTGGAAACTGATATAATTTTAATTTTATCTTTTTTCTTTATTTATTTGGGTGATATAATAGTAGCAGCTATTAAATTACAATAAGATTAAGCAAAGACAAAAATATTGTATGAACTGTTTCAGGCACATAGAAATGTACATGAAAGTATTAAGTGCAAACATTGAACAAAGAACTTGCATGTAATATATGTGCACAGAACTTGAATGTAATAAAAAGATTTTAGTTCTCATATAGCTAAAAAGTTTTGACTTGACATTTAAACTTGATAAAAATCCTAATTATCTTGTACTTTTTAGACATTATCTATTCATGATTCATTGATATACTTCCTTCCTTCTTCCCTCTGAGTGGTAGTAAAAGTCCTGAACATGCAGGGTCTTGAGCTCGACTGCCTGAGGTTTTTATGGTATCTCTATCACTCGTTAGTTTTGTGGCCTCAGGTAAGACAGCTTATCTTGATACGCTTGTTTTCTACTGCAAAGTGGAGAAAATAAAACCTCCGTATAAATTTGTAAATTTTACTACTTGTAAAGCATTAGAAAAATATTGTAACAAGTACCCCACATATTTCTTGATGTTCTATATTTTACAATACTAATAATTTATATCAACTTATAATTCAATTAAATTTATAAGGCTCATGCTTTTAAAATAATTTTTCAGTTGAAGTCAAACACATTCAGACAAGTGCCCAAAATATATAATATGCTCAGTTCAATGAATCATTAGAAACAGATATCAGGTTCCTTATGAAGGCCCTATGTCTGTCCCCCACCATTATCTCAACCTTCTTTCCCAAAAGTAACCCTTATCCTGACTTACAGCACTATATACTTATATAGATATATTTTATCTTTTTATATAAACTTTAACAGTGAACTTGAATTATATAAGGGAGTTCCCATATAGCCTCTGCGTGTGTATACGTGTGTGTACTTAAATGTTTTATTTTGGGAAATTTCCAACAAACAAAAAATAGAAAGAATGTTTCAGTGAATTCCTATGTACCATTACTATGTTGTAAAAATCATTCAGTCAGGGCCAATTTTACTTTAATTATATCCCAATTTCACTGCTTGCACAAATTATTTTGAATCAAATCCAATACATCATATTTCATCTTTAAATATTTAGAATGAATCTTTAACAAATAGAGAATCTTTTTTGAAAGCTCAACCAAATACTAATTATATCCAAAATATTAACAATATTTTCTTAATTTCACAAATATCTAATCATGCATCAAATTTTTCTGTTTTGTCTGTGTGGGTATGTGGTTGTGTAATGTAGGGTTTTTTGGAATAAGTTTTGGAAACAAGGCTTATACACTACATTTGATAGGTTTTCTTAGTCCTTGTTATTTTATAGATTATTTATGTTTTATTTTTCCCCTGCAATTTATTTGTTGAAGTAAATGCACCATTTATACTATAGTGTTCCACATTCTGGCTTTTATTGATTACATTCCTACAGTGAGGACCATGCCTCTATTAGCACACGTACAACATCTTTATTGTAAAGTAAGAAAGAATGCCCGAACATTTCTAACTAATTGCACATAGCCTTCTGTACTAAGAAATGAGCTCCACTGTGTAATGATTCAAGAGGATCACATTCTGCTGAGGATATATGGAAGTTTTTGTGTGCATATATATAATATATGAAAGTGCAGGTGGTTTGAAATTTCAAAAGTTCTAATTCATCGGCCACTTTCAGTGTATTTCCAAAGTGCTTCTTTTCTCTGCTGAAGAATAGTTTATTTGAAATACAGTTATGTTCACAAAATGTAGCTAGTCTTTTTTCCAACATCAACTGTCCTGGTGTTGAAAGGGCAACTTAGTTTCTGCTTTAGAAAATACTGGTGTTAAGAGTTTATTTATTTATTTATTTATTTTTATTTATTTATGATAGTCAGAGAGAGAGAGAGAGAGAGAGCGAGAGAGACAGGCAGAGACATAGGCAGAGGGAGAAGCAGGCTCCATGCACTGGGAGCCCGACATGGGATTCAATCCCGGGTCTCCAGGATGGCGCCCTGGGCCAAAGGCAGGCGCTAAACCGCTGCGCCACCCAGGGATCCCATGTGTTAAGAGTTTAAATGACTGGGTGGGCATTCAGATTCCACACCCATTGACATCATTTGGGCCGAATTTACAAAAGTTTTTAATTTTCTCTTGTTAAATCCTCATAGAATCAAAGAGACTTTTGAAAACCTCCGCAAATTTAACTCCACATCCATTTCCTCCATTCCTAACCTATAACGTAATCCCTTGCTTTACTGAAAAGATGGAGTTTTCTTTAACTCTTTATATTTGAGGAAAGAGGTAAGTTTTCTCAGTGATTAGGAACTGGGGGCCAGAGGTCAGTGATCTGGGTTTAAACAGAGGCTCTACCACTTACAAGCTATGTGACTTTGGATAGATTACTAACACCTTGAGTTTCAGTTTCCTTTTCTATAAAATGGAATTAGAATTCTACTTTACTCAGAATATCGATATGACTATTAGTTGAAATAGGCTTACTATCAAGTAATTGTCACAACTGGGCACAGAAACAAGTTCTTACTCTCCAGTAACAGCATGTTGTATTAATGATCACTAGGATGCAAGTAGAATGAAAATCTCCTTCCAATTCCTCCAACATGCCACTTGTAAATAAACCAATCTTCCAGAAGTACGTGTCTTGTCACCATTCACTCATTTACAAATGTGTTTTCTCACAGGTATTTCATGAATCATTGTTCCAGATACTGGGAGCACAGAGATGAAGAAGATCGGGATCTGTTGAGTTCCTTACAATCTATCCCTCATTTTGAGAAACTCACAAAACCTAATTGCCTTTGGACTGATTCTAAAGCCCTCATATATAAGGCTACCCACAATATGCCTGTTAATTAACTGGTAATGTGGCCTCATTTTACCACTACTCCTCTGAGATGATCCAATTGAGTTACTTATTGTAACTCAAATAATCTTAAAGCTTTCCCATCTTTATGTGTAGGTACATGCTTTTTATATGCACTTTCATCTCTGCTTAAGGTCCATGATCCATTCTTCAAGTAAATTTTATTAAATTCTATAACTAACTGCTGTAGGGACAGAAAAATTTTCCCTTCTTCTCTTCCAGGTTCTTTGGTTGGCCTAATAATTAAATTGGCATAGGTGGATTAACAGAAGAAAAAACAAATTTACTTTTGTACATGGAGGAACCTTAAAGATACGAGACTCCGGGGCAAGTCAGGCAGCTGAGGCTTACGAGCCATCCTGAGTCAAGGAATGGGACAGGGGCCTAGGGCTTCCAAAAGGAGGAGGGCAATTCATGGAATGGTAAGAAGAGCAGATGTTTGCTTACTAGAGGTTTGCCCTGTGATGCTCATAGGTCTTTCAGATTTAAAAAAAAAAAAAAAAAAAAAAGGTTACCTCTGGTAATAGCTCTTTTTGCATAGGTTCCTTATCCAAATTCTTATAGTTAAGGGAGAGGTAAAACTTTTCCTGAGTCTGCTGGGTCTTCATTGCTTTCAGCTCAAAATAATCCAAAGCCAAAGCAGCATATTTTGGAGTGGCATATTCTACTTTTCTTCAATGCAAAGTTTGATTTTTCAGAACCCCTGTCCCCCAGCACCACTGCATTATTTCCAATGACATTTATCTAATTCAGCCTTCTAATTTAATTATGTAAATATTTGTATTTGTTCACTGCCTTCTGACTTACATTAGCCATTATTATAAACTCCTTCATAGCTGCAACTATATCTTACATAGCTTTGTGAGCTTTTAGCACCTAGAAAAATGGTTGTACATATAATAGGGTAGTACTATTTCATTTGAATAAAAATGAATATATTCCGTTTCTATATTAACATCATGTTAAAAGCAAATATTTCTGTTTTTTGATATAAGGCTGAAGAAATGGGTTACTTTTCCTCTCAACACAGTTATAGTACCCTAATTGAAAACACTAAACCATTCTCAGGCTTCAAAATAGAGTTCTGTACAGGAATTTCAACATTAAAACTTTTCTCTAGCTGTACAGTTTTATAGAGTTCTTTGCAATTACTCTTGTTTGATTTCTTAGTGATAAATTTCTTCATTTGTTTTTGGCTTCAATTACTACTAACCTCTTTGAGCGAAAGATTCTTTGAAGTAACAGGTAAAAGAAAAATAAATTTGTATAACAGATGTATACGATACCTTCTAGGTAAATGAATACAAGTATTAATGATCCTATGGTTATTCTTAACAATCGGGTATAACTTATGTATCATATTTTAATGAAATAATGTCGGCATAGATAACAGTTATGCAGCTTTGTAAAAAATATGAATGATACAAAAACCTTACTTTTAAAATGTGGTACTGCAGGAATATTTTTATCCCTAGAACCACCAATTTAGAAGCATGATTTGCTAATTACTTGAGGTATATTTGTGGGAAAAACACAATCATCAGTACCTTATCGTTAAAGTAAGTGGTGATGGATTGAATCAATCAACTTTATCCCTTAAATCCTTTGTAGGAATTAGAAAATTATAAATTTATAAATAATTAAAGATATCAGTTATTTTTTTAGAGTGGAACATATAGTGGGTATTTAATATATCCATTTTAAATATATTTTAATTGAATCAAATCAGATCAAATACTAAACTTCTGAAGAAGAAATATTAAAATATAAAAGTATATATACCCCATTAGATTTTGCCAAGAAAAGAAAAACAAAATAAAATGTGTGCATTTATTTGGGATCTTAGGGACTGCAACTTGGTAGATGTAGATGATCTGGAAACCAAAGGCATATTCTGGAGAGACAAAGGAGTTAGAGCTTTTAAAGAGGAAAGAGGGAATTTACATAAGTTGTTTTGAACAAAATGTGATTGATACTGATATAGCTACAGTTATGCTAATCTATACATGATTGGTTGCTAGGGCAAGTGTTAGGTGGAAACTCCATTTATGTCCATTTTAGCATATAGCAGGTGTTTTAACTTTTAGCTGAGTTCAGCAAATACTTCAGTAATGTTTGACAGAGCACAGACAGAAGCCCCACTTCCTCAAAGTCCTCCTGGCTCCATTTCAAATAATCCTTTTAACCATGCTTACTCCTTTTTCCCCCCTTCTCCGTTATCCATTTGCGAGTTTGCTAAAGGCAAGGGCAATAACTGGCTAGATTCCTAGTGTAACTATGTTCAGCAATTTTTCTGGTCAAAGAACATCCACAAATAGGATTGTTTGCCATTTTATAATTCATAATTGTAACTGCAGGAAAATTCACATGTAAGACTAAAGAGAAAGAATTTGAGGGGCACCTGGGTGGCTCAGTTTATTAAGCATCTGACTCATGACTTCAGCTCAGATCATGACCTCAAAGTCATGAGATTGAGCCCCATGTGGGGCTCCATGCTTAGGATGGATTCAGCTTGAGATTCAGCTTGAGATTCGCTCTGCCCCTAACCCTGCTAGTGCACTGTGCTCTTTCTCTCAAATAAAAAAAAAATAAAATAAAATAAATAAATAAATAAATAAATAAAATCTTTAAAAAAGTTGTTTGATCATTCATTCTATTCACACTCACTAATACATTATACTTCAACATGAATTGGAGTAGTAAAGATAAAAAATAGAGGCCCCTGGATGGCTCAGTCGCTTAAGCATTTGCCTTCGGTTCAGGTCATGATCCGGGAGTCCTGGGATCAAGCCCTCATCAGGTTCCCTACTCAGCAGAGCAACCTACTTCTCCCTCTCTCTCTGCCTCTCCCCTCTACTCGTACACACACTCTCTCTCAAATAAATAAATAAATAAATAAATAAATAAATAAATAAATAAATAAAATCTTTAAATAAATAAAAATTAAAAATAACTCAAGCTACCAAGTCAACTCCATTTTATTTGGATCGTTTAATTGCTTAGTGTGATTAAATGAAGATTTCTTTTTCTTCAGGAAAATCCTTTGGGATATAGGACTACCAGAAAATCTTTTCTCTTTCCCTCAAATCCAAATAATTCATATGCAATAGAAATGAGTTTCAACTGAACATCAAAGTCCACAAATGATTTAATTAACTATCACTAAGGGACTTCTTTGTTCCTTCTAGGAAAACCAAGATTGAATTAGCATGACAAAACTAAACACATACTTTAGAAGTTGCAACTTTGAGTGAAATCTCTTGTATTCTCCTAGTGAAATTTTGAACTCAGTACAAAGGGGTTTACAACTTTAGCACACTTTCTCACAGTATTTTCAATTTTCTCCTACTTTGGAGTCATTTGAATTACAAACATATCTAGGAAGAATCTCTTAAAATATTAGGACTTGTGGCTTAGTGGATTTCTACGTGTAAGGAAATATATTCTTACTTTTAGCACATAATCCTGCTGACTAACCACTTGGCAGTATTAATTTCAACAAATTATTTTGTATGGAAAAACACATTGTTAAACAAGGAGTGCACTAGGACATGTTAATATATTTCATTTCTTGTTGTGGGGGATGAAATTAATTTTCCCTTTATCCTTCTGGCTTCCTGACTGACACCCTCCCATAATGAAAAGTCAGATTAACAGAGGAAAAACAGAAGTTTAATCATCTGTATACTGTATACATGGAAGATACTCAGGAAAAATGAGTAACTCAAACAGCCCAAACCAACACCTTGTCAGCTAAAGACAAAAGAAGATGTTGTGTGTTGGGGGGTCAGTTATAGCAAGTAAATGAGGGTTGTCATTTAAGTCAGTTACATTTTCCATTGATATGAGTCTCTATAGATTTAGTCCTGTTCCTGGCATAGAGAAGAAAACACCCTTATAAAATAAGGATTTCCCTTAGAAATATAAATGTCCCTTATAAAAGAATAGTTTCTTCTGGGTTTTCAGAGATTCTCCTGTCTCTTGCTTCTTAAAATTAATTAGCTCTCGGTAATCCTTATGCCAGAGAGGCATATTTTGGGATGGTAAATTCTACTCCCCTTCAGTGTGTCAATCTGAAAATAAAAAGCCACAGTGAGAGGCAAATGAGTGTCTATTTGGGACCAAAAATTGCAATTTGAGGAGCACAGATCCAGAGAAATACCCTAATAGTGGTTCCTGGTTCTAGGGTGAAACCAAAGGGATTTTTATGAGGAAAATGAAGGAGGCAATTAATGAGTTGAAGAAAAGGAAGCAAAAAAAGTCTTTCTTATGGGTGTTAATAAACTAAACTACTCTGGTTTATATACTGATTAACTGTTGATTTTTATCTCCAGAAAGTCCATAACTATCAGTCTTGTAATCAGGATGTGGTCAAAGTAATTAGCAATTACTTAAAACAGTTGTGGTTTGCCCAGTCCAGAGGTTTTGGTCCAGTTTAAGCAAGGTGAGTAATAGGATTTCTGTATAATGGTCATTCCAGCTCCATTTTAAAATGACTCTAGTTATGTAAATTTCTCATATTTTCCCTTTTCAATCCAGATCATTCTCTGAAAACATCAACCACTAGAAATCATTGCTGACTGACACTGGAAAACATTGCTAATGAGCCATCAAACATCATGGATCCCTCCTCACCAGCAAGGCTCATTCTCAGTTTATCAAATCTCATATAGGAGGCAAAGTGATTCCTTGGGAGCCTTAGGCCACATTCGAGCAAGAGTGCCAGACCCAAGAATGGCTTTACTGTCTAGTTTCTTAAGGCCAGATATCTCCTGCAGTTTCATAACTGCCCCCATGTTATGTCTCGTAAGCTTTAGAATTCATTTCTAAATGCCAAGTGACCATTCTCAAGGTGGTGAGCTATACAAAGGAGCTATACAAAGGAGACGAAGATTTGCAATTCTAAGAACCTCAAAAATAATAAATAAAACGCTGAGTACACGTTGGAAGAATAATCTGAACTAGGAAGCAATTCCCAATTCCTGAGAGCAGGCAGCTAAAAAGATGAAAGATCCAATGGGTGCTGCATTTAACCAGTTGGTTTGTGCCTGGATTTTATCTAGTTTCTGATTCTACTTCAACAGAGTTGTTCACTCAAGTACAAGATGTGTTTATTACAAAACAAACCCTACCATGTTCCAATAGAAAGTAATCAAGTATCTATTATCTAGTACAACTTGTACAAGGCAGTCCAAAGATTTTTCTTGGGCAGCTATTGCTTTAGTGACAGATTTGGCAATATCTCTCAAGATTTTAGATAGATTTCTGATCATGTATTCATATACTAGCAAACTATGTTATACCCATAAAGAATCGGGGAATTACTTATTTCAAAGCTTGTTTAATCTTTAGTGCTAGAAATTATTTAAAAGTATCTATTTTTTCAATCTTTTTTTTTCAGAGCCTGGACATTTGTAAAATGTGTTCTACTAATTTTGTTTTCCTGAAGAGGTATTCTGACCTTCAACTAGCATTTAAGGTCATGCGTAGATGATTACCATAACTTAAATTCTTGTAACGATCAGAAAGCACAGGCCAGAAGAAAAGGATCTATCCAATATACTAATGTGTGCCACATCTAAGATAGGTGGAAAAAATAGCATATAAACAAACATTGAACTTAAAATTGAAGTGAATTATTGGGTAGCAGTGGAGGATTGTTATTAAAGGTGTGAAAGTAAATAAAGGAAACCTCATTTAAAATAGGGTCAGAAGCATTGAAGGAGAAGCTGTCACACACCACTCTGAGCCTGCATAACCAGCCAGAAGGAAGATAATTATGTCAACAAAAAAGATGTTTTCACAGAGAAATTTATCTCCTTCCTTAAAGGCATCCCTCCCTGCCCCAGCAAAAGCCACCTGCAGTCACTGAGAAACTATTGAAGCCTCAAGCCCTTCTCCAATAAATTTTTGTTCAGAACATTCCTCTCCAATTTCTTCCTTAAGCCTATTAAAAGCTGACCTTCCCTTTGTTTCTTCAGACTTGTCTATGGTCTGCCATAGCTTGCTTGTCCTGAATTGCAATTCCTCTGCTATTCCCAAATATACTCGTTTAAAAAAAAAAAAAAGTTGCACTTTGCCCTATTTAAAGTCAACAAAGGGCAGGATTGTATACTTTGTATTATCATTTGTACTGTCCAAGAAGAGAAGAACTGAGAACCACACTGTACCAACATTATACTCGACTACAAATTGGAAGAGGGAAAAGTAATTGAGTGTGACTGAACCAATGCCAAGAGCAAGAGGAAGAAGCCAGAACTGATAAATTGAATGATATCCCAGGATTCAGTGAATGGTCTTATTTTCTCAAAGTCCTTCCTTCTGGTTTCAATTATTATCATTCATCTTACTGAAATGAGAAATTCAAAAGTGAAACAAAGCATTTGTCTTTCTAATGCTCTTGGGAATAATGCAAAGAATTATGTTGTAACTTTATTGAAAGCCTACTATCTGCCAGGTTCTAGGTTGACCCTGGAAATTCCTAAATAAATTCACTACATTCCCTTTTTGTTAAGGAGATTGAAATTTTATTTGAGAAACAGAAGAATAATAATTTTATAGTGATGGTGATTTCACAGGTTATATGATTAATACAATCTTGGAGATCAGAAAATCCTTTGTGATGAGGAACTGACAATGCATAAAGGTTTATCAGGATTGTCCAGGAGATTATAGGCAGTGAGGATAGGAGTGGGGCATGGGAAGGGAAGAATCAGAGTGAGAATGGAAATATTTTAGCATCTCACATAATAGATAAGAATTCTCATTCTAGTGTTATTTTCACTCTTTGTAAGTAGTGATTTTTAAAAAATGTACAATAATAATAAATTTCATTTTTTTGTCTTTTGGAGTTGACAAATTTTATCTAGGTGTGTTTTTGTTTAATATATTGATTAATATCCACATATTTTAATTTATATAATTTTAATCTCTTTGCACTAAATTCTCTTGAATCCTTTATTATTCAGAACACAAAGTTTGAACTCTCTTCATTCTTCTAATTAGCACTTTTTAAAAAGTTCTGCAATCATCATGAATTCACATTTCTTCATAATGCAATCTGTGTTTGTGAGACTTGGCAAATATATCCCAGTCAACAAAACAAATGTATTTTTTCATTAATTTATATCCCCAAATTTCTATACTTTTTGGAGATTTGTATCCAATCTTCTTATGAATTGTATGTATCTTAATGAAATCATTATTTTCTATTTCCCAGAGTCAATCAGCATAAATAACTAGTACAAGGTGTAGTTGAAGAGTTGACAAGTCCAAGTTCCTTGAATACTAAATGAAGACACAAAATAGAAGAGTTGAAATCTTGCTGGTGCACGGGAGTAAAGGTAGTGTTGCATATTCTTGCCCTTGCCCATTGAAAATAGATGTTTTCTATATCTCTTTGTTAACTGAAGACAAATAGCCATCATTTTAATAGCTACATACTGTTTGCTAGGAGATGTTTTTATTTGTGGTGGTAGGAAAACCACATGTATTACAGCTGTTAAAATTGGAGATACTATTTGTTTGAATGGATCATAATTTGCTCTTACTTTCTATATTCCATCAATATAGAGCAGACCAGTGAAAGGTGAGTGTAAAGCAAATTGAAAAACATTGCATCTACTCTTTGAGGTGGTCATCAATCTCTCCAAATCTCCACAGATGAAGTGAGGTTTTTTAATTACTACTATATTTTTGGTTGAGAGAAGTGGACCAGATGGCTTACAAATGGACCTCCATACCATTATATTTTCTTTTCTATAACCAAAGAAGTCAATACAGTTTTTTTTTTTTTTTTTTTTTGCAATTACGGAAGGTAAACTATTCCAAGTTTATCCTGTGTAACTTGGGAAGTTATATCTTGTAGCATCCAGGATTCCACAATCAAGTATTCTTTATTTATTATATGGCACCCACCATTCCCTACTCTGACCAGTGGACCTGAGTCGCTTTGGGGGTCTAAGGAATCACAGACATTATCGAATAAGCCCTGAATTTTTTTGTGTAGTTCTCCCTGCCCCTTGTTATCTGAATAAATGGCATAGGTAACTTTGAAGAAAATTAGAGGGTAAGATATGTGTGCATTTGTGTACCATAATGAGGTCCTTCCTCAGAGTATTGGTCATATCTTCACACAATAATGTAATAGCCTATTTTTGCATTTAAGTGTGGGAAATAAATGAGCAGTAGTAACTACTTTTATGGATAAATTTGTCTTCTGTTCAATAGTCCTGAGTATTTGTTTTTAGTTTATTTTAGTTTTGTTTTTTGCTTTGATTTTGATCTTGGTATACCTCATAGCAGACTCAAAAGGATTGTAAACACTACATGGTGTCATTTCCCAAGTTTACTTCACCTGATATTTTATTTTATTTGTAGGGACTTATCAATTATTAGCCACAGGTAGAAATCCACATGATTTTGTTTTATCATTCAAGTATAAACATTTTTTTCATTCAAGTATAAATTTAATGGGCTGATTTTCAGTTTCATTTCTAGCAGCCTCATGTTTTTTTTAACCATAGCCTGAGGTTCATGTTTATATCAAATGATTCTTGAAGTGCTAAGTGCAATATTTGTCCAGTTGATTGTTATGGTAGCCATCCTATCATGTGTCTGGAGGTTATGTACATGTATTTGGTATATTTTCACTGCAATAAAGAATATAACAAGTATTTGAAGTCACTCTCATCAATATTTCTTTTTGATGAAACAATGAGGGGGTTGTTTTAAAAATACTTAGATACTATAGCCCCCAGTCTACTCTTCAAAATCTGGCATTGGGGCCCTCTTGGGAATTATTGGGTGAGGAAGAGCAATGCTAGTATTTCATCCTGTAATACCACTGAATTTATTCCTTTATATTTCTCATGGTATTATTGAATACTTTATTACATATTTGATGGCCATAATCTTCAGTATAATATAAAATGAGTCCTTATTATAACTATGATTGAATTATATAACATAAAATTTCTACAAATCAGAAATTTCTACCTGAATTAGGACACCAAATAAGTTGTTCTTGGTAAATGCTCCTATATGTATAAATTCTTCATAACTTTAATTTGTGATTTTTTTAGGTTTCATTTTTATTTATTTATTTTTTATAAGCACACTACAATAGTTAATTTTATTTGTTCAAGGGCTCATATTGCAACCATTAAACTAAGCATGGGCTTTGATTCTGTGAGCTCAGATTCCCATATTTAGGAAGATAAAAGCAAACTATGATCCATGTATATGAATGAAAAACTAAAGGCTCACAGTTAATCACATTGTATTTTTAAATTTCTACAGCCTAGAAGCTGGAAGTCACAGATCTTTTAGGTCTTTCTGGATGTCCCACAAGGTATCTATACTTTTCTTGAGCTGAGCAACCTCATCATCCTTCAGCTTCTGGTTGATCACACTGGTTAAGCCCCGAGCATTCAGGATACACGGGAGGCTCAGGAAGACTTTGTTCTCAATGCCACACATCCCCTTCACCATCGTTGACACTGAATGAATCCTGGATGGATGTTTCAACATAGATTCAGTGAGATCAGCCACACTAAATCTAATAGCCCTGTTGGTATATCCTTATAGTTTGATGACTTCACAGGTACTTTCAACCACCGTCTTATGCACATACTTCCAATTTTCACTGTTATCGTCTGTTCCTATTTCTGGATTCATTCCTGAAGAGAAACACCTGCCACATTCATTCCACTCCACACAGCCACACTTGAGTTCTCCCAAAATCCATGTTCTCCCAAAATCCAACAACTGAGTGTTCCAGGGTCCTGCACTCAGTAGTGGGGATATCAGGAGTACAGAGTGATTTATTCATGTCCACTGAGCCAGACCGGTTAGATTTCTGGCCTGCTCTTACTTAGTCTTCTTTGATGCCTCCTCTTCTTTTTCCCTTCCTATGATTATCACAGAGCCACAGGGTCTCACATTTAGATCTTTCATCCATTTTGAGTTTATCTTTGTGTATGGTAAAAAAGAGTGGTCTAGTTTCATTCTTCTGCATGTGGATGTCCAATTTTCCCAGCACCATTTATTGAAGAGACTGTCTTTCTTCCAGTGGATAGTTTTTCCTCCTTTATCGAATATTAGTTGACCATAAAGTTGAGGGTCCACTTCTGGATTCTCTATTCTGTTCCATTGATCTATGTGTCTGTTTTTGTGCCAGTACCACACTCTTGATGACCACCTCTTTACAGTACACCCTGAAATCTGGCATTGTGATGCCCCCAGATATGGTTTTCTTTTTTAAAATTCCCCGGGCTATTTGGAGTCTTTTCTGATTCCACACAAATCTTAAAATAATTTGTTCTAACTCTCTGAAGAAAGTCCATGGTATTTTGATAGGGATTGCATTAGACGTGTAAATTGCCCTGGGTAACAACGACATTTTCACAATATTAATCCTGCCAATCCATGAGCATGGAATATTTTTCCATCTCTTTGTGTCTTCCTCAATTTCTTTCAGAAGTGTTCTATAGTTTTGAGGGTATAGATCCTTTACCTCTTTAGTTAGGTTTATTCCTAGGTATCTTATGCTTTTGGGTGCAATTGTAAATGCGATTGACTCCTTAATTTCTCTTTCTTCAGTCTCATTGTTAGTGTATAGAAATGCCACTGACTTCTGGGCATTGATTTTGTATCCTGCCACGCTACCAAATTGCTGTATGAGTTCTAGCAATCTTGGGGTGGAGGCTTTTAGGTTTTCTATGTAGAGTATCATGTCATCGGTGAAGAGGGAGAGTTTGACTTCTTCTTTGCCAATTTGAATGCCTTTAATGTCTTTTTGTTGTCTGATTGCTGAGGCTAGGACTTCCAGTACTATGTTGAATAGCAGTGGTGAGAGTGGACATCCCTTTCTTGTTCCTGATCTTAACGGAAAGGCTCCCAGTGCTTCCCCATTGCGAATGATATTTGCTGTGGGCTTTTCGTAGATGGCTTTTAAGATGTTGAGGAATGTTCCCTCTATCCCTACACTCTGAAGAGTTTTGATCAGGAATGGATGCTGTATTTTGTCAAATGCTTTCTCTGCATCTATTGAGAGGATCATATGGTTCTTGGTTTTTCTCTTGCTGATATGATGAATCACATTGATTGCTTTATGAGTGTTGAACCAGCCTTGTGTCCCGGGAATAAATCCTACTTGGTCATGGTGAATAATTTTCTTAATGTACTGTTGGATCCTATTGGCTAGTATCTTGTTAAGAATTTTTGCATCCATGTTATCAGTGATATTGGTCTATAATTCTCCTTTTTGGTCGGGTCTTTGTCTGGTTTTGGAATTAAGGTGATGCTGGCCTCATAGAATGAATTTGGAAGTACTCCATCTCTTTCTATCTTTCCAAACAGCTTTAGTAGAATAGGTATGGTTTCTCTTTAAACGTTTGATAGAATTCCCCTGGGAAGCCATCTGGCCCTGGACTTTTGTGTCTTGGGAGGTTTTTGATGACTGTTTCAATTTCCTCCCTGGTTATTGGCCTGTTCAGGTTTTCTATTTCTTCCTATTCAGTTTTGATAATCTGTGGCTTTCCAGAAATGCGTCCATTTCTTCTCAGTTGCCTAATTTATTGGCGTATAGCTGTTCATAATATGTTTTTAAAATCGTTTGTATTTCCTTGGTGTTGGTAGTGATCACTCCTTTCTTATTCATGATTTTATTATTTTGAGTCTTCTCTCTCTTCTTTTTAATAAGGCTGGCTAATGGTTTATCTATCTTATTAATCCTTTCAAAGAACCAACTCCTGGTTTTGTTGCTCTTTTCCACAGTTCTTCTGGTCTCGATTTCATTGAGTTCTGCTCGAATCTTTATTAACTCTCTTCTTCTGTTGGGTGTAGAATCTATTTGCTGTTTTTTCTCTAGCTCCTTTAGGTGTAAGGTTAGCTTTTGTATTTGAGTTCTTTCCACTTTTTGGATGGATGCTTGTATTGCGATGTATTTCCCCCTCAGGACTGCTTTTGCTGCATCCCAAAGATTTTGAACAGTTGTATCTTCATTCTCATTAGTTTCCATGAATCTTTTTAATTCTTCCTTAATTTCCTGGTTGACCCTTTCATCTTTTAGCAAGATGGTCCTTAACCTCCATGTGTTTGAAGTCCTTCCAAACTTCTTGTTGTGATTTAGTTCTAATTTCAAGGCATTATGGTCTGAGAATATGCAGGGGATGATCCCAATCTTTTGGTATTGGTTCAGACCTGATTTGTGACCCAGTATGTGGTCTGTTCTGGAGAAAGTTCCATGTGCACTTGAGAAGAATGTGTATTCAGTTGCGTTTGGATGTAAAGTTCTGTAGATATCTGTGAAATCCATCTGGTCCAGTGTATCATTTAAAGCTCTCATTTCTTTGGAGATGTTGTGCTTAGAAGACCTATCAAGTATAGAAAGAGCTAGATTGAAGTCACCAAGTATAAGTGTATTATTATCTAAGTATTTCTTCACTTTGGTTAATAATTGATTTATATATTTGGCAGCTCCCACATTCGGGGCATATATATTGAGGATTGTTAAGTCCTCTTGTTGAATAGATCCTTTAAGTATGATATAGTGTCCCTCTTCATCTCTCACTACAGTCTTTGGGGTAAATTTTAGTTTATCTGATATAAGGATGGCTACCCCTGCTTTCTTTTGAGGACCATTCGAATGGTAAATGGTTCTCCAACCTTTTATTTTCAGGCTGTAGGTGTCCTTCTGTCTAAAATGAGTCTCTTGTAGACAGCAAATAGATGGGTCCTGCTCACACAGCATGTGATTTTTTTTTTTTTTTTTTTTTTTTTGGATAGAGCACTTTTTAAAATCCTTTCCTAATTTGTTTCCTGGTCTTTTGCATGATATAGATTAGAAAATACCTGTTTTTCTTTCTCCATGTGAATTTTTTCTTTATACGTTAACACTTTAAGTCTATAC
Source organism: Canis lupus baileyi (assembly GCF_048164855.1). Taxonomy (NCBI): domain Eukaryota; kingdom Metazoa; phylum Chordata; class Mammalia; order Carnivora; family Canidae; genus Canis; species Canis lupus. The sequence continues at coordinate 25,039,514 of NC_132870.1, forward strand.
CCAATCTATAATTCCTAAAGATTCATGTACAAGCATGGTTACAGTGAGACGTGAAAATGAAAAGATGTGAGTTTTAAATTTTTCTGCAAGGAAGAAATAATTTCATCTGACAAGATCTTCCAGTGAAGGAGCAGGAACCACTCAGTTGGTCAAGTATGTAAGATAAGTTTGTTTTCAAAATATTTGAGCAAATGGATGCCACAACTCTTCTAAATCCATCTAGATATCCGCTGGTGGATATTTAGACTACCCTATTTTATATATGAGGCATGACAAAGCTGTTAATTTAACTGATGCTGTAATACAGCAATGCTACAAAATTCAATTCTGATTATTAGGGTGGTTTGAGCTTTATGACAAAATAAGTAAGATATAACTACTTACAAAATATGCAAATTTTCTGAATTTTATTCTATGGCTTGAAGTGAGAATTTACTGATCTGAACTTTGTTGTTTCATTCTTGATATTAAACACAGTCAGGTGCAGCAAAATATTTATTTGTTGCCTTGTTTGCTTGCTTATTTATTTATTTATTTATTATATTCTAAAATACCTGCTTGGCTCTCCAGAGCCTTTCTCTGATTATAACAACAATTTATTTTGTTCTTTTCATTTGTTTACCATAAGCTTTTGGGCTCCTAATGTGAAATATAACTTGTTTCTCACTGTTCAATATTCTCTCTACCCTCTCTACCCAGGCATCCGTTCAAACACAATAATTTGTTCCCAGATACTTCCTAAAACCTTGTCTTTTGAATGAGTTTCTTACTACTGAAATTATTTGATGGCAAAAAATTAAAATCACTTTGAATATTTTAAATATATGAGAAATCATTGAGAGAATATGGATTAGCCTACATAATCCAATAAACAAATAAAGCCTCAGAAACAATGACAGTTCTGGGTTTTCAAGGAGTGGGGGCCAATTTCATCTTTTTGCATGGTTTGGCATTAACTTATTTTTTGCCCTTTTATCATTTCTTTAGAGTCAAAATCTTGAGAGGGAGGTTTTCATTACCCTGGTTTGCCTCCTCTGTCTGCACTTTTCTTTCTTTTTTTTCTTTTTCAAGATTTTATTTATTTATTCATGAGAAACACACAGAGAGAGGCAGAGACATAGGCAGAGGGAGAAGCAGGCTCCTCACAGGGAGCCCAATGCTGGATTTGATCCCCACCCCAGGATCACAGCCTGAGCCAAAGGCAGACGCTCAATGGTTGAGCCACTCAGGTGTCCCTGTCTGCACTTTTCTTGATTTTTATAGTCAAATTTGTATGCTAAGTGTAACTTTATTAAATGCAGTGTTTGATTGAAATTTCCACTAAGATTCAAACAATGAGGAGGAAATAATTTCTCTGAAGAGAATCTGATGCTATCATCAAAAGAATGGGAAATTGATACAAAATGCTCCAAAGTGTAGGTAGTCCGTATAGTTATTAATAGTCAAATGTTTTATTTCCCATGTAATAGTATGATAATGTGGATATTTCTTCAATATTTACTTCTCATTATTGGTGATAATTGTTATAGAATAAATTATAGTTTTTGTTATTTTTAAGGATAAAATAATTCAGATACATGAAAACAATTGTATTAAAATGGCATTTTAGGGATGCCTGGATGTCCCATTGGTTGAGCGTCTGCTTCAGCTCAGGGTATGATCTTGGAGTCCCAGGATCAAGACCCGCATTAGGCTCCTGCAGGCAGCCTGCTTCTCCCTCTGCCTATGTCTCTGCCTCTCCCTCTCTCTATCTTTAAAAAAATAAATAAATAAAAATAAAATTCATTTTTTTATTATCAAAAAGAATGTCCAGAAGCCCTGAGTACTAAAGATCTGATCATGGAATTATTTTACCAAAGTTCCTAATGGAGTGTGAATATTTTATTTTCTGATGTACCCTAAATTTATTAATGATGAGGTAGATGAACCAATGCAATTATTAAAAAAAAATCCCAGACAGAATCCTCCATTCTCATTCTGAATCCATTGATTGGAGTGAATTCAGTGGTTACAATAGCACCACTGGTTAAGAGTCAACCTCCCCACAATAGGCAGCTATTGTGGTCTTTTCATTAGGTCACATAGGTCTCTCAGAGTTAGGTGCCATGTTTGAAATCTCAAACAAAACGTCTGTGCCCCTTAACTTACACAATGTGGCAGTGTTTCTTCCAGGGGGACATAATCTTGAACAAAGGGGCAAAGTAGAAGGTGACCTGTTTGTATATCATATGTGAGTACATTATTGGACTGTGCATGAGTCTGAGGACATTGTAGCCCTTGTTAAAGAATAATTCCACCAGTGAAACATCTGTCAATTCCCAGTTGCTCCTGGTGCCAAAGTTGTCTACTCATTTCACCATGTGTTGTAAGGTTAGGGCTGTCTTCATATACTGTTTGTTTCAGGTGGTTTGATTGGTTCTTCCATCTAAGCTTTATTTCTCAACTTCAGGACGCGTGGGATACTTGACCATTTTTATCTTCTCTTGGGCTTTGTGTCTAGAATTAAAGTAAGTATTGATTTGAGTTAGAATAATCAATACTCATGCTCCTTCCCATTAGTCTGATAAATGTTACATTTAGTAATAAGCACAGGCCGATAGGGAATATACAGTGTTTGTGTAAATTCTCTCCAAGCTTGGGTAACTTGCTTTTATTTTTAATACTATTAATTTTTTAAAAATTATAAGTAAGGCATATGTGCTTACTGAGCATCCTTTAGCATTCATTCAAACAGAAAGAAAAAATTACTGTTTTAGAATAAAACACTCCCAACCTGGAAATTAAATGAAATAAGGGATACAGGGTACTTAGTACAGGGCAGAGTACTTAGTGGCATTCCAAACATTTATCTTTTTATAGTCAACTTAGGCCATATATTCCAAAGACTAATAAATAAAGCGAATTCACTGATGTATTTATTAATTGCTGTCTAACAATATCATCACAAATCTAGATGTTTCAAACAATAACATTTATTACCTAACATTTTCTGTGCATCTAAGCACAACATTGCTGGATCCCTTTCTACGGGGACTCAAAAGGCTGCAGCTGAGGCATTAGCCAGACATAGAGTCTTATCTGAGGCTCAGTGGAGGAAAGATTTATTTCCAAACTCACATGGTTATATGGTTATTGGAAGCATTCAGTTCCTTGAAATTGTATAACTGAATGCATGCATGTTTTGCTGGTGGCCCTCAATAAGAGGGCTGCCTGCATTTTTTTTGCCACATGGGGTTCACCCTCAGGACCTCTTGCTTCCCCAATATTAGAAAAAAAGAGAGAGATTCCAAAAAGACATGCCCTACAATCTTATATGATGTAATCACACGGACATGTATACATAATCCTATATATCCCTTCAACTTTTTTTTTTTTTGTATTTTATTGCTCAGAAGTGACGTATACCACTCACACTTAATGGGAGGGCATTGATTGCAAGAGGACACAAATATCAGGAGTCCACCTTAAGACTCTGTCTACCACAACTGAATATAGAATATATTTACTTTATTGAGAGATTCCTTTGACATAGTCTAGTTTAGTTAGCTTGAATAGCAGCACTTCCACTTGACAAATACTTCTACATTCCAGAGTAGCTATTGTTCAGAAATGCAGGCACATATTCTAGTTATGTTATTAGATGTCAAATTGTTTTTCTAAAAGGTAGTTCATTGCCCATCTCTAACAATATAGATTTAGGAGGCAAAGATGAACTTCTAGTTTATTTGTATGTTTTTGAGCAATCACAAATGACAGAAACATTATATTTTATAGTTTCTTTTTTCCCCTCAAATTAAAGACAACACTTTGCAACACACATTTAGAAGATAAAGAGATATACAATGATGGAAGGAGATGGAAGGATATACGCAATTTCTACACACAGAAGAATGACCAAAAAAATGCATATAAGATTATAATATATAAAATTCAATTTGCTAATTCACATTGTATTGACAATATTTTATACTTTTGTTGTATTCATTTTAAACATATTTTAGGTTGATTACAGTTCATCTTTTAATAATTTTGTATATATCAATCATGCAACTGAATTGATACTTTTAGAATTCTTATCCAAGTACAACTTGAATATCATCCAATCCAACATTTTAGAGAAGCAAAAACCAATTCAAGTGTGTAATGGATTGAATTTTGTTTTCAAAATCCATGTGTTGAAGTTCTAACCCACAGTACCTAAGGGTGTATCTGAGAACAGTCATGGCAGATGTAATTACTTAAGGTGAGGTCATGAGAATGAGCTCTGATTCAGTATGACTTGTGCCCTTGTAAAAAGGAAAAGTTTGGACACAGAGACATGCACACAGGGAGAACACCATGGGAAGAGTGAGAGCAAAAATCAAAGTAATACTTCCATATGCCAAGGATAGTCAAAGATAGCCACTGCTTCCTGAACAGGTTCTTCCTCACAGCCCTTAAAAAGAACCATACTTACCAACACCTTGCTCTTAGAATTCCAGGGTTCCAGAGCCATAGCATAATACATTTCTGTTGCTTAGGGCACCCAGTTTGTGGCACCTTATTACAACAGCCCTAGGAAACTAATACATGTGATTTGGTAACTTGCCAGATAACTGAAGTGGTTTATAAATAGAAAAAGGACTGCATGGCAGATTTCCTGATGACAAGTTTAGTGAGGGTTTTCTAGTATTTGGTGTCCAGAGAAGGCCTCAATTTCTTTTCTTTTCTTTTTTTTATTTAAGATTTTTAAATTTACTCATTCATGAGAGAGAGAGAGAGAGAGAGAGAGGCAGAGACATAGGCAGAAGGAGAAGCAGAGGGAGAAGTAGGCTCCCCACAAGGAGCCCAACGAGGGACTCAATCCCAGACCACGGGATCACGCCCTGAGCTGAAGGCAGACGCTCAACCTCTGAGCCACCGAAGTGTCCCAAGGCCTCGATTTCTAACAGCATCCTTTTAATATCTTTACTTTTCTATTATAGAAACAAAGAAAGTCGTTGTTTAATGAAATTGTTTTTGTACTTTGAGTTTTTCCAAAGTACAATGATATAAAAAGAAACCAACTAAGCATTGTAAACACACTCCTTTAAGTCACAGGCTACTAAAAAACAAAACAAAACAAAACAAAAAACCCAAAATTGGTTTCTTTTTATAACATTGTACTTTGGAACTGTTATTCTCAGGGAGTATATAAATTAAATTCCAAATAAACCGTGCTATAATGTAGTTACAATTCTAGTTGTTAGTGAAGCCATCTTTAGCTCCACATAATTATTTGAGTGGGTTTTAGAACATACCAGTGTCACCGAATCAGTTTCTTATGCAGATTTTCCCCGTTTTCTATTACATTCTTACAACATTCTTAATGCCACATAAAAGAAAGAAAAGAAAAGAGGAAAGAAGAGAAAAGAGAAGAAGAAAGAAGAGAGGATCAGTGCAGGCAATGTCTAACTTACAGATTTTTTAAAAGATTTTTTATTTATTTATTCATGAGAGAGAGAGAGGCAGAGGGAGAAGCAGGCTCCATACAGGGAGCCCGATATGGGACTGGATCCCAGGTCTCCAGGATCACTCCCTGGACTGAAGGCGGCGCTGAACCGCTGAGCTACCCAGGCTGCCCTATTCACAAGTTTGTACCAAAATACATTGATAAGCCAGTCTCTTGGTTTTTAAAATGTGCCTTTTTAAGGATTCAGTGCACAATCAATGATTAAGTTCCAATGTCCTCTGCAAAATCTACTTAACCCACTTGAAATAAAGCTAAATAAATAACATAATTTGAAGCCATCCTCCCTGGTTCCTTGGCTTCAAATGTAGATTTAAAGTTTGGGGTAGGAATGATAGATGAGGAAAGGACAGAAGGTATAAGATAAGGGATTCAGAGCCATCTCTTGGTATAACCCAAGATTACATTCATTTTATTTTCTTCCAACGATTTCAGAGATTCTTACACCTCCACTGACACTGTTCACTTCTTACTAGAGTTTGCCCTTCTACCTGGCCCACTGGGTAAAATTAAAACTTTTCCCTTCAGCCAGCCTTTAAAGCAAGTAAAGATCCATTCAAAAAATTTCTGCATTTTTACTTCTGGAAACAATATAGAAGATATACCATGTATAAGAATTATCCCTTTGCTTCTTATATCTTTCTCTGAAATGATAGAAAGAAGCTGAAATGTAGAGATGGAAAAACTGACAGGTTATTCAGTGTTCCAAGGAATGAGTAAGATTATTTTGCCTTCCAGAAGAAGCTACGATTGAATAAATCTTTTGAGTATGTAAATTCATGTGCAAAGTTCTCTCATTTTTGCCATAATTTCTAAAAAGGATATTTATTGCTTTAATTTTTCATAACAAGCCAATAAACACATAAAACTCTACAAGACACGTGTGAAGAAAGAGAAAGTTACTGAAAATTGTACAGAACGGACTCAGAAGGGATTGACTTTGCCCACTATAAAGAAAACCTCTTACACAGTATTCAATTCTCTTTTCCTGGCCTTTGGAACCTCTGCCCCATTTTCACTCTTTGCTCATGCAGCGAAGCCACTTATGCAAATGAAGTAGCCCTACTCATACTCTCTGCCCAGGGCCAGCTGCCTGGACTCTGAAGGACCACCTCAAAAGATGGCTAAACAAATCATCCAGGTAGTCATGGGAAGGTCCTTCTCTGGTGGTCAGAGATAAAAAGCATTCTTTTATCATCTGCTAATTAAAATAAGATATTCTCAATGTCATTACAGACATTTTGTGTTGAGTCTAATCGTGATCACTAATGTTAAAAAAAGGAGGAGACGGAGATGGAGACGTTGACGGAGAAGGAGAAGGAGAAGGAGAAGGAGAAGGAGAAGGAGAAGGAGAAGGAGAAGGAGAAGGAGAAGGAGGAGAGACCCTGCTCTTTAGTGAAGAAATGGGAGACTGAGAGGGGGGGCCTATATCAACAGAAAGTTTTGCAGTAGTGAATCAGTGTATAGGCCATATATTTATGACAGATGTTTGGTAAAATTATTAATAAATGGATAATGAAAAAATTTTTATTTATATTAAAATAAGAAACAGACTCCGTTGTTCAGAAATTTGAGAGCGGCTTGACTGAAAAATAATAAATATATCTCTTTGTTTTAAACTACTAGGTTGGGAAGTCATTTGTTACCCAGCAGTAGGTAATTAGTATAGTTACCCCTTGAACAATGTGGGGGTTAGGGGCCCTAATTCTCATGAATCAAAAATCCACAAAAGACTTCAACTTCCCAAAAACTTAACTACTAATAGTGTACTGTTGACTAGTACACTTACCAATAACATACACATTTGAAGATCACATATTTTGTATGTTATATGTATCATATACTGAATTCTAACAACAAAGTAAGCTAGAGAAAAGAAAATATTAATAAGGAAATCAAGGAAGATAAAATACATTTATAGTACTATACTGTATGTGCTGAAAAAAAAACTGCTTACATATAAGTGGCCCTACAACAGTTGAAACCTGTGTAATTCAAGGGTCAGCTGTAAATCTATGTTTTAAGTATTTCAGCTATTTTGCTAGTTCTGTCTTCATTCCCTACTCCAACAAAGATTTCACAGCACAGCATGACCTGAAGAATGCAGTATAGCCACTCTGTACATGTACCAATACTAGTTCATTTTGGAAGTGCCACGAGAATTGTGAGAAATGAGAGCAAAGAAGAAGACTTTCAGAACTGGTTTTCTTCTGCATGGAAGTTGAGCTGTGAAGTAAAGCAAAACCACACAAAACAAAAAAGTTTTATTTTTTTTAACTGTTTATGATTGAGTACAGTCCTACAAGGATAGAAATAATTATTCTGATCTTTTATCTACTTCAGAAACATTTGAATAATTTTATTTCATATGATTTATTTACCACATCAAGGAGCTGTGGCTTTATAAGTTCAAAGATTTTAGAGAATAATTTTAAGAAAGGTTTTAAAAGGCATTTTGATACAGAGATTCTTAGAACCTTGAAGCTAAGGCAATATTGTAGATAAGACTTTTGCCATTCATATAAAGTCAGTGAAAATGTAGTAGAAAATCAAATCTACCAGAAGTTAAGAGCTGGTAGGTTCACCTTTGTACCTAACTAGCTCTGTGGCCTGACTCAAATACCATAAACTTTTATCTAGTATAAAGACCTGACTAGAAGATATCTCAAGTCTTGATAATTTCTTATTTAATTTATTTAAATTCTAGTCTTGATAGTTTCTTATTTAACATGTTTTGGTGAAAACTATCTGGATTAACATTTTGGTTCTGTTGGCCACATTTTAAAAAGAATATTAAAAACACTGGACTGGGGCCCTTGGGTGGCTCAGTGGTTAAGCATCTGACTCTTAGTTTCAGTTCATGTCATGATCTCAGGGTTATGAGATCAAGCCCAGAGTCGGGCTCTGCACTGGGCATGGAGCGTGCTTGGAATTCCTTCCCTCTCCCTTAGGCCCTCCCCAATCCCTGCTTTCTCTCTCTCTGACTCCCCACTCTAAAAAAACCTCAAACAAAAACAAAAAAACAAAATACTGGATTAAAGCTGATGGAGAAGGACCTTTCAACTTATTACTATAGTGAATTTCAAAGATATTAAATACTTCTTAAAAATTATCATACTAGGACTATGAATGGTGTCTGATGAGGGAATTTTTATAAGAAGTCTGTAAAAAAAGTCAAAGCAAGATCATGAACAAGAGTTAAAGGTCAGGCATAAGATTAAGCTGGACTGCCTTAGTAGCTAACTATTAAGGTCATGGTCAATTGTCAAAAGAACATTACAAGTAAAGCCTCTATGAGGTATAATAGGACAATTTCTATAAGCTTTTAAATATGTATTATCTATGACCCAGAACATTGCTTCTTGGAATTATCCTACGGACATAACCAGTACTGTAAATGTGCTATGAACTATTTTGATATCTATTTAAATTTCCAGTATTTCAGGCTAAAAGCAACATTTCCCAGAACCTTCTACAACTAGTGTTCTAGATGCAAATTATATTGCTACTTCAGGCTGTTATCAGTGACAAATAAGAACACAGATACATGGGCTTCTCCAGCAACAGTGTCCAGTACCCAGGCAGTAGTTTTGAGGGTGTGGTGAGACAGAGGCAGTGGCAGATACCCTCATAATTCTAGTCTCAGTTGCTAGAGATATTTTGGTGATAGATATGGCATCAGTCTGATCTTAATATTTCATTCCTAGATTTCGGCTATGATGGTGGAGTTTTTTTGATTCAAAACACTCCAGTGTGTTACTGGTTTCCCTCATTCCTACTTGTGTCAGAAGTGGTCTTTTTTCCTGGAGGGGCAATTCTGTGCAGCCTTTCCAAAGGTTTTATGAGCAGGTACACCATTCTATTAAAATTGTTTCCTGCACCTGAATGGCTCAGTCAGTTTGAGATACCAGGAGCTTAGTGTAAGGGATGCCATCTTGTACATAGCTACTATTTTTGTAACCTTATGTCTGTTAAAACCGCAAAATGTCCCAATACCCAGGTTTTTAGGAAGTATATCCTAGACATTCGCTTAACCCAGCTTTATGGTTCTGTACAATGCTTAGCAAGCATCTAGGGCTCAACAGAAACTATCAACAGGATGCGGCTTATACCTTTATTGACCGACCCCTGAGCTTACTTGGGGCTACAAGATTTGGAGTGCATGAGCCCCTTCGGAGCCACCAGCTTTTTTTTTTTTTTTTTTTAATTTATTTTTTATTGGTGTTCAATTTACTAACATACAGAATAACACCCAGTGCCCGTCACCCATTCACTCCCACCCCCCGCCCCCCTCCCCTTCCACCACCCCTAGTTCGTTTCCCAGAGTTAGCAGTCTTTACGTTCTGTCTCCCTTTCTGATATTTCCCACACATTTCTTCTCCCTTCCCTTCTATTCCCTTTCACTATTATTTATATTCCCCAAATGAATGAGAACATATAATGTTTGTCCTTCTCCGACTGACTTACTTCACTCAGCATAATACCCTCCAGTTCCATCCACGTTGAAGCAAATGGTGGGTATTTGTCATTTCTAATCCACCAGCTTTTAATAAAGACTCCTGGGGAATCCCTGGGTGGCTCAGAGGTTTAGCACCTGCCTTTGCCCGGGGCGTGATCCTGGAGTCCCGGGATCGAGTCCCACGTTGGGCTCCCTGCATGGAGCCTGCTTCTCCCTCTGCCTGTGTCTCTGCCTCTCTCTCTCTCTCTCTCTCTCTCTGTGTGTGTGTGTGTCTCATGAATAAATAAATAAAATCTTAAAAAAAAAACACTCCTTAATTTGGCCTTCTGACTATGGGGTCCATCTGTTTAACTCACTGCTCTAGATATAACAAGTTAAGCATCTGACTCTTGATTTAGGCTCAGGTCATTATCTCAGGGTTGTGAGACTGAGACCCGCATTGGGCTCCACACTCCACACTCAGAGAATCTCTTTCTCTCCCTCTCCTTCTGCCCCTCTCCCAGATCCTTCTGTCTCTCTCACTCAAATAGATTAAAAAATCTTTTAAAAATTAAAAAAATAGGGCAGCCCCGGTGGTTTAGCGGTTTAGCGCTGCTTTCAGCCCAGGGCGTGATCCTGGAGACCCGGGATGGAGTCTCATGTTGGGCTCCCTGCATGGAGCCTGCTTCTCCCTCTGCCTGTGTCTCTGCCTCTCTCTCTCTCTCTCTCCCTCTCTCTCTCTCTCTCTCCCCCTTCGTCTCTAATAAATGAATAAAATCTTTAAAAAAATAAAAAAAATATATATATATTTCTTGTCTTAGATTGTGTTTTTTTAAAAGCAGACCCTGAGATAAGGATTCACTCCCAAATAACTTACTAAGAAAATGCTACCTGAGAAAAAGTGAATGGAGAAGCAAGACAGGGAAGAGGAGGAATCAAAACAAGGAAACCATCTCAAGTAAAGTCCTGCAGAAGACAACTTTAGCCTGGCTCCTCAGGAAAATTCACACAATAAGTTGTGCTCATCCCTTTCACCCATCTAGAGCATAAAATGTGGACTTTCAAAAAAAATTAAGATGTACATACTTCTCTACGCCTGTCAATTGATGATTAATTGGTTTATCTCACAGGAAGCTTTTGGCCCTCTGGTAGTGAGCAAAGAGGATTCCACTACCCCACAGCAGTGCTCAGAGTAAAAAAATAGTTACTTGTCTTCAATTGTATAATATACAAAATCAGGAACTAAGAATACAAAAATGGAAAAAAGAGATGTGAAAGGATCTGAGGTAATCTACTATAGTCTATTCCTCAGACCTACTTCATCTCCTGTATACTTAGTTTCAGTCTGTATGCCATGCATCCTTAAAGATAGTCAGTGGTCACAGTTTGTAAAAACAAAAAATGTACAAAAAGAAGATTACTTGGATAACGTAGAGGGTTTTCTGCTACAAGAGGTCTAAAGCTCTTCCTTTTCCTTTTAGAATTCCCATACCTGTGGCTAGAAAATAAATAGGATAGATTTCTCAAGTGGGTCATGTCAAGGGACTGAGAAGGAAGCCATTCCTTAGTTTACAGATGCAGGTATTCCACCTATGAAAATATAATGCTGTTTCATCATGGTATATATCGTGAGGTGACTTTTTGTACAGGGTCATTTCTAAAATGACGTCTTATAAAAGTATTGATGGACAGAAATAGATTTTGGTTATGTTGACTGTGTAGAAAGTATAATTGTATAATTTATATTATTTGAAATTTTAATTATAAGAAAGTATAAAGTATAATTTAAAAGATTTGCTTATTAATTTGTTTTAAAATGGCAATAATAAATCCATTACATGTAAACACATGTAATGTGCTATTTTTATGGAATATAACCATATTTCCAAAAAAAATAATTCTGTGAAAGTGTCTTGGTGACTCCCAGAAAGATCTTTTCTTTTTTTAAAATTTTATTTATTTACTCATGAGAGACACAGAGACATAGGCAGAAGGAAAAGCAGGCTCCCTGCGGGAAGCCTGATGCAAAACTTGATCCTAGGACCCTGGGATCAGGCCTTGAGCTAAAGGCAAGATGCTCAACCACTGAGCCACCCAGGCATCTCTCCCAGAAAGATCTTCCATGGGTCTGTAGATGAGGCTTTAAGAACTCATCTTTAGGACGCCTGGGTGGCTCAGTGGTTGAGCAGCTGGCTGCCATCGGCTTAGGGCATCAAGTCCTGCATTGGGGTCCTCTCAAGGAGCCTGTTTCTCCCTCTGCCTGTATCTCTGCCTCTCTGTGTGTGTCTCTCATGAATAAATAAATAAAACCTTAAAAAAAAAAAAAAGAAAAGAACCTGTCTCCTAGGGTAATTTTTTAAGAGTTCTTAACCATGAAGACTTCAATCAGACAGGATCTTTGAAACCATCACCTACTTCAAAAAATAGGGTGTTTTTCTTTTAACTTTACTAATTTATTTCTTTGTTGTTTAATATTATGCCTCTACAAAGGCATTCTGTTGATAAGGGGCTTAATAGCTTTAAAAAGGTGTGAGGGCACCTGAGTGGCTCAGTCTGTTAAGCATCTGACTCAGCGTCAGCTCAGGTCATGATCTCATGAGTCATGGGATGAAGCCCCGCCTTGGGGTCCACACTGGGCAGAGTCTGCTTAAAGATTGTCCCCCCCTTTTATCCCCCAACTCATGCTCACTCTCTCTCAAAAATAAATAAATAAATATTTAAAAAATAAAAATAAATCGTGAAAAACTTGATATTGGCTAAACAATTCATTTATAACACATTAATATAGATTTACAGAAATGTTGATAAAAATATGATAGTAGTACTATAAATATGCTCAAAACAAGATTTGTTTACTTTTTAGGGGTATCAGTAAACTATAGAATTAGTAAAAGTATGATAATGGAACATATACACTACAAAATGTTTAGAATTTAAAAGTTCAGTTAAGTGAAATCTTTAGTAATGGTGTTGCCAGTTGATTCAAATTATTTTTTTCAAATTATTAAAGTATATACAGCAGAGTTGAAGACAACAATTTGTTTTAAGGTATGATTTGAAGCAAAATATAACTCTTCTGATGAGTAAGAATATGAGTAATATTTAACTATCCTTTCATCTCCATTATAAAGGAGGATTTTTCTCAATGGAAAAACCAAGAGCCAAAGACAATGAAAAGAACATTGTTTGAGAGACAAAGAGCTATAGCTTCTATATTTAGTTTCTCACATTTTTTACTTTGGCATCCCTTCCATGAAGAGGTTGAGTCGATACTCCCTCTCCTTGAATCTGGGTGGGCTTGTAACTATACTAACATGACACTATTTGACTTTTGGTATTAGATCATAAAAAGTAATACAACTTCTACTTTCTTAGAATGCTTATTATTAGAGTCCAACCTTCATGCTTTGGGGAAGTATAAGCAGCCACATGGAGAGGGCATGTGTTGAGGTCCATCCAGCAGTGAGCCTCAGTCATAAGACATGTGGGTAAGAAAGCCTTCAGACCTAACAGCACCTAGCTATTAAGTCACTTCCAGTCTTTTCAGCTGAAGCCCTGGATATGGACCAGAGGCAAATCACCCAGATGGTGTTCTATTCATATTGCAGACCAAAAGTATCTTTGAGCATTTTAAAATTTAATTTAATTTAATTTTACATTTTAAGTGGGCTCCACACCCAGCATGGAGCCCAATGCGAGGCTTGAACTCACAACCCTGAGATCAAGACCTGAGCTAACATTAAAAGTCAGACACTTAACGGACTGAGCTACCCAGATGCGCTGTCCTTCAGCATTTTAAATGGTTATTTTTTATGCCATTAAGATTGATATGGCTTGTTTCATAGAAATTGATAGCTTAAGTACACCTCAAACAATTGAATAATTTCTTTAGAATTGTTCATCTTTCATGTGCTCCTTAAAATATTTAAGGAAAACAGTTACATCAAACCAAAGTTTATAACACAAATCAAATCTTCCTCTTTATCACTGTCTTTTCTGTTAATTAATGCAAAATTCTTTTCCATTAATTTTTCAAAACATAGTCATCATAGCCAAATATATTGGAGGGAGAAATTAAAGTTTGCAAGTGCTTACCTAATTTGACATCATTTATAAATTTATATAACCAAAATTGAGCCAAGGTTAATTCAGATATTTTTTATTATTTGTGCTATCATAATATTCAAAGATCTAGTAAGGGCATTTCAACTCTGTTTAGATTTTTATACATAAGTGAATAAATAGCTGCACATTTCCCTCACACCTTGATAGGCATATATAGAATTATTATATATAGAATCTTTTTTTTACTTGATTATATGCTTTTCTCCAGGCAAGACTACATGCCACTTAGTACATTTCTAAGGCTCACCAGCTTTTATTCATGGGCCTTGGGGTGGCCTTCATAAAATCTGACTCTTTTGGCAGATAGAAGCCATGATATTTGCCTTCTGAAATAGAAGTATTGAGTATAGCTTACAGAGTAGCATAGGATATAGACAAATCTATAACTAACCACTGTGGTGATATGTTAGTAGGATGCGTGAAGTGTCATATACAAGTAAGCCAGAGTGTGATGAATCCACCTTTAAAGAAAACATATTTTGAAGTAACCACTGAATGTAGAGATAATTATAATGTCTTATTTAAATGGTTAAACCAACAAAGGCTGAAACTGTAAATATAGATTACATGTTGGAAGAGAGGTAATGCAGTCATCTTTCTTCTGGAAGATTAATTTTTAATGTTTTTGTTTCAAGTAAACTAAAAAATTTAGAGTAAATTTAAATAAAAATAACTAAGATGTATAATTTACAAACTATAAAGAGAAAAGATGGTGAGAAAAAGTAATTAAAGCACAGATAAAATTTGATGAAACAGGAAATTAGATGCAGTTGCATAAACACTTTTTCACCTGTAGGTTAGTACTTAAAAAAAATATTTTGTTTATTTGAGAGAGAGAGAGGGAGAGAGCACGGAGGGAGAAGGAGAGGGAGAAGCTGACTCTCCACTAAGTAGAGAGCTCAGCGTGGGACTCAATCTTAGGACCCTGAGATCATGACCTGAGCCAAAGGCAGATGCTTAACCAACTGAGCCACCCATGTGACCCTAGGTCAGTACTTTTAAGTCTATGGGTTGCCAGTACCAAAAGGAACTTTCCCACAGAAGAAAGGAGAAATAGAAGTGAAGGTAGGAGGGTGAGGAACTGGATAGTCACTCAGAGTTACCAAGCTATTAAACTAAAATCAGCTAAAGTTACAGAAAACACTTGTTTATTCTTGTGAATAGTATCCACCATGCACCATTCATGACTCACTCACATTCTTAAATGCTAAATTGATTTTGCCTCATTTTGTACTCTGAAGGCTTAAATTATTCTTGTTACTTTTGTACTCAGACTAGTAACGTTAAATAAATTTTTATCAAATAATTTTCTGTACTTTGCACTGGAAATCTGTTTTTTCTTCTCTTTCTCCCTAACACCATAGTTATGATTATCACCACTATCAACATTACCACGATAATTTTAAAAGAATTTTATTAATAAAATGTTATTCAATTTGCCGTGCCATTCTCTAACCACACTGGAGTTTAGCATTGTTTCTGTAAACGACTGGTTGATGTGGGAATATCATTTCATTTTGACATTGTGTCAACTTTTCTACTCAAAAATGATATTTATTTAACAAAACCAATCAAAACCACCACCACCATAAAAAATTGTCTTATGTATTTATTGTACTTTATAGGATGTGTGAAATACTTTCAAGTTATTTTATTTGATTACTATAAAGTCTTATGAGATAATAAACTATATAATTTTTATTACTTTCTAACCAAGGAAACAAAATTGAGGGAAAAAAAAAAACTCTAGTATGTCCAAAATCACATAGCTAGTATAAAAATAGATTCTTCGAATTTCAAGTTAACATAGTAACCTCAAAAAAAAAATTACAAGTCTTATTATTTTCCTTACACTCAGTACTCAATACCCATTTTCATTATCAGTCAAAGCTTTTCATTTCTTTTTTGTTTTGTGTTTTAAACTTCTGTCCAACCTTTGAATTTAATTGTAAACTCACTGGGAATGGTATAAAATTAGAAGTAGGAATATTGAAAATAAAATTTTTAATAGTTGCTTTTGTTGAGTCCTTAAGACTGTAACCTAAGCTTGAATTGCTGCTTATGTCACACTCTCTGAAGATTGTGAAACATACTGCAACATAAAACGTCTATTGTATTTAACAACTTTGTCCAGATTCTACCTAGAGACATCTCAACTCTAAGTGATGTATTGCTGCCATTTCTTGTGTTATGTTTACTATTTCCTCACAGCAGAACCCATTGTGAGGTGAATACCAAGCATTCAATAAATGCTCTGTTTTTGTTGCTGTTGTTTTTAACAACTTGTGTTAGATTTCTTTTGTATTATACTGATCAAAAGTACTATAGCACTCACACAGTTGTTCATGGACTTCCCTCAAAACTTAGATTCTGATGTGATGAAACAAAATTTTAGTTTTTAGCACTTACAGGATTATCCTTTCCAAAATAAAAATAGGATCTATTTGAGGGTGGCCTTAAAATCAACATCTCAATGTATCAGCCATCACATACATAGTATTTACAAATAAGTAATGGTAATATTACGGATTTAAGTAATTTTTGCTCCTAGGCAGACATGTCTTTCTCTTTCCTATTCCGAACTATCAAACAGTTCAATTCAACCTACACTAATCATCTGCAGAACTGGAAGCATGATGCTGGTTCCCTCTCAATTCAAAGAGATGTTATAAAAATTAATGTAAAAATATAGGCATGAGTAAGACAAGTATGATAAAGAGAAGAATGTCAATTTGAGTGTACAGTGCATTGAATTGTCTTGTTTTATTTCTGTCATCAGTTACCTCCCAGGCATTGACTACCTCTTTCAAACCTCTTAGTTTTAACTAAGGGATGTAAAGTGTTGAGTGACTTAGACCCTTTTCCCTTTCTTCCCTTCCTTGTGCACAATATGATGCCTTTATGTGCCATATGATAGCATCTTGACTGCACTCATCTCCAGTTCCCCAGTTGTTTCTGAGGGGACCATCTGTGTGTGAGCTCTGCCCATCTACAATAAAGGTGATCAGCAGCTTAGTGTTCCAGAGAACTCCTCTCTCCCAGTGTACATTTTAAAAGTTTTAAGGGAAATTCTGATCCACTTTTTGTGTGTGTGTGATGCGCTTTAAATCATATGTTCAACATCATGGTCAGGGTAATGCGTATTCTGATTGATTAGGCCTGGGTCACATGTCCAGTTCACATCTAGAGTGTGTGTGTTGGGGGTTGTGGAGAGCAGGGGGAGCTCATGCAAACCATATCAAATTAGTCCTTTCTAGAAAAGCTGTGTTACCAGAAGAAAGGGAGAAAATATTTCTAAGTAATGAAAAAATTAAATTTCCAAATCTCTCATTTCTGGTAATACAAGTAGAGAATGGAAACCATAAGAAAACAGCGTTGTAGTCGAGTTCCGACTTTCTGCCACCTGCACATATCGGAGATCTAATTCAATTCTCCAAACTTCTCTGGAACAATTTGTTCATCTGTGCAGAGACCCAGTGAATCATGGTTGGTCTCTGAATGAAATATTCTATTCCATACCATTCCTTCATCCCCAAATCCCAGGGGTCACAATGTAAGTGAATTCTTTATTTGAACAGAGTGAGGAATGTCTGGGAATACCCTATTTTGTCAACAATGATGGAATAAAGGTCTAACATATAGACAGTTAGGACTGGAATAAACCCTCCTGTAAATTGAGAAGTTTAAAGAATAAGTTGCTGCTACTTACTGTTGGAGAAGTTAAACTAACTTAAGAGCTCCCCATCAACCTTGCAAATGAATGACTAGTGAGACAGTTTGGAGAAGCCAGAAGCTTCAGTCTTGCAATCAGAGAAGAGTAAGCCAATAGTTACTTAATTTTTTTAAAAAATCATCTAGGATTTTATAGAGTCTAGGTGTAAATTAGGAAGTTCTTGATTTCCTATAACTTGTCCCTAGTGATGCTCAAGAGGGTCTTTACTGACTGTCAGAGCCAAGAACCCTTTATTCACATCTTGTTAGGAACACCTAACACAGGCCAGCCAGCCATGCACTGACCTAAGCATTGGCATAGCAGAAACTCCACTATAAAAGGATTGATCTGTATCTCACAGCATCAAGTTAATAAATAGACAATCTTTTCAGTGAGATAGGGAAACTGTTTTCTAAAGTATGCTTATAAGCAAAATTTGAGTGTTCAAGTATAGTGCTGAACACTCTATGGAAATTAGCAAATATTGATACATGATAATCTATTTGAATTTTAAAGTAATATCCATTCAATTTCTGATTACAATTACTCAGTAGACAACCCTATTTTCCAAATCCTAGTGAATTTAAGCTCTGATAAAATAACATCCAAACTTCTTTATTTTTATTTTTTTTATTTTTTATTTATGATAGTCACAGAGAGAGAGAGAAAGAGGCAGAGACACAGGCAGAGGGAGAAGCAGGCTCCATGCACCGGGAGCCCGACGTGGGATTCGATCCCGGGTCTCCAGGATCGCGCCCTGGGCCAAAGGCAGGCGCTAAACCGCTGCGCCACCCAGGGATCCCAACATCCAAACTTCTAATTGGGATTTTGCCCCCTTTGTGGATATTAACTAACTCTACTTCTATCTATACTCATCCAAACCAGAAACATGTGAATTATCTCCCTGATACCTACATCCAACAATATACCATTCATTAATAATTTCAGGTGGCTGGCACTAATGTAACAGTTATGCAGATTATGATTCCTAAGAAAGATTCATAGGACCAAAATGACAAGACTGACAAATCCTCAGTTTTCTGCAGAAAAAAAAAAAAAGGTACAGTAGAGAAGTCACAGCATTAAAATAAGAGTTTGCATCACAGGCACGGCTGCTTCACAGCAAAATATCTGGAGAGGGCAGGTATGAGTGAGCTCCTGCCATCCTCCATCTGTAAGGGACTCCCATAACAAATTTCTTGACTAAGAAACAACCAACTGTGACCAGTTGATAAGTTCCAATAAATTGGAACCAATAAGAGTTGGTTCCAACTCTTCACAATAAGAGGACCCCAAATTCAGTCCCAGTTGGAGTTCCTTATACCCTACTGGTCATGCAGGCGTATCCTTGATACATAATACAGGGGTTTTACCAAGAAAACAGGGGCAAATCACTTGTTTCATTGTTATCAAATGATATGTAGATGTTGGTACAAACTTCCCTGCAACTTCTAAGACTTATGGCTACCAAGCAACACTATTAATCAATATGTTTCATGCTGATTGCAGGTCAGTGTCAAGCAAGTACATTTATAATTTTTACTGAAATAAGAATGAGTTAAAGCCTATTGGAATTAACCTCCACAGCACAGGCCTTGCTCTCCTATCAAATGGAGTTTCAATTCCTTAGTATGTTATCAAGATCAACTTGACTGGTATCTATTAGTTTCTTAACTCTCAGTCTTACAATCTATGCTATGTCAATAGTGAACTTCCTGCTGCCCTCTATGTATGCAATACTAGTTAATAAATCTATGCTCAGAGTTTCTCCTAGTTTTTAACAAAATAAGGGGCAACCCATCTTGGGCTGTTCATTATCAGGAAACTTCTCTAGGGCAATGCCTGCTACATTTGGGTTTCCAAAGCATTTATTATGTAACTCAGAACTTCCAGCTATGAATTTGACTTATCTTGGTATATGCTACAACTTAGGCAGCCTGTCATTTGGCCTTTATATAATAGCAGATCTAATACTTTCAAAATATCTGTGCTGGGTCAGGGTATCTCAAAGAGCCTATGGAAGGCCCTGCTTTGACATAGAAGACTCACACCACAGATTTTCAGGTTCTTGAAACAAAAGTCTTTTGCACCTTTTAACTATACAACTTGTTCTTAGATAAATTGCTGCTGGTTATATAATAACCTTTGAAATAGGCTGTACCTGATTTTGAAACACCAGGAAGTAACTATGCAACTCAAAACTACCCAAGATTAACTGGATATGATTTCATCTTCCTAGATAGAAAGTCAAGCAAATCTGACAGCATCAAGTGATAATGATAATGTTATATTCAGAGCTAGCTTGAGTAGGATCTGGGATCACATACAAATTATGCAAGATTATTGTTCATAATCCTGGCATGCCTGAACCTACTCACTGTCATCTCTCTTTCAACCAACACATACGAATGACCCCATGAAATGATTACAAAACAACTTCTAAGAGTATGAAAAAATAAGGACCTAACTTTGAGATGGCCCTGCATGACGTAATGTCAATAGTTAGAAATGGAGAAGAAAAATCCTTCCTAAATGACCATTTTATTGTTCACTTTTCATGGAATAGATGGACAGAGATAAAGATCTTCTGATAAAATGAGTATAATCATGTATTATTAGTATGTCAAAACTCACATAGTTAAAAGATGAGGATATTTGTGACAAGATCTGGTAAAGAGGTGTGTGGGAGAAGCATTTGGACCAATCCCAGAGCATGAAAATAACGGTGTTTAACATGAATGCTTGTCCACAAGACCTCACAGAGGGATAGAAAGGATAACTCACCTGTTTTCAAGTCAGCCTCCTGTGTTAGATATTGCCCGTTGTTGCATGGAATCTCTCTTCAACCTCTTCAATATTTGTTCCTTATCACAAGATTTAGAAGGACAAATTTTACATGTTTCATAATCCTTAAAATTTAAGATTGTTGACGAAAGTTTAATTCTGTCCAGGAGACACAGATTTGTGATAGAAGTGAGGTAGAAGTTATCTTTTGATAACTGTGGTGTTGACAGGTGACTTCTCACAGACAGGCAAGTCTGCAGTGGTGAGACTCCATGTTTCAATGCTTACTCAACAACTTCGTGAATGTTTGGTAGTTGTATTGGAGGAACAGTAGAGTAGCACTTCCAGATTGCAGGACCAAAGATATAGCCCCAAATTCAGCAGTCCAGTTAATGCCTCAACTTTCTTTCCTCTTTTTTTTCAGTGATTTTATAGGCATCTATTTTCCTGTTTTAGATCCTTTTCTCCTTGAAACACCTAGAGTTCTTTCTTTTTCCTGTTTGATTATTGACACATACATGTTATTTCTCTACTGACACATACATGTTATTTCTCTACCATCTCAGGACTTGCTTAATATTGTTTTTATTAAGCAAGTAGCCAAATTTTTAGGGATAGAGACTAAATATATACTCAACACATGTCTCCTTCCTCTCACCAAACTTCCTCCACTACTTGTGCATGGGCAATGGTTCACCCTTAGTTCCCAAATGGCTCCCTTGTAAAGAGCAGGAAGCCACTTGGCAGCATTGTATTCCTTTCTTTCTTGTTAAGATTTTATTTATTTATTCATAAGAGACACACAGAGAAAGAGAGAGGCAGAGGGAGAAGCAGGCTCCATGCAGGGAGCCCGACGTGGGACTCGATCCCCGGTCTCCAGGATCATGCCCTGGACTGAAGGTGGCGCTAAACTGCTGAGCCACCTGGGCTGCCCTGTATTCCTTTATGGATGATCAAAAGTTATCCTTATATGGAGTCAAAGCTAATTTTTAATTTGACTTTCCTTCTTGCTCTTCATGCTCTTCCTATAACCTTCATACTATTTTCCAGGCTCCCTTACATCAAACACTAGAAAATTTTCATAAATTGGATCATTCAAACCATATAAACTTTTTTGTTGGTGCTTCTATTACTATTCACATATTATAATGTACTATTCACTACTTTGTTCATATTTTCTCAAGAGTCGAGCTCTTCTGAGCTTCTGAGTTTATTTATGATCTAATAAGAACCATAAAACACACACATACACACCCCCCAAAGAGGTCATCCATTGAAAAATATTAATAATACTATAAATAAGTAGAGAAGGCAGAAAAAGGAAACAAAATACAATAGAAAGAAGTTAATCTGATTAATTAATTTGGAAAATCCATTTTTGGGGGAGCTTTTCTCCCATTGAAGAAAGTAGGGAAAAACTAGGATAGACACAAAATGCAAGAACATTGACCTATGAACCCTAAACTCATTCCTCATATTCACATTTTATCACACTTTTTGTGTAAAAGAGAACCAAAGATAAAAGGGAAATTTCAATCAAAAACTTTATAATCCTAATTAATTATGACTCTACTTACCTTAACACCAAAAACAATAACTCATCTGCTTTGATATTATTTTCTCATGTTAGTTATTTTAGTATACTATAATTATAGTAATCAAAATCCAGAATGAAATTATAGTGGTTTAAAATTTCTATGCATATAGGCATTTATATAATCTTGACAATCAGGATATATAGCATTGTTTCTAATTATGAGTGCTATAATTAGTACTATTAAAAAAAAGAAGGAGAAAAGGAAAAGAGAAAAAGGCTGATGGCGCCTTAGCACTCCCTGCTAAGTTCATTTGTTATTCTATAGCTCAGCTTTGCTCTATAATTCTTATTAATTTAACTCCTTGTCTCTATTATGATAAAAATAATCTTTTAAAAAACACCTATAAAATATTTTGTAGGGAATTAAATAAACAATATAATTCTCTTGAAGTAGAAGAAATACTTTCATAAAAACTTTTTCATTAGTATTATACTTTAACTCCTTCTTAGATCTAGGTAGAATGTCAGACAAATTGTCTTCCAGGTATAGTAATGACAATAATGCTTTCCTGCACTTTAGTGAGCCAGAGAATGCCCTAAATCATTTTAAGCAATCCGATGTTAAGAAGAGCTTCACATTATTTTAAGAGAAAAGGATACATACCCAGGGGAGCTATAACTCTGGGAAAATTTCTTTCTTCTTTTTTTAGTCTTTCTTTCTTTCTTTCTTTTTTTCTTTCTTTCTTTCTTTCTTTCTTTCTTTCTTTCTTTCTTTCTTTCTTTCTTCTTTCTTTTTCTTTTTCCTTTCTCTCTCTCATGAATAAATAAATAAAATCTTTAAAAAAACCGCAACCCAACAGGCTTTTAAAAAGAAAGGAGGAGGAAAATAAAAAGAAAGTCCATCTCATGAAAGGAGGAGGAAAATAAAAAGAAAGTCCTTTCTCATGAAAGTCCGTCTCATTCATGCATGTCACAATAAATGCCCAGACATTCATTCTTTTCTGTACTAAAATTATACCCAGAGCTGGAATCCAAAGACAAGATTCCTTCTCCTTTTGTGGAGAAGATGTATTAGTATAAGTTGAACCATTATTGGGTGAACTGAAGTTTGATTTAAAGAATTTTAAATATGGGGACAGTTACACCCAACAATTCTTGTAGCAACTTTTCAGGGTTTTCAAGCTCATCTATTTTGTCTTTTTCTTTCCCATCAAACTTTACTATAAACTCCCAGCTCTAGATAACTAGCTTTTTAGCATAAACTATCTCCTTGAAGATTTTTTTTTTTTGTCATCAATAGTCTGAAATTTAGTTTATTTAAAACCACTTTCCTATTTTATTCCCCACATGTGCCAATCACCAGTTCTTGCCTGTCTTGGAATACACTCCACTTCCTTTTCCTACACTCCCCTGAACACATGTCAGTGAGCTCTTTTTATGTGTCTCTGCCTTCTATCTTCTGTATTTCCTCTGATCATTCAAATACTCTCTTTTCCAGGTCTAGTCTAAGTCTTCTCTTTTGAGAGGAAACTTCAATTACATTAAACTATTCAAGTTTTCTGAAATCTAAATTCTTAGTGTTAGTTTTCAACAAGTTCATAAAATTATGCAATCTATTTATTCTTTTTCTAATTGTTTTTATGCATTATCCTTGAATTACTAAATGATTATAAGCTGATTAAGGGCACAATTCATCCTGTATTTTTTGATATGTTTCCCTTTACCTAGAAGGACATGTAATAAAGGTGATCATTGAATATTTTATTATTATGACAGTGATGACTCAGTCTTTACCACAAATTTTATGGGAGGATAAATATAAAATGTTTCTCAAAACTATTTGAATTATAGTGCTTGACTGATAGGTAGTCTATAAATATTTAATTATTTCAGACTAAATATAAGCTAATAACTTTCCTTTGCAAAGTGTCAACTCATGATTGGGAGAAATAAAACTTTACATTTTATGTAAAAAACTGAGAACTCTTTTATTAGAACATTTCATTAGAATGATAGAATATTATGAGTAGATTGAACATTAAGAAGGTTTTTATTACCATTTTGTTTATTCCTGAAACCTTGATAAGTGTCTAATGTTCTAATATATAATCTT
The DNA here is from genome assembly GCF_048164855.1 of Canis lupus baileyi. Lineage (NCBI taxonomy): Eukaryota > Metazoa > Chordata > Mammalia > Carnivora > Canidae > Canis > Canis lupus. The sequence goes on from NC_132870.1 coordinate 25,063,711, forward strand.
ATTTTTAAAATAACAATTTAAAATTATATAATATCTTTAATATTCCAAAGTCTTTGTTTTTAAAACTTACAAAGATGCTTATGGCACCGTTAAGATCTTAAAAAAAATCAAATAGCAATTAAATGTCAACTTCAGAAAGAGTTCAGGCTGCTTATAGCATTGTTAAGATCTTTAAAAAAATAACATCAAAAAACAATTCAATGACGACATCAGAAAGCGTTCAGGAGCTATTGCTATGTATTTATTTAGCCATTACTCATTCATTCGTTCTTCAATTCAACAAATACTATACGTGCTAGATGCTTGGTATATAATAAAGGGAAAAAACTTATTTCTATGACTTTTTACTACCTTGATAAGACCTTTTTTAAATTAAAACTCTGATAGCTTCATAGGATTATTTTGAAAATTAAAATAATTTGTACATGAAAAGGTAAGTGTCTAATGCATAATAAGCACTGAATAAATAGCTCAAGAATAAAGTCTTCTAACTTACTATTGCATGGTTTTTACCTATGACACAGTACTGTTGTCGGGAAAATATCCCTGAAAGAAGTGCTCATGAGCTGAAACTTTTGGGGTGAGCAAACATTAACTGGGGGTAAAGTGGGGAAATGTCTTCTGGGGATAAGGGGAAGGGTCAAATACTGTGGAATAAAATGAATTTAAGGTTTCTTGGGCAGAAAAAAAAAGGAATGGGAAGGGAGCCTGTAGGAAGATAAAAGAGAAAAAGGAAGGTCAAATTATGTAGGGTTTTGTTGACTCTGCTAAAAAGTTTTTATGATAAGAATGACGGAAAAGCATTTAAATGTGTGTATGCATACATACTGATAACATGATCGTATTTGTATTTCAAATGAATTCCTTGCCTACATTACTTCTGTGGGGTGAACAGACTGGAGCTTGGCAAGAAAAAAGATGAGCAGATTAATTAGAAGAAAGAGGTAGTTAAGAAGAGTGAACAAGTTTTAAAAATACTTCTGATATAAATTTTATGGTTCCACATGAAGTTATTGAAAAACATAAAATTGGACAACTAGGTTTCTAAAGTGTTAGAAGACAATGCGATATGAAGAATTTGCCTTCTTTGAATATCTAGTCCCATTTTCTCAAAGAAACATGCCCTGACCACCCAGCTCCATGGTGACTATTTCCTTCTTTAAATCACTACATTACCATTGTTCGTATATGGTCCTTAGCAGATGATACAAAAAGTGTTAAATGATGAACAAGCATGTATCAACTGACTAAATCAATGAAGTTATCACTTTTAAGGTACTCAGGCTTTGCCCGGTATTATTTATGACCTATTCAAAAAACATAGTGTAGCAATCATATATGCCATGTAACTATGAAAATAAATGAGTGGAAATGATAACATGGAAGAATTTTACTAAATTTAACAGCACCAAATATTAACATGCAGCTATTGAAAGTTTCTTCTAAGATCAGGTTTTTAGCTCATATTCCTAATTACTAAACATTCTAGTTCCTTTAAACAAATGATGCTAAGCTATACGACAGTATTTTGAGACTATTTTTGGGTCAACAATTCTTTTTTTTGAGAGAGAGGGAGAGAGAAAGAGCACATGAGTGGTGGTGGTGGGTGGTGGGAGCAGCAGGAGCCAGAGAGAGACAATCCTCAGCAGACTCATGCCCAACATGAAGCCTGAGACAGGGCTTGATCTCACCACCCTGAGATCATGATCTGAGCCAAAATCAAAAGGCAGGTGCTTAGCTGACTGATCCATGCAGGTGCCCTGAGTTAACAATTTTAAACAAAAAATAAACCGAATTCAAACATTGAAGTTTTTTCTGTCGCATTTCATCTTCATGATCTAGGAATCTGTTTTTAACATATATAGCTTTTTCTACAACATCATTGTACATAAAGTATTGTATTTTTTATCAAGGTCATGATGTAAACACTAATTTCTACTAAAATGGCATATTTGCATATCTTAAATTAGCAAAATTACAACCAAACCCCATAATTCTATGATAAAAAATAGGGTTAGGTTCAAACCACTTTAATCCTAAGAAATTTTGTAACCCAAACCCTAAAATTAATAAAAATAATCCTAAGAAAAAGGTTTGCTTTGTTAAAAAAAAAAACTCTCAAATTTTTAATAAGTAGATACTATCAAGACGTTTGCCTTTTTAAAAAGATCATGGGGCAGCCCGGGTGGCTCAGCACCTGCCTTTGGCCCAGGATGTGATCCTGGAGACCCGGGATCGAGTCCCATGTTGGACTCCCTGCATGGAGCCTGCTTCTCCCTCTGCCTGTGTCTCTGCCTCTCTCTCTCTCTCTCTCTGTCTGTCATGAATAAATAAATAAAATCTTCAAAGAAAAATAAATAAATAAATAAATAAATAAATAAATAAATAAATAAATAAATGATCATGGAAGGCTATGAATGAGAAAGTTATGGCTTTCCCTTAACAGTTCCAGTACAGAGCTTGTGGTCAAGCAGAATGACAAAGATGAATATGCCATACTGAATTCTTCCAGACCTTACTTCATTCAGCTGAGTTAATGGACTTTATGCACAGTTATAATCAGTTTGTGGTACAAAACCTGACATGGAGAATGCCAATGTTACTTCCATATTATACTGGTATCATTTCCCTGTGTATCAATTAACTATGAGCTACTTCATATTACAGAAACATCCTTTACCATAATAAACTACATTCAAGTACCTATTACCACATTTAGCAAGAAAGTCATTGTAGTTTAATTTTATAAGTCCCTTTCTCTTTTTCTTGTTTTGTCCAAGAATTCCAGGGCTTAAACATTTGCCAAAAAACAAAAGACACGCATGGACAATTTATTATTATTTGGCTGTTGTGCATTTGTTTCTCAGGTGGTGGTGTTTTGGGGGGTGCACGACTCAACTTGCAGCTCCATTTTCCCCATGCCACGGCCATAGGAAACCACCTAAAAGACTGTCAAGACCAAGATGATTAGTGTCCATCATTATTAATAGGCACCCAAATCAAGTCCACCACTGAAATCCTTCCCTCACAGAACTACTGAAGAATATGATGCTCAGCCCTAACTGATATCCAAGTCCACTTCACTTGGAAATAAGTTTTCATATGCTCAGTCCTTAATACAATGAATGTCACTATTATTCATTCTTCTTTCCCTGGTTGAAAAGACCAAAAATATCTAGTCAAAACTCTCCTTCAAAACTTTTCTGGCTTCTCCTCTATCATAACTCCTTCTTTGAATGCTTAGGCTTTTAAAAATAAAGTCCAACTTAGTATTTGTAGTCAGTATTATCTACTTTTACCTGCTAGTATCTCTTTTGGGCTGCAAAATGAAAAAAAATAAAGTGGACATGATAAAGTGAGGAAGTTTTACATAAATAGAAGATAGATGATTCAGGCATGATTATAAATTCCTGGTTATAAGACGACATGAATTTTGCAAAAAGACAAGCTTGAGATGTTGACATGAAGGATCCACAGCAATTCATGAAACAAAGGAAGGACAATAGATATGGACCATCTAATACATTGTAATATAAATTGTAACCCTTAAGTTAACATGTAATTAATTTTAAGTTTGGATAATTCTTAGATTCAGAAAACTATGATTGTGAACATTGTAATTTAAATTCCAGAGCTCAATTTCACATATTTGTTTCTGTTTTTGTTTTTATTAAGACACATTTTTTAGAGCAGTCTTAAATTCACAGAAAAATTGAGGGAAGGTATAAAGATTTCCCATATGCTCCCACCCATATGCTCTACATGACTTTGCTCTTTACCAATATCCTTCACCACCAGTGGAACATTTGTTACAACTGATGAACCTACACCAACGCATGATGATTGCCCAAAGTCCATAGTTTATATTATAGTTCACTTATGGAGTTGTACACACATGTATAGGCTTGGACACGTATAATGACATGTATCTTTCATTATAGTACCACACAATATATTTTCACGGCCCTCTGTGAGCAGCCTATTCATACTTTCCCCTCTAAACTTGCAACCATTGATCTTTGCTTTCTCCGTGGTTTTGCCTTCTCCAAACTGCTATATAGTTGGCATCTTCGAGTATGTAGCCTTTTCAGATTGACTCCCTTCACTTCGTAACGTGCATTTAATATTCCCTCATGTCTTTTCATGGCTCAATAACTCATTTATTTTAGCATTAAATAATATTCCATTGTCTGGATGTACCACAGCTTATCTATCCATGCACATACTAAAGGACATCTTAGTTGCTTACAAGTTTTGACAGTCATGAGTAAAACTGCTGTAAACAACCATGTGCAGATTTTTATGTGGACATAAGTTTTTAGTTTTTAACTCTTTTGGGTAAATACCAAGGAGCATGACTGCTGGGTTATATAATAGGAGCATGTTTCGTTTTATAAGAACTATTAAATAACTATGGTTAGGAGTGAATAAGCAGGGAATAAAAGTACCTGTTGCTCCACATCCTAATCAGCATTTCGTGCTATTGTTGTTCTGCATTTGGGCCATTTTAATAGTTGTGTGGTGGTATCTCATTATTTTTAATTTCATTTCCCTGCTGACAAATGATTTAGAACAGGCTTAAATGTATGAATCTAAAATAACAAGAAAAAATGAGTATCAACTATATAGTATTTTTATTATATCAGAATTAATTGATCTAAGAATATTTAAATTGAAGAGAAAAATTTTTATTAAAATATGTTAAAAATGCCACTTTTTAGCTTAAGTGCCATACACATTGCTGGAGGATGATTTCTATTCTTGCAAATAGTATTCTCTGATGTGGTTGAAATTCTCTAATTGACTTAGCATGAAGATACAAATTTATATGTTTGCAATATGAACCTCAGTAAGAGTAATGACCATCATATTGAAAAAAATGAGCCTATGTCTTTGTATGCAATGATTTTGTTCAAGTTTTTAATTTTGTAAATGTAATAATTAAATGGGATAATTCATGTAAAGTATCATAATGTGTTCAATACATAGTAATTTCACTAAATATAATCTAGTGATGTTTTGTTTAGGTAAGATTTTATATTAAGGGAAGAAAATAAACTTTGGTTAAAATAAGGTTTACTACTAGTATCCTGAATTAATTAGATTTAAAAATTGTTGTCAAGAATAATGAATATATGTTAAACTAAATGCAGAGTTTGAGAGAGAAGGTGGTTGAGTAATCTCCAGGATCAAGTGCCATGGATGGTAACTTCTATCAAATATTTAAGAAAAAACTATGCAAAGTCCTTCAAAGAAAAAAAAAAAAGAAATATTTCCTCACTCATTTCATAAGGCCAGCATTAATTCATATACCAAAACCAGATAGAACATTACCTGGAAGAAAAAAGTGATATAGATCTCTATTCCTTATGAACATACATAGACACAGAAAATCAATGAAAGTTTGGTTTTGAATGCAAGGATAAAACAATCAGGATCAAATTGATAATGAATTTTGATAGTGGCATTTACCTCAGGAATGCAAGGTCACTCAGCATCTGCAAACCATTCAATATAATTCACCTTATTAAAAAAAAGAAAAAAGTGTATGATTATTTTAATAGAAAAGAAGGATTTGACAAAGTTTAATATAACATTTATGAAAAAACCTTCAGCAAAGTAGTAATAAAATATATTTTTCTCAGTCTGATAAAGGACATAAAATAAAAATCTGAAACTAAGATCACACTTAAGAATGCTTTCTTCTAGAATTTGTGATGGGGTTTTAATTACTAGTGGAAGCAGTAGCATGTGGACCTTCAGAAAACGGCCATGGGGTCATGTTACCTAAGTTTGAAATCAAATTCTATACTTACTACTTTTTGTTAATCTTTGGAAAATTATGTAAACTCTTAAGTTTTGGATTCTTATTATGCCAAATGGAGGTAATACTATAAAATACTATGCTGACTTATGTTTTTAAATAAAATAAGACATAAAGGATACTTATTTTGATATCTAGCAAGTCCATTCCCGGTCAACATGTTACTTAGAAAGAAATTTTTCACTGGATCTTCTTAATGCAGATTTGGAGAAACCTGGCAGGAAAAAAAAAAAAAGTATTAGAAGCAAGTATTGAGTTTTGTCTTCGTCTCTCAAAGAGTTATATTTGTAAATTTGCTGTCATTTTACTAAACTGAAAAAGCCCAAGTTGCAATTTCTAAATAAACTGAGTAGCCTCAGTGAATCAGATGTATCTTAACAAGCAAGCCATTTACTACCCTTCTTCAGCCATATAGGATGAAGGTCAGGCAACTATGTGGAGGAAACGCAAAATTGATCAGCAACAGTGTAACATGAAGCATTAATCATCTCTTTTTTTAAGGTGTTATTTATTTATTCATGAGAGACACACAGAGAGGCAGAGACATAGACAGAGGGAGAAGCAGGCTCCCTCCTGGGAGCCTGATGCAGGACTCAATCCCAGGACCCGAGGATAACAGCCTGAGTTGAAGGCAGACACTCAACCACTGAGCTATCCAGGTGCCCCAGAGCATTAATATTCTAACATGAATGAGCTCGCTTCCTCAGATGGGTGTACATCCTGTGAAATAGTTATCCATGAGGAGTCACATGTGACGGCTCAAATGAGTAAGATCACTGTTTACTTATTTATTTATTTATTTATTTATTTATTTATTTATTTATTGCATGTGTCCGAATATAATTGTATGTAAGAATACTTTATTTTATTTTATTGTATTGTATTGTATTTTTTTAAAGAATATTTTAAAGTAAAAATTGCCTACCTAAATGTTTTAATCTTATAGTTCATGTTATGGGTTGATTGTATCCTAAAACTGATATGCTGAAGCTCTAAACTACAGTACCTCAGGATATGACTTTATTTGGAGATAAAACCTGCAAGGAGCTATCAAGTTAGAATGGAGTCATTAGGGTGGGCCCTAATCCAATCTCCTGGTGTCCTTATAAGAAGAGGAAAGTTGTACACAAAGATAGGGCAAAGATCTGTGAAGACATAGAGAGAAGATAGCCATCTCTAAGCCTAGAGAGAAGCCTGACTGTCCCCTAAATCTAGAACTTTTATCCTCCAAAACTTTGAGAAAATAAATTTATGTTGTTTAAATCATCCAGTCTGTGGTACTCTACTATGGCAGCCTTAACAAACAAATGCAGGAAATATTTTCTGAGCTTGTTTATTAGATAGTACATTACCTGTCACAGCATTTCAGAATCTTTAATGAAATTCAGGTGAGGGAGGCTAATAAGTTTTTATGCCTCAAAGACACATCTTGTGATATTAGAAATGTACTTTATTTACATACTTTAATGAGATAAACATTGGTATTCTTTGACACTAGGTGTTTGAATTTTATCCAGTACTAGAAATTCATTTACTGTCTGAGGAATCAATACTGTATCTGAGTAGGAATTTCTCTAAATTCTAGTCTAATTCATTATCTCACCATAAAAAAAAAAAAGATTGAGGAAGATCAATGTCAAGTTTATTTATGCAGGGCAGGAACTGTGATAGAAAGTAAAATAACAGTTAAAATAACATTTTAAAGATCACTGCAATTCTTAGTGTTACTAGCTGGCTGCTGCTGCTTTTTCACTAAAAGAAGCAAGCTAGTTAGATAATAAGAAGGCTCATATTTCTAATTGTTGAGTAAATAGTAAGGAAACAGTCTTCTTATGTGAGACAAAATTCTTGAGAGAGTTAATGAGCAAAGAAGGCATATGTTTTCAGTGAAAAGATACAAGACTAGGCTGGGGAAAAGAGAAACAAAAAGACAAAATTTGTGAATGATGTTTTGAAATCAGACCCTTAATTTTCCTATTAGAACAAGCAACTGAAGATTGAGGACCAAAAGTAGTCAAGCCACATTCCAGGAGGTGCTAACAATCACATCCAACACCATCCACAGACATCTCAATAGTTAATACCCCAAGACAATGAGCATATCTTTCTGTCTTGGTATCAAGAATAAGAAAATAAAGTTTATATTTCTTAATTCCTTATTTGCCCTTTGAGAGCACATACTAAAAACTGTTTAATAAATGAGGTTGGGTTAGAAAGCACTGGAGTGATTTCTTCCCTTTGCCCTAATACTTCTTGCTAATTCAGAGGTCAAGTGGAACAGTATCCATTAAAAATGACACGGTTTTATAAACAGGCATTTCAAATGCCATAGACATTTGAATAAATATTTTTCCATCCATAATTACTTAATTATTATCAATTTAGAGTGTGGCATGAGCATATGGTAGCCACCCATCTGCTCATTTATTTCCTCTCAATTACCATTAATTTTCTTGATGGTGACAGTGTTTAACCAAATCAAACTAATTAATAACAGTCTACTGAGTCAAGGCCTTTCTCTTTGCATCACATGCTCATTCATCAATAGCTGACTACTATAATGTGATCAAATTTGAGTAGAATAAAACATTTTGATGAAAATTATTTGAAGATTTATTTGAAGATTCTTAAATTTATGTCATCTCTCATTCTTGAAAGTCACATTACTTTGAATATACTAAAAGTTCTAAACATTCTTTCCCTCTAGGTTTTATCTTATGCAAATAAAAATCATAAATTCCTCTGTGTGTCATACATATTTTCTTGTCTTAAAAACTTGTAAATGTTCCTTATGGTTTAGTATACAGCTAGGAAGAAACATCAGCCTTTCCCAGTGAGAATTATTGCTATGTTTTTATCTGATAATATAGTACTTCCTCTTCCTATGAAGAAAAGCTGATGGACTACCTGATGTGCATCAGTTAACAGACTAAGTGTCAAGTGGAGGTATGTGGGCATATTTACTGGAAAAATAGATGAAATATTTTTTATATCTTATAAATTTTGTGAAAGGCCTAATAAAAGTATCATGAAAAGTAAAGTATTGACCATAACTCCATCTGTATACTAATTCCTTATTTAAGAACAAACTACTGAAATTAGAAAATGAAACTTAAGCTGGGAAGATGGATAGTTGGATTAAGCAGCCCCAAGAGTGTCTCCCAAGTTTTTTTTTTTAACCTTCTCTCAAGGTTTTCTCATCCCAAATACCACTTCTAAATCCTCACCACAGGCATGACTTTCAAAAGCTCTGGCTTTGTCATAGATAACACACTTCCCATGGAACTCATTCACACAGCTAAAGCTTTTAACTAGTTTTATAAAGGTAGAAGACCACCAAAATAAATGCAAATACAAGAGTGAAACAGTCTGGCTTATTAAAGGCAGAACCTAGCTAGGATCCATGGACCTTATTTCAAAGTCTTGGGCCACACATATACTAGTCCAGTATTTCTCAAAGTTTTGGTCTCCAGACTCCTTCACCTTCTTAAAAATTATTGAGTGCACAACAAAACTTTGCTTACATAAACTAAATCATCAATGATTACTGTATTTTAAAATAAATAGATATTTTGAAAATACTGAAATAGCTGTGTTTTAATATGTGTTCCACCACATGTTGACATAAATATTTTTATGAAAAGTAATTGTATTTTCTAAAATAAAAACATAATAAGAAAAGCAGCATTGTTTTATATTTTTTATAAACATTTCAACATCTGGCTTAATGAAATAGAATTGGATTCTTATATCTGCTTCTACATTCTAATCTCTTGCAATATATTGTGTTGGTTTGAAATACATGAAGGATATATGAAGAAAATCTGACCTCATACAGTTTTGTAGATGGAAAGTATAGGAGATATTAGCATTTTGATATCCTTTTCAGATAATTATAAATATTCTTCTTTGATTCTATACAAAAGTTAACAATAGGTAACATCTGAAATGTTAATTAAAATGTGTAATTTGAAAGAATATAAGTTAACTTTTTGTATATAGTCTATTATATTAAAACCTGCTCAAATTTACACATTGAGTGGAATTTTCACTTGTAATTATGAATGATAACAAAATACTATACATTGATAATTTGTAAAATATTTGGGTTTTTAATTTTTTTTCCATCCAGTGAAATTTATTCAGCAGGTAAAACATCAGCCCCATATGAAAGGACACAGAACAGTCATCATGCAAGAAAGTCAGGGTGCATCTTTATGTTCACCTTATTTGCAGAGCTGTTACATATGCATATTAGACGGGAGTAGAGGGGCACAGGAAATGAACCATGATCACTTCCTGGGAAGGTAAGTAACCAGCTAGGCATACATGTGAGAGGGATGTTTACATTTGTGTATGAATTTTGTGCCCTAGAATATCGTTGTTTCTAGGTTTTCTCATTTGACAGAGGAAGGAACAAGGAACTATATGTGTATATACAAATCTGTGTGTGTGTGTTTGTGTGTGTGTGACCGTTTACCTACATCAGGGTAACCATGAGCTCACACTGATGTTCCTAATTCTAATCCATTACCACGTAGATTATTCTAGACTCCTACCCCTGCTTTTCTGTACACCTACTCTTTACCAGTGAGAAACCTCCTTTCAACCAATTGACATTTATTTACTTAATTGCTCAATTCCAGTATTTACCAAATCTATTTATTTCCAAAATTACTTAGATTAGTAACTTTTTACCCCTCTTCAGTGAAGTTAATTCATACATTAATAAAACAGTGGATGCTCTTGTCAATGAAGAATGTGTTCCATCCTGAAATCTGACATCCTAAATGATTCTTTTAAAACTTTCATGCTCTAAGATTTACTCTTTGTGCTATAATTTTCTATGAGTTTTGACAAATACATACCTTTATCTATCCAAAATTATATAATACAGAACAGTTTCATCACCCTAAAAAAACAACTGTACTTCATCTATTCAATTTTCTTCCTTTTCTCCCAAGCCCCTGGCAAACACTGACCTTTTTTACTATTGCTATACTTTTGCCTTTTCCGGAATGTCCTGTAATTGGAATCATACAATGTAGAGCCTTTTCAAACTGACTTTTTTCATTTAGCAATACGCATTTGAGATCCTTCCATGTCTTTTCATAGTTTGATAGTTCATTTCTCTTTGTCACTGAATAATATTCTTTCATGTGGATGTTACTACAGTTTTCTTCTCCATTCACTTATTGAAGGACATCTCCTTTGCTTCTAATTTTTTAGAAGCATTATGAATAAATCTGTTTAAACGGGCATGTGCAGGTTTTTGTATGGATATACGTTTTCAACACTTGGGTGCTATGATTTGAATGTTTGTATTTTCCCCAAATTCAGATGTTGGAATCTTAAAGGTTTATGTGATGGTATTAGAAGATGGAACTTTTGGGAGGTCATTAGGTCATGAGAGCATGAAAGGGTTTAGTGCTCTTATAGAAGAGATCCCACACAGCTCTTTAGCCTCTCTTACCATGTGAGGCCACACTGAGAAGTTGACAGTATGTAACACAGAAAAGGACCTTCACCAGAACCTGATCATGCCGGCATCCTCATCTTCCAGCAAATGTTTGTTGCTTATAAGGTGGACAGTCTATAGCATTTTGTTATAGAAGATGAATTAAGACAGATGGATTAAGACACTTGGGTAAACACCTAAGAGTGTGATCACTGGATTGTATGTAAATTGTAAAACTACATTTAATTGAATTTTTACACTCAGGTTTCCATTTGGACAAACATCTTATTATCACAGTACCCCTTTGTGCTCTGCTCCTCCACACTATAAACTGACTTCGCAGACTAGAACAATCTACTGTAATCCAGTGCTACCTATGACAGAATGGACAAGTCTGCATAATTCTGGAGTGCAATCATGAAATGTTTACTTTTTAACAGCACAAGACCACATTATCCAATAACATTTTTCAGTAATGAGGGAGACATTTTGATTTTTATATGCTGATTCTATCTACTCCTCAATTGTTTCAGAGTCTGGCAGGAAAGAGAGGGTCTAATGGGTATCTTCCCAAAAGGATAAAGACATATGTCCATAGAAAAATTTGTATTCAAGTCTTCATAGAAACCTTATTCCTGTTAACTAACGAATAGCAATACAGATGACCATTAAGTTGTAAATGGATAAACAAAATTGCAATATAAGTTGCAATTATTATTCAGAGACTGAATACAGGTTTGTCATGTTCATAACTCTCCTAGGAGAGATGTTAAAAGACTTACAGAAGAGAATTGTAACTAAATTCCCCAAGCCTTTTAAGGTTTGGATACTGTCGCAACAGTCCATCAAATTTTGCTCTTTTTAGTTGCCTTCTGCCTACTATCCTTTATAAACTTGCAAGTATTTCTGAGATTCCCAGAAGCTATTCATTTGTGTTTGTGAACACGTTTGATTTTGCAAGGAGTGTCAATACACCATTTCTAGAATAATTTCCCACCATTTCACTCTGGGTTTCATGATTCCTACCAATGATCTGTTTTGTCTCAACTAGGCACTATAACTGATATACCAGAATTCACAGTGTTACTAGAAATTCAGTAAATGATAAGAATGCAAATCTCCATACTGCATGATATGCTGTATCATTAAAAAGCCTTAAAAACGACTTCAACTCTTACCTAACACAATCCGCTTCTGATTGCAGTCTCTTTTTCCACTCAGGTCCTTTGACAGGGCCAGCTAGAGGCTGCTAAAAATTTTCTCTTAGTGTCATTTTAGTGACATTTCACATAATCTGATATCTTATGTCTCAGTGTGCAAACACTTTTAAATTAATGATTTTTTTTCATGCAATATGGTTAATCTTGGTAATGGTTTATGTGCGTGTGCATAGAAATACATTCTGCTCTTTTGAATGGAATGTGCTGTGCCAATTAGCACAAATTGATTTACTTCATTTTCATATCTTACCCTTAGGAAAACCTTATTTTATACAGCCCTATACAATCCTCTATGGTTTCCTCTGTTACTTTCTCACCTCAACTTCCATTGCTCTTCTTCCTGTCCATTTAAACTCAAAGTACAAGCTACCTTTATGATTAATTCACTCATAGCAACCTCTTTGCTATTCTCTAAACATACCAAAGAAGTTCTGCACCTGGATCCTTCAGGCTCCACAGTGAGTGTAGAGTCTACTTAAGAATCTTTCTACCCTCTCTCTCTGCCCACCCATACACACACTTTTTCTCTAAAAATAAATAAACAAATATTTTTAAATATATTCTTTCTTACAGCCTGGCCAAATCCATCATCTGCTTCAGAACTCTTCTTAAATATGATAGGAAAAGAAAAATCTTCCCAAGCAAATCTATATAAAATAGTGAGCCACATTAATAGTAATTTCCCAATTTACCCTGCTTTTTTTTTACTCTGTGTTTTACATATTGCATTTTTGTTTGTTCATTTTTATCTTCAGCCAGTAGAATATAAATTCAATTGGGACAGGAAGCTAGTTTTGTTCCATTTTTAAATTTTCCAGCACCAAAACAGAGCATAATACACTGTATGGCATCTCAGACATCTTAAAATATAAGTATCCAGTTATGAGCCTAAAATAATAATTCCCCCGTAAGCAATTTGATATTTTTTATAAGTGTGGAATCATACTGTTTTCCCATGCTTTAAATTTAAATTTTATTAACTCTGTGTAAACTGGGACTGGGGCTGGATAAAAACATGAAAGAATAAGATATTAGGAGAAAACTTGCTTAGTATTTCTAAAATTAAGTTCCAGTAACTCCTCTTCCCATTTTAAAAAAATTCCTCCTCAAAATCTGCCCTGTTTTTTCTGCATACACTGAACCTGTGGTGCCTTTCTGGTTCTGTCTGAAAGTATACCTCCTTTCTACTACTTTTTCTCTTCCATATTCCTAGGTATCTCTTGCTCCTCTGAATTCACAGCCCTGGTCTTATTTATATTTTAAAGAAATAGACGTGACTCTTCCATGAATGTCATACTCCATTTCATCTTTGTTGTTTGCTTTAACCCATTACATCCTTTACCTTGGGAATCAAAAGAAAGGTTACCTTGGGAATCAAAAGAAAGGACAGTGTCCTCACTTTGGAAGCACAAATAATAAAATTGGAATAATACAGAGAAGATTAGCGTGCCCTCTGTGCAAGGAGGACATGCACATTTGTGACACATTCCATATTTTTCAAACAAGCATATGAAAAGATGTTCCACATCATACCTCATTAAAGAATTGCAAATTAAAGCAACAATAAAATTGTTTCCATTACACATATAGTAGAATGACTAAAGCCCAAAACACTGACAACATCAAATGCTGGCGTGGATGTGGAGCAACAGAGAAAAATACAACATTCATGCTGGTGGGTATGAAAAATGGTGCAATTACTTTGGAAGATTGTTTAGCAGTTTCTCACAAAAATAAGCACATTCCTACCATATGATCCAACAATCACACTTGTTGGTATTTACTCAAATGAGTAGAAAACTTATGTCCACACAAAAACTTTCACATGGATGTTTATAGTATCTATTTATAATTGCCAAAACCTAGAAGCAACTGAGATGTCCTTCGGTAAGTGAATGGGTAAGTAAACTGTGGCCCATCCAGACAATAGAATATTATTCAATGCTAAAAAGAAATACGTTGTTGGGGCAGCCCGGGTGGCTCAGCAGTTTAGCACCTGCTTTTGGCCCAGGGCCTAATCCTGGAGACCCAGGATTGAGTCACACATCGGGCTCCCTGCATGGAGCCTGCTCCTCCTTCTGCCTCTCTCTCTCTGTCTCTCAAGAATAAATGAATAAAATATTAAAACTGAAGACCAATAAAAAATAAATTAAAAAAAATAAAAAGAAATATGTTGTCAAACAATGAAAAGGCATGGAAGAACCATAAAGGTGTATTACTAAGTGAATGAAGACAATCTAAGAAGGCTATATACTGTTTGATACCAATTATACAGCCTTCTAGAAAAGGCAAAACTATGGAGACACTAAAAAGGTCAGTGAGTGCAGGAGTATAAGGAAAAGAAGGGATAAACAGGTGGAACAGGATTTTTAGGGCAATGAAACTATTCTTTATATAACTATAATGTTTGATAGATGTCTTTATGAATTTATCAAAACCCATATAATGTATACCAGAAGTGAACCCTAATGTAAACAATGGGATTTGAGTGATAATGACGTGTTAATGTTGGTTTATTGCTTGTAAACAAATGCAGGTCTCTGGTGTGGGGTGTTGATGGTGGGGTAGGCTGAATGTGCAACGCAAGGAGGTATATAGGAATACTGTCCTTTCCACTCAGTGTTGTTGTTAAGATAAAACTGTACTGAAAATGAAGTATTTATATTTTTAAAGAAAGTACAGAGAAAGTACTTTCCTTAATTGGACTTCTTGAACCAAACACGACTTGGTATGGCACCTTTAAATAATTGCTTTGTGTAAAGAAACCCCAAATTTATTTAATTTATTTAACTTAAGAAAGTCTGTGATCAAAATAGATGAGCTATATTTTTAAAGGAATAACTTGTGTATTTATCATAACTAGACAGATAACAGACTAAAAGATGTGCAGTTGTCATCTCAGCAATCAGATAACGAAAATAAATAAAAGGCATCCAAATTGGCAAGGTCAAACTTTCACTTTTCACAGATGACACAATACTGTACGTAAGAAACTGGAAAGACTCTACCAAAAAAATTACTATAACTGATACAGGAATCCAGCAAAATCATACAATATAAAATCAACACACAGAAGTCTGTTGCATTTCTATCTCACTAATAATGAAGCAGCAGAAAGGCAAATTAGGGAAACGATCCCATTTAAAACTGTACCAAAACCCATAAGATGCCTAGGAATAAACCTAGACAAAGAGGTAAAAGACCTGTACTCTAAAAACTATAGAACACTTATAAAAGAAATTAAGGAAGACATAAAGAAATCCATGCTCAGGGATTGGAAGAACCAGTATTGTTAAAATGTCTATATTACCCAAAACAATCTACACATTTAATGCAATCCCATCAAAACAACACCAGCATTTTTCATAGAGCTATAACCAACAATTCTAAAATTTGTGTGGAACCACACCCCAAATAGCCAATGAAATCCTGAAAAAGAAAACCAAAGCTGGAGGCATCACAATTCCACACTTCAAGCTGTATTACAACACTGTAATCATGAAGACAGTGTGGTACTGGTACAAAAACAGACACATCGATCAATGGAAAAGAATAGAGAAACCAGAAATGGACCCTCAATTTTATGGTCAACAAAGCAGGAAAGAATATCCAATGGAAAAAAAGACAGTCTTTTCAACAATAGTGTTGGGAAAATTGGACAGCAACATGCAGAAGAGTGAAACTGGACGATACCTAAATGTGAGACAGGATCCATCAAAATCCTAGAGGAGAACACAAGCAGCAACTTCTTTGACCTTGGCCACAGCAACGTCTTGCTAGACACATCTTTGGAGGCAAGTGAAACAAAAGCAGAAATGAACTATTGGGACTTCATCAAAGATAAAAAGCTTCTGCACAGTAAAAGAAACAATAAAACTAAAAGGCAACCTATGGGATAAGAGAAGATATTTGCAAATGACGTATCAGATAGAGCTAGTATCCAAAATCTATAAAGGACTTATCAAACCCAACACCCCAAACATAAAAAATCCAGCTAAGAAACGGGCAGAAGACATGAACCAACATTTACTTCTCCAAAGAAGACATACAATTGACTAACAGACACATGAAAAAATGTTCACCATCACTCATCATCAGGCAAATAGAAATCAAAACCACAATGAGATACCACCTCACACTGGTCAGAATAGTTAAAAATTAACAACACAGAAAACAACAGATGTTGGTGAGGTTGTGGAGAAAGAGGAACCCTCTAACACTGTTGGGAATGCACACTGGTGTAGCCATTCTGGAAAATAGTATGGAGGTTCCTCAAAAAGTTAAAAATAGAACTACCCTATGACCCAGCAATTACACTACTAAATATTTATCCAAAGCATACAAAAATAGTGATTCCAAGGGGCATATACACTTAATGTTTATAGCAACATTATTAACAAAGCCAGATTATGGAAAGAGCCCAAATGTCCATATACTGATGAATGGATAAATAAGAGGTTATATATATATATATACATATATATATATGTATATATATATATATTTTTTTTTTTTTTTCCCGGGCCCCGAGGAGCTCATTCAGGCTCCAGTGCTAACACACTATTTATTAGGTGAAAGTTTTATCTGAAGCCAGTGAGAAGCATCGACTGATACCAGCAAACCTGAGCTCCTTTTAGGACACAGGCCCAAATGCCAACATGACTGATGCCAGGGACCCAGGGAAAGCTATTTATGGGGTCTCTAATCAGGCCGTTGTAGTATAGCTGGTTTCTGTGGCTGCCCAACGAGGTGGAGCGACACCAGGCCACCATGAGTTATGTGCCCGGTCATCTTCAGTTTTCAAGGTCGAAGGGAAGGAGAGTTAGGCCCACTGGCTGCTTCTCTGTTCCCTGCCTGTCAACTAGTGACAGCCTGAGCAGAAATAGTGTGTGGAGAAGTTCTTCCCAGGTGCTGGATACCATGGTAAAAGGCCAAGTTGGGGGTGGGGGGGCAGGAGACTAAAGACCCCACCGCCTGATGAATGTGCTGTATCTCCTCATCTGAGCCCTTCCTTTCCATTATTCCCCAACCACCTTATACTGATGCTATTTTTATCACAATTAAAAATGTTCATTGGTAAAGAAAAAATATATATATATATTCATATATATATTCATATATATATATGAATGACTATAGGGAACAAATTGAGGGTTGCTGGAAGGAGGTGGGGGTTAGACTAAATATGTGATGGGCACTTGTTATGAGCACTAGATGTTAACTGTAAGTGATGAATCACTAAATTGTATTCTTGAAACTAATACTCCACTATATGTTAACTAACTTGAATTTAAATAAAATCTTAAGAAAAAAAAGATGTGCAGCTGTCAAATTAAATTGTATAAAACACAAACATTTTTAAAGTACTGTCACATGCAAACTACACTAAAAAATCTAGAATGCCATACCTACACTTAGAATGAGAAAAATAATTATGAGTGAGTGATATTAAAAGATTATATATGATTTCTAAATTATAAAAGTCACTGGGAAATGTTAACTAGATTAACAACAATCTAGTGTCAAAAATTGGTTATTCAAGGACAAAATTCATCCTCTTTATATTTCAGTCCAGATGTAATTTTTTTTCAGTGGATTTGAAATTCTTTACATGAGGCATATTCTCTAGCTAATCACTAACACTTTCACTCCCTATTTTCTCCTTCTAGACTGCCTCACACATTGACAAATCACCTGGCTTTTGAAAACATGCTTTGCCACCATTCCCTCATCTAATCTATCTTGTGATAATGTCCAGAAATATTGAAAAGTCAGTATGTTCTCAATCTTTGGAAATCAATGTCACATTAAAAATAAAAGCAATTAGAAGTTTTGTGAGTGACATCAACAAAATTAATGGAGTGGAGAACTCTAAAATCCTGTCCCTCTATAAAAGTAGTGAGGAGTACGGTGACAGATGGTGCCCACACTTACTGTAGTGAGTGTTGAGTAAAGTATAGAATTGTCAAATCACTATATTGTACACCTGAAGCTAACATAACACTGTATCCCACGGGAGGTATATGAAAAATGACCTCCAAAGACCAAAAATCCACAAGACCAAAGAGAAAGGCCAACAAGATTAGCTTGATAGAAATTATTTATTACGGAAACTTACAGACATAAGTGTGTCTGGGAAGTCATGAGATAAGTATCTGGAACCCCACTTCCTGTAGGACCTCCTATTGTAGCCCTAGATGCTGGAGCTGGGCTGAAGGGTGTTGGGTCAGGGCAAGTTAATGATCACAAAGCTCCATTACTGAAGTTTAGGTCTTCTTCTCTTGATTAGTATTTTACTTTTTAGTGTAAACTTCTATTACCTTTCACAAAACCCCCACAGCCTGTGAAATGTATATTTATGTTAAATGTCCAAACAGGCATTTCCATTGGACATAAAGCAGAGGAGTGGTTGCTAGGGGGAGGAGGATGAGACGTGATTGCTTACTGGTACAGGGTTTTTGTTAGGAATGATGAAAATGTTCTGAAACTAGATAGTGGTAATGGTAGCATAATATTATGAATGTACTAAAGGCCTCTAATTGTGCAAAGTGGTGAAAAGGACAATTTTATGTCATGCGAATTTCATCTCAATAAAATAATGTGCTTTTTCTAATCTTGTCAACTATAACTGTTATACTCTTTTCTCTAGTAATGGTATATCATTTGTACTTACCTTGAGCTACATTTTATTATAGACTGTCCTTTATTCATTTATTTCAGTAGCTAAACAAATATTTATAAAATACCTATTATTTCACAGGCACTTTCTTTTCACTGGGCCTACAGCAGTGACATAAGCAGACTGAATCTTCTCTTCACGGAGCCTGAGTCTTAATAGGAGAGGAGAGTAAAAAAAAAGTCATTAAAAATTAAATAACATGCTCAAATATTTTATTTTCCCTCTTCATACAAATGAATTTTTCTTATTCTCTCTTTCTTTTGCACACACACAAAGACACATATGAACATAGATGCATATGTACACACACACACACACACATACAAGCATACAGGTAAGTTCTCACATGGCTTGACATAATAAGTATTACATATTCTCACTGATAGACCTCAGAAAAAATAATGATATCTAGGGACACAATCTCTACTACTTTATTCCATGGACAATTTCCTTCAAAGTAACTTATTTTCCCTTGAAATTCTTTGAAGTGTATTGCTTTTTGGAAAAACAAATTTTTTTTTCATGGATGAAAGAAGAGGGGCATATGAATTGTGAAAGTGATTGAGTAGGCCATTTCTGCGATTTGTTCCAAATGTGAAAGTGTAAATCACAATTTGTAAAGTCATAAACAAAAGTATTCTTTCTATGAAATTTTAATATTATAATTCCATCAAATTACACTTTTTCTTGAAGGGATAAACTTTAAGCTCTTTTTCATTTGTAGAAATATGAATCCAATCTTCTACACTAACAAAATAAATATTTATATTTAATTCCTCAGCAATGCAAAGTGTTACAACGCTAAGCTCAATAATTTATGTTGTTCTTTACTTTTTGGGTTTTTTGAAATGAATTAATTCTCTGGAGGCCAGAGAGAAATTGCATAATGAGACATGTCAGAAATCTTGAGAAACGATTGCAAAAATCTCACAATTGAAGCAGACTTACAAGAAAAAGTTATCTCAATATTATGTCCTTCTGCAGCCAACTGGTGAGGTGTTAAACCCCAGGCAGCAGTAAGGAAAGATGGTGATGTAGGGAGCCAAGAAACCTTGCTTCCTTTTCCACCTTCCTCTCCAATAACACATGGTACCCACAAGCTGAGAACTGTCTGCTATTTTCTTTTTGGAATGACCTAGCTGAGTTGAGTGGAATTACCATGATGCCTGCCCCCTGCTTTTCTACCAGAGAACAACTCATATACCAAACTCACTTTTCTTAAGGGTTAGGGGCAAGGGTACTCAATCATTTACCTCTTTCTAAGCAAAGATAAATGGACTCAAAAATAAACCAGAGAAAATGCATCATAAGACATAAGGAGCCCTCTTAATTCCAACTCTATTTTTTCCCCAAGTCTCCCTTTGATTTCCATTCCCATGTTCATCTTATTTATATTTTAGAATTATTTTTAGAATATAATGGTAATGTCCATAAATCTTATCATTTCTGATAAAACAAATGTTACAATACGTTGGCTGGTTCCTTTTGACCTCTCCTACAAAAAAATGAGAAAAGGGCAGCCTGTGAGTAAATATAGAATATTGCCAGAATATTTTTTAAATGCCAGAATTACCAATTTTTCAAATCAGTTAGGTAGAAGCATTACTAGGAAACAGGATGGATAGAGTGATACTTGATCTTCATGTAAGTCTCAGCTGATTGTCTCTTTGTCCACCAGGATGTTCTTCTTAATCAACAGCAATGATTACTGGCTGCAGTTCAGAGTTGAGGAAATCAATTCTTCTAACAAGAAGGGCCCTGAATGATTTAAAAATACGGTCGACTAGTTTAACATTTTCTTTTTCACTTAGCTACAAAAGCAGCTGGAGAACCACTTGGCTGTTCCTCAAAGCACCAAATAAGTCAATATGTTCTGTGGAGAACAGAAGTAAATATCCTGATTCAAACATCCAAACATTTTCTCATCCAGTAAAAGAAGCTGAAGATTTATTGTTGTATTAGTTTCCTAGGGCAGGCCTAACAAATTATTGCAAACTGGGTGATGTAAAACAACGGAGGTTTATTCTTGCACAGGTCTAGAGGCCAGAGTTTGAAATCAAGGTGCCATCAGAGTGATATTCTTTTTGAAGGCTCTCAGGAAGAATTGTCCCTTACTTCTTCCTAGCTTCTGGTCATATCTGGTAATTCTTGATGTTGGCTTGCTTGTAGATGCACCACTTTACCCTCTGCCTCTGACTTCACAAGGTCTTCTTCCGGGTGACTATTCTTTCTTTTAAGGACACCAGTCATTGGAGTTAGGGTCCACGCTAATTCAGTATGACCTGACCTTTACTTATATAATTAAATTGGCAAAGACCCTATTTTCAAATCAGGTCACATTCTGAGGTTCTGGGTACATATACATTTTTGGAGGGGCTCTATTCAAACCACTACAGTTCTCAAGGTAAATCCAAGAAAAATAACTCTGGTTATTAAGGCACTAAAAATAATAAGCAAACTTCTTGTCTTCCATGTGGGAAAAAGTGCCCACCATTTGAAAGCAATTTTAGTTTCAAAGGGAAAATAAGCTTCACCATAAAAGCCGTGGAAAGTGTTTACTTGTGCCTGAAAACATATCAGGTAACCTTATTCTGTTAGTATTTTATAAAGGTTTTATATTAAAATATTTTGAATTCAATTACTGATGTAGTAAAAAATGCTTTAGAATATACATATACCTCTTCACCTCCGTAAGGCATAACAATTTGGATGCCTATTATCTGCATTCAGATTTCTTTTTAATTCTTCTGTTTATCTAATTATTTTAGACATAGCTCCATTGCTAATAATTTTATGGTCATTCCAGTCTCTATGAAGGAATTCAAAGGAAAGCACACAGTAAATAGAAACCCTCACTCTTTCTAGAATGTAAAAGTATTCAACTTGGCATCATCAAAAGTGAGTAAGCATATCCTGGCTCCCCAAATCCTCTAGCCATTTTGTTAAAGCGATGTGGGCCATTTACTCCAGAGAATGGAAAGGAAATTTGATTCTTGAAATTACGTAAATCTAAAACTTCCTTTCTGTAGTCCATCAGTAAGAAAAGATTTTGTGACATCTATTGGCAGGTGTGAATTTTACTCATGTTTCTGGAAGATAACAGCAATTCCAGCAGCAACACAAAATATTAGCTTGCTTTATTTTTCTAAAATCATTTAAAATCAGGTTCTTAGTTCTTATCACTTGATAAGTGTTGAAAAATCCAATGTTTCTCTCATTACTTCCTTCCCCCCCCCCAAAAAAAAATGTGTGCATTGGACTTGGGATCTTCACGGAGTCCAGAAGATACTTGAAATTTATTTTGCTTTTTGGCAACAGCAGTACTTGTTCACATGCTTACATTTATTGTCTGATCAAGCATAGACCTAGTGAAGCTTTTGGTGTTTTTTTTCCTATGCCATACGTAATCGTACGTCCTTAAGCTGAGCTTCCCCATGGGCATCTGGACACCATTCCTTCTGAAATCCTGTCACCTCCATTGAAGGAAGGGTTGTCAAGTCTGGAAACTTCTGTTATCTTAATAGTATATCCCCTTCCTCATTTGCAATCATCCCCTCATCTGCTCCCCAAGAACTACCCTTTCTATACCCTCTCCTTCAATTCTTGCCTTCATCTTTATGTGAATGACTCTTGACCAAGGGAGAGGTTTTGGTAAGAAATATCCAGACTATGGGATTCCTGGGTGGCCCAGCAGTTAAGCATCTAACTTCAGCTCAGGTCGTGATCCTGGAGTCTCGGGACTGAGTCCCACATGGGGCTTCCTTCATGGAGCCTGCTTCTTGCTTCTCCCTCTGCCTATGTCTCTGCCTCTCTCTCTCTCTCTCTACGTCTCATGAATAAATAAAATAAAAATCTTTAAAAAAATATCCAGACCAGTACGTTATCTCTTAATTTTTGATTAACCTTTTTATTTTAAGATATTTATAGATTTGCATGCAATCATAAAAAATGATACAGAGAGATCTCACATATCCTTTACCCAGTTTCTCTCAATGGCAACATCTTGTAGAACCATAGTATTCTATCACAACTATGATATTAGCATTAATGTCACAGATGGACCATTTTTTCCACCACAAATATCTCTTATGCTGCCCTCCTTTTTTTTTTTTTTTTTAATGCTGCCCTTTAATAGGCCCATCTGCCTCTCTCTCTCTTCCACTACATCTCCTTGTTAATCCCTGGCAATCAGTACCCTGATCCCCATTTCTATAACTTGTTATTGCAAGAATGTTATATAAATGTAATAGTATCCTATGTAATCTTTTGTGATTGGCTTTTTTTCCACTGAGAAAATTCATTGGGGATTCATCTAGGTCCTTGTATGTATCAACATCTGGGGTGTATGTTTATTTATTTGTTTCCGTTGGTTGGTTGTCATTGCTAATTACTATTCTGTGGTATTGAAGATCTACAATCTTTTTAAGCATTTACCTACTAAGGGTATATGAGTTGTTTCCATGTTTTAGCTATTGGGAATAAAGCCTCTATAGACATTTGTATGCAGGTTTTTTATAAGTGTTCAATCTTTTGTGATAAATGTCTAGGAGTGCAATTGTTGGGCCATATGGTAGTTACATGTTTGGTTTTTAAGAAATTGCCAAAAATTGACCTCTAGAATGGCTGTACCATTTTACATTCCTACCAGCAATGTATGTGTGATCCATTTGCTCCACATCCTTGCCAATATTTGATATGTAACTATATTTTATTTTAGTCATTTTAGCAGGTACACAGTGATTTCACATTGTGGTTTTAATTTTCATCTCTTAAATGACTAATGATGATGAATGCCTTTTATTATGCATGTTTTTATGTGTATATCTTTTTTGAAGAAATATCCATTAATGTATTTTGCCTATTTTCTAATTAGATTGTTTGTTTATATACTGTTGATGCCCAAGGATAATTATTCTCAAGCCTAAAATCCAATGAAATTTCCCCTGCTAGATTTCAGACTTGCCTGAGACCTGGGACCCCTTTCTTCCTTCTAATTTCTCCCTTTTAGGATGGGACTATCAATCCTATGCTTATCCCATTATTGTATTTTGGAAGTCAGTAATTTGTCTGGTTTTACAGGTACACAGCTAGAGAAGAACTTTGCCTTGGGAACAATCACTCATGAGTATCACTCATGCTGATTTAGGTGATAGTAGGTGAGATTTTGGACTAAAGGTTGATGCTGGAAAGGGTTAAGACATTTGGGATCTTGGAATAGAATGAATATATTTTGCATATGAGAATGCCATGAATTTGGGGGACCAGAGGCTGAAGTATTATAGGTTGTATTGTGTCCCTTCTCAAATTCGTATGTTGAAGACCTATTCCCCAGCACCTCAGAATGAGACCTTATTTAAAGATAGGGCCTTGCCATAGGTAATCAAGTTAAAATTAGGTCATTAGGGTGAACCCTAATCTAACATGACTGTTGTCCTTATGAGAAAGGGAAGTTTGAACACAGAGACCTGCACAGAGAGAAGATGATGTGATGTCATAGGAAGAAGATGACCATCTACTCGCCAAGGAGAGAGCCTGGAACAGCTCCTTCCCTCATAGCCACTGGAATATAATGATGTCACATTAGCATTGATGTCACAGATGGACCATTTTTTCACCACAAGTATCTCTTATGCTGCCCTCCTTTTTTTTTTTTTTTTTTTTTTTTTTTTTTTTTTTTTTTTAATGCTGCCCTCTTATAGGCAGGTTTATCTGCCTCTCTCTCTCTTCCACTACATCTCCTAGTTAATCCCTGGCAACACCTTGATTTCAGACTTCTGGCTTTCAGGGAGAGAAAAAATTTCTGTAGTTTAAGCCATCCCGTATGCTGGGCACCCACTAGCAGACTAATACCGTAAAGTCATCTGTTACTGAAGGGTTTTCAAAAAAATATTTATAACCTAAAAATTTGATTTGACAAAACTAGATAAGGAGATATTAAATTTTTCTACCTTTTTAGTGGGTTTTGGTAGTTTGTAATTTTGAGGGCTTTTTCATTCTCATACAAGCTTCCAAATTTACTGTCATAATGCTTTTTTATACTACTGCTTTGTTATTATTTTAGTATCTCTAGAATATATAGGCTTCCTAATATTGGTAATTTGTTTCTTCTATCCTTTTTTTCCAGATCACTTTTGCTAGAGGTTTATCAATTTTATTGTTTTTCTCAAAGAACCAGCTCTTAGTTTTATTAATTTTCTGTTTTCTTTCTGTTTCTATTCCATCAATTTTTCATCTGCGCCTTATTATTTCCTTTCTTATGCTTAGTCGTGCTTTCATTTGCTCTTTTTCTCCTCTAATTTCTTAAGGTAGATGATGGATTAATTGATTCTTTTGCATTTCTTTGGTTGTAATATAGGTACTTAGTGTTATAATTTTTTCTTGAAGTAATGGTTTAGCATCCACAATTTTTGATATGTGGTGTTTTCATTTTCATTCAGTCCCACATGTGTTCGAATTTTCATTTTGTGTCTTTCTAGAACCATTGGGTTATTTAAAATTTATTTTTGTTTTTGATTTGGAGGGTTTTTGTATGTTTTTTACCTTCAGAGTAATTGAGGATTCTCCAAATACCTTTTTGATTATTGGTTTCTAACCTATTCCATTGTGATCAGGGAACACACTTTGTATGACAGAAATCTTTTTATTTTGATGAAGCTTGTTTTTTGGGCCACAATATCGTCTGTCTTACTGCATGCTCTATGTATACTTGAAAATAAAATATCATTCATCGTTGTGTTTTATATACTTTACTTTTGGAAATTAGTTAATAGTTTTGTTCAAGTAGTCTATATTTCACTGATTTTCTAATTATTATTACTATGTGGCATAGAGGTCCAGGGTAATAGTATTTCTGTTTACTTTGTTTTTAAATTATAATACTTCTTAAAAGATTTTATTTATTTATTCATGAGAGACACAGAGAGAGAGGCAGAGACACAAGCAGAGGGAGAAGCAGGCTCCATGCAGGGAGCCCAAAGTGGGACTCGACCCCGGGTCCCCAGGATCAGTCCTAGGCGGAAGGCAGCGCTAAATTGCTGAGCCGCCTGGGCTGCCCTTAAATTATAATACTTAAAGATTTTTCTCCACTGGTAAGAATATCTTCTGGTATGCACCGCCCCCATCAAAAAGTATGTTGTCATTCTAATTGTGTTCTTTTCTAGGTACTGTGTTATTTTCTCCTGGATGTTTTAAGATGATCTCTTTATCATTTGTTTTAAGTACTTTGATTATGATTTGCCTTGGTATGTTTTTATTTATGTTTGTCTTTGGTCTGGAGTTTATTAAGCTGCTTGATCTGTAGGCATATGGTATTTATAAAATTTGGGTAATTTTCAACCATTATTTATTCAAATATATTTTTATTATATCTCCCCCTCGACAACTGCATTTACACATTTATTAGGTCATTTGAATTTGCCTCACAGCTTACTCATGCTGTGATCATTTTTTTTCCCTGCCTTTCATTTTGGACAGTTTTGTTACCCTCTCTTCTAGTTCACTAATATTTTCTTCTGTAGCACTGTATCTGCCTTTAATCATTTTTCTCTTACATTGTTGTGTATTTTATATTACCCATATTTCTCCTGAACATGTGAATCTTCCTTCTGGCTTTAAAATAGATGGAATATGGTTGTTATAACTTTTAAAATATCATTGTTTATAATTCTGTCATCTGTGCCATTTCCAGGCCTTTTCCTATTGATTAATTTTTCCTTGTAATGGATTTATTTTCTTCTTTGAATGTTTGGTTATATCTGATTGGATAATAGACTTTGCAACTGATTATATTTTGTATCCTCATAAATATTATTAAGTTTTGTTTTGGGATGCAATTACATTATATAAAAGCCATTTACAATTATTGATCTTGAGAAATTTGTAAAAATAAATCCCCTTTTTTTCTATATTTGCAACAAAAGTCCTCTCACATGGGGATGTAAGGGCTACTGTTTCAGGTTGGAAGAGATCTGGATCCTGACATCACTAAGCATATATTCCAGTGCTTAAAAATAAACCTCTGGAGGGATGGTTCACATGACCTACTCTGCAAATTGTCCTCTGAGGAATCCATGACTACGGAGTGAATTTTCCAATTTTCCAGTGTGGAATTCAGGCTCCCTCCTGTGGTGTTTTGATAGTACTTCATTGCAAAGGAGCTTCTTTAGATCCCATCTTCTAGAGATTGATTCCTCCTACTTCCTGTCCTGTTGAACTGAGGCAACTTGCAGAGATAAAGAGAACACATGGTTTCAGAAAACAAGCCAATATTGTCTAAATATTTTTTTAATATTGTCTAAATATTAAAACAATATATTTAAATCTAAATCCTATGTTTTTTGGAGGTGCTAGGTATTTATATTACTTTTGTGGTGATGGTAACACGAGTGTATACTCATTCCAACTTACCAAATTTATATATGAATTATGTGCAGTTGTGGTATACCAGTTATACCTCAATAAAGCTGGAAAATAATCTTTCTTTTCTTAATTTCTTTCTTTCTTTCTTTCTTTCTTTCTTTCTTTCTTTCTTTCTTTCTTTCTTTCTTTCTTTCTTCTTTTTCTTTCTTTCTTTCTTTCTTTCTTTTTTTTTTTTTTGAGATAGAGAATCTTAAGCAGGCTCCATGCTCAGGTCAGAGCTTGATGCAGGGCTCGCTCTATCTCACAATCCTGAGATCATGACCTGAGCTGAAAACAAGAGTCTGATGCTTAACCAACTGAGCCATTCAGCCTCCCCTCAAATATAGGTTTCTTAAGTTGATATCTACAGAAAGCCTGAAAGGTAGTTATTATCAACTCTAGAGTCAGGAGAACTAGTTCTACTTCTTACTTCCCAATAATCTCAAGCCATAGCCTAGATCCTCATGTTTCTTAACTGTCTGAATAGTTAGAAATATACCCTTGGGCCCAATTTCAACTGTAAATTAGAAATAATTGTAGTGCCTATATCATAGGATTAAATTCAGAATTACCTTACACTTACAGTGACAGCCATACAGAAAATAATTTTAAATATTAGCTAATGAGAAATGGTCAAATGAAATACAAATGCAAATATTAAAATGTATAATTATTAGTCATCTCCAGAAATGAATTCTAACATGAAAGTGCATGTTAAGAAGAGTCAGATATTATATTATTTTCATATTAGCCCTTATTATTAAATTTATTTTAAATTTATATTTAAAATATGTAAGAATACCAATTTCCTAACAATAAGTATAAAGTTTGAAAATAAAAGTTTCAGGTGGAAGAAATGGACAGTAGCAGGACCAAAGCAGGATCTGTAAGGACCATCACAGGAAGTCCCAAGGAAAGACATGGTTGCATAAGCTCTGGTGAAGGACCGGATCCCATTCCTACATATACAAGAAAACCTCAAAGTGTAGGGCTTATAGCAATAACCTGAGTCTTTATTTCTTGATTGAACTTAAGTGAATGTCAAAGGCAAGGAGTGCTTTCCTCTTTCAGAGAAAAGAGCAGAATTCAAGACTAGGAATAAAGCTACCTAAACAAACATACTTTATAATCTTACAGGGATTTGACAGGGATCACATCTTTGGATCACTGAATGTTATAGGTTATAGGCATCAAACCAAACTTCTTTGAAAGTTTCCATCCTCTCGGATGACTCGGCCTCCATCAGGCACGCTGAGAGGAGACTACTACAGGAAGCACTTGCCCTACTTTAGCAAGGGCCACCCCGCTGAGGCTATCAAGTGCCATGAGTTGCTGCCTCCACCTATCCGTCATCCCCACAGACGTGCTGGTGCAGCAGGCCACTAAGCTGGCCTGGCGCCTGTGGGAGATCTCCCGCGTCCCCCTTGCTTTAGGCCAGGGCACAGATGCAGTCTTGTGTGCAGCCCTGGCCCCATGCATAGCAGCCACCTAGGGACAGGAGAGCTCCCTTCCACCCCGGGGTCTCTTAAAGAAACCACCTAGCTTAGTCTTCCCTCTAGTACAAAACCTCCAAATCCTTCTCTTTGGGGGATGAGGGGAGATGGCCGTGGGTCCTTGGGTGTCCTTGGGTAGTAGCTGTGAGGTTAGAAGGGAGGCAGCTGCTTTCAGAGCTGCCTCTCCTTTTATCTCCAGGAGACAGGAAGTACCCAGTGCCTGCAGGTGTCTGAAGATACCTCCTTTATGCTCCTCTTGAAGTGGAGAAAGAGCTTCCTCAGGAAGACATTTCCCTCCCCAAATGAAAGGTACTGCCTTGGCTGTGTGGGAATTCCAGCTGTGCCACTTCCTCTCTGCAGCTCTGGGCAGGTTTCCTGCATTCTAAACCTGTTTCCCCACGTGTAGAGGGATAGCACTGACCTCTAAGGGTGGTTGTAAAGGCTGCCCCACACGTGGCAGGTGCTCAATAAATGTTAGTTGTGGTTAAAAAAAAAAAATTAAGTAAGATCAGAGGTGAAGCTCAAATTGTTTACTGACTAGATAACTCCATGTGTACTATGGATAAAACAGGTCTGTGTGCAACGTGGTATAGGCACTTTTCTTTGATTTCTAGTCAAACCCTGCCCTCTAGTGGCAACACTGCTCTTTAGCATTGCAAATAATAATGAAACTGGTTATAAGTGATCCCACTTCCCATCCTTATCCCCAATGCCCTACCATAACCCTACAAAATGTATGTTAATTCTTCCTGAAGTGAAAAATTCATGTAGATTTTGCAGGTATCTGTGAATTTGCATGTGCATATGCATGTGTACTTGTCTATCAGGCATGAGATATTTTATTCCACTTCCATAATAGCTAGGGAAAATATTGAGAATGAAGACTGACACATATGAGAGAGTATAATTAAGGATTTCTACTAATTTTCAAGTACTTTAATACCAAATATATTTTTTATTTAAAAAATTTTAACTTGGCTCATCTTAGTTTTTTGTAGCTTATTCTTCCTTCCAATACAGACTTGATCAAAGACGCATTTATATTTATTACTTTTCTTATTTTTTTAATTTTAAGATTTTATTTATTTATTTATTAGAGAGGTTGAGAGACAGAACTCGAGCAGAGGAACAGAAAGAGAAGTACAAGCAAACTCTACAGTCAGCACAGAGCCCAATGCCAGGGTCTATCCCAAGACCTTGAGATCATGACCTGAGCCAAAATCAAGACCCAGATACTTAACCAACTGAGCCACCCAGGTGCCCCTGCTCTTCTTATTTTAATCATCATTTAAAAATCTCTTTAGCGTGAGGAGGAACAAAACTTGATTTTTTTTTCCTTTTCTCTTCACAAGGATGTGAGATTTTTATGCAGCTTCCAAAAAAGAGCTTGAGTTGATTAAGTTTCCTGGTAGTAGAAGCAGCTATTCAAAAGCTCCCGACTAGCAGATAGCCCCTGGACAGCAGCTTTTTCTAGTTCTGTCATTCAACAACTTCCAGGCTGGTGCCCTTGTTAACAGCATGCTGTCTAGTCTTATTTCAGATTAATATTTTTTCTTGTTATTAGAGGATTGACACAGGGGAGGTACTCCAAATGTCTGAAAGTTGAATTATAACAATGAAAGAATGAGAGGAGAAGGAAAGAGAAGGAGAAAGTGTTCACAAACAGGGAGAACGCAACACTTCAGAGAAAAATAACTTCCTTTCCAAAACTCCAAGAAAAGTATTTAGTCAGATACATTGATAGCTATAAACACGAAGAAAACAATAATAAGACTATCTTAGTTTCTTATACGGGATTGAGTTGAATACATCATTTTGTTATATAAAATTCAGCATGTGGGGGCGCCTGAGTGGTGCAGTCAGTAAGTGTCCAACTCTTGGTTTCAGCTCAGGTCATGATCCCAGGGCCATGGGATTGAGTCCCGTATAGGCTCCACACTCTGCTCCTTGCCCCCACTCTCTCTCTCTCTCTCTCAAATAAATAAATAAATCTTGAAAAAATTTAGCATGTGAAGATGTTTAAAAAATTATGTAGCATCCACAAAAAGAAGCATTTTATTAACAAGCCTTTTAAAAGTTGAAGTTTTAATATTTTCAAGCTAGAGGGATTATTTATAAAGTTGATTAAAATATATGTATTTATATATAAAATATTTTATTTATAAGATATAAATACAAAATATTTCATATGTTATATATGAGATATTTGAAAGTTTTCATTCCAATGAATTCCAATATTTTTATTGTATACATGATTTTATGTGCATGTGAATAATATTTGTTCGTATCCCACGTGGATCCCAACTGAGGAAACCTGTGGTTACTTTAGCTTAATATCTACAGGATGTACATTCATTATTTTTGAAATATTCTAAGATTTCTGGTGGAATTGTTAACATGTAATAAAAAATATATTGAAAACAATGTGTTAGAAAATGCAATAAGAAACTGAAAACTCGAAGGAAAAGAGATGAGGCAGATTTGGGGAGCGGAACACAGAGATACTATTTCATGACATGCCAAGAAGGGTTCAGAGAATTCAGAGGAAAAAAAGAAAAAAAAAACCAAAAAAGTACTGTTCGAAGATATTTTTATTATTTGAATAGAAAATATGAAAGAGAGTTGGTGAGCGAAACAGAGAAAATAATTATAATTTAAAAAATTGATATGACTTCTTCACTGAGAGGATTTAAAAAATCCAAAGGCAGACTCTTAGTTTAGTTTCACATTAGATTAGTTCATTGGGAAGATTTAAAAATTCAGAATTCTAGAATTGTAATCAAGTGGGGAAAGACACACAAAAATGAGGGATGATTAAAAAAAAAAGATACCAAGCAAATGTAATAGGAAGGAGATGAGCAATAAGTGTGGTAAATGCCTGATTGCAAGTGTCAGGCTGAGAGAAATGAGCTTCCTATGATGCCAGAGAGCAGTGACTCCAGGGAGTGTTACACAAACAAAGTAGGGTAGATTATTAACCTGAGTATAGAGAAACCAGACGAAGAATATTTGAAGCGAATATTGGATATTTTGAGGTTAAGCTACCTGGGATATATTTAAATATTCAGTTTGCAGCTTCATTTATAGGCAGTATTTGGGGAGAAGGAGTATAATGTACAGAAAGACTAGCAAGGAAGCCGGCATGTCCTGCAGCTGTCTGTGCGGATGGGGGACAACCATAGGCTTTCTGAATTTTATTTTCAATTTTTTTTTATAGCTCCCTCACCAAACCCTCTTCCTGTATCTCTACATAACACTATCTAATTTAGCCTTTTTGATTTACCTTCTAAACATTTCTCAAAATAACCCCTTTATGTCTGGCTTCAGAACCACAGCCCTTGTTTAGATTTTTTTTTTTTTAAGATTTTATTTATTTATTTATTTGACAGAGAGACAGACAGAGAGAGCACAAGCTGGGAGAAGGGCAGAGGGAGAGGGAGAAGCAAGCTCCCTACTGAGTGTGGAGCCAGACATGGACTAGACACGGGCTCAACCCCAGGACTGAGGCCACGACCTGAGCTAAAGTCAGACACTTAACTGAATGATCACCCAGGTGCCCACCCTTGTTGAAATTCTTAAAACGTCTGGTTTTAAGTTTTATCATTACTGATTAACAGTAGTTCATCAACCTTAAGGTTTCATGCTCCAACTTATTGTCTATAGTATCTACTGATTACACAATCTGTTTATTTTTATTTTTTTTAAGATTATTTATTTATTTATTCATGAGAGAGAGAGAGAGAGAGAGGCAGAGACACGGACAGAGGGAGAAGCAGGCTCCATGCAGGGAGCCTGATGTGGGACTCGATCCCAGGACTCCAGAATCATGCCCTGGGCCGAAGGCAGACACTAAACCGCTGAGCCACCCAGGGATCCCCCACAATCTGTTTAAAGTACAAATACAGTAACATTTCACAGCTTTAAAATCTACTGTGTCATACACAGCCCTCAAAGACTCAGAGCCACCTAAATGACGAGCCTCCTTACACTTCAAACTTGTCATCAGCATGCTTGGACTCCCCCTACACCTTATTGTTTCATGTTTTCATGCCTTTGCACCCACTGTGTGTCTGCCTCAAAAACCTTCCACACTTTCCATGTCACTCTTAAAAGCTTTGTCTCAATTATTATTTTCTTCAAAGACTATCTTAATGCTTCCACTACCCACAGCAAAGCACTACTACTTTTAAAAATACCCTTCACATACTTCTGTCATGATGCAGAATTGCCAACCTCCATAACAGACCATCTCCTTATTCCGTGGGGTCATATCTTCTAATTTACTAGAACCCTAGTACCAGTAAATGTTTGCTGAACTGATTTCTGTAGACAGGAACGTTTATGAGACAGGCTGGGTAGCAAAGAAGTAAGAGAATTCACAAAGGAGTCTAAGTCACAAATGTATGAAAATGTCGCCCTAAACATGACAAAGTTCAGGTAATAAGAACTGTCTTGTACGCATCATGAAAGTTAGAATTAGAAAATGCATGCATTTTACGAGGGCATAAAATGCACTGCATGAAAAAATCATTACTGTCACCCTTGCAAACTGCATAGCGTTAACTGTCGACTCTCTTGGGCATGGAAATTGGTCTGACTTCTCACGTTGATTCTGAAGCTGTCTTCTATTGGGATGTCACAGAGCCAGGGGCATAATGGACAGATCTGTTATCTAGAGGCCTGGAGTTCTGTCCTGGAGGAATCTGTGACAGTCCCTAGCCCCTTTGGCACTGCCCAGAGTGCTAACTTCGGGGACTTCAGTCCTTGGAGCAAAGGGACTTTAACTGGGTTGAGATTTAGCACATTAAAATGCACATAAATTACATTTTGTATGTTTACGTATACACAAGGGCATACTTATTAAATAATATCCACATCAGCAATTTTTAGTACTCTATTGGATAGCAAAGCCACAGGGTCCATAATCCTGTAGCTAATGACAACACTGTCTAGGGAACAAGAGAAAATAAAGCATTTTCAAATTCAAAAGACAAACTGCAGATTAAGTCCATTAGATATTATTAGGTTAAAACCCTAGTTTAGGGATCCCTGGGTGGCTCAGAGGTTGAGTGCCTGCCTTTGGCCCAGGGCATGATCCTGGAGTCCCAGGATCAAGTCCTGCATCAGTCTCCCTGCATGGAGCCTGCTTCTCCCTCTGCCTGTGTCTCTGCCTCTCTCTCTCTGTGTCTCTCATAAGTAAATAAAATCTTTAAAAAAAAAACCTCTAGTTTATACTAGAAATAATGATAGTTTAATCCAGATTTTCAATGATTTTCTCAAAACGGCTTTGTATTTTTGTTAGTTTGGTTAAAAAAAAGCAAAGGTCAGGGGCACCTGGATGGCTCAGTGGCTGAGCCTCTGCCTTTGGCTCAGATTGTGATCCTGGGATCCAGGATCAAGTCCTGCATTGGGTTCCCTGCAGGGAGCCTTCTTCTTCCTCTGCCTATGTCTCTACTCTCTCTGTATGTCTCTCATGAATGAATAATTAATCTTAGAATTAAAAAAAGCAAAGGTCATTTCACTATAAAATTTCAATAAAGTTCAAATTTTTAATATTATTAATATGATACTCACCAAAAGCATAGTTAGTAAGTATCCTGCAAAGGCATTGTTGATATTATGAGACTGTATCTCAACAAGATAATCAACCCTGTCTTTGAAAGTTCATTATATTGGAATATAAATAAAAATATGGACAAAGTATGTATATGAATGTAATTCTACATAATGTTAAGCCATCTGTCTTATCTCTAATTTACTCTGAGGAAAAGGATCCCAGTGTTTAAAAATATTTATTTTTGTGGATTATATTTATTTTTATCATAGTAAGATACATAAAACAATCAAAATGTTCATTGTTGGGCATGATCAATGTGATTGTCCTTCTCCAATTCACATAATGGAATACTAAGAGTCATTCAAAGTGATGAATCAGATCTATACCTATTGTGATGAAAGCTGTTTGTAACTCTTACTATTGGGTGGGTGTTGTTAACCCACTCAGATCCCCCTGACTTGTGGTATAACCATTTTCACAAAGGTCACTTGAAAACATAAGGAAAATGGTAATTGCCAGACAATCTAGAGTTCCCTGATGTAGCAGATAAGAGAGGTTGTATTTACATTTATCCTTATATATTTATCTTCAGATATACATATATCTCCAGATCTCTGCGTAGGATAAGGATGGCTTATCCATCCAGCCCCTCTTATTTATTTACTTGTTGGTAGTCATTCTTGCTCAGACTCCTGAGATTCAGGCATTTATAGTGTCTGATGAGGATGGGGCAGCCCAGGCCATCTAGTCATCTATTTGTATGAGTGCAGGCACTGGGGAGTAGAGCTTGCTGAGGACACACTTGCATTGAGTACCTGGGAATCTATAAAAATGAAAAACAGAACAAACCCATAAGCACATGGCATGTATCCTCTACCCCATTCCAGTGACTAGCATTGAGCCTTGCAGAGAAAAGAGCTATACTAGTTTTCATGATTGAAGATGAAACTGCCAAGAAGGAAAGCCCAGACTTCAAGTGACAAGTTTTGCTTTGGGTATAGGTGACAGTATGGTACCGAATTGAGGAAGAGAGAATTCTTATTTCTGTGCAATGATGAATGCCATTTCATTTGGCACCTTTGCAGCTTTGGGGCCACTTGGAGACAATACCTGGGGAAGCAAATTATCTTCTCATTCAGGATGTTGGTACGGATGGCTGAAGCAGAACATGAGATGAGTGGTGAAAAAACATGTGACACACTGAATTTCCTGAAAGTATCTTTTTTTTTAAAAAAAATATTTATTCATAAAAGAAAGAGAGAGAGAGAGGCAGAGACACAGGGAGAGGGAGAAGCAGGCTCTCTTCAGGGAGCCTGACATGGGATTCGATCCCAGGACTCCAGGGTCACACCCCGGGGTTAAGGTGGCGCTAAACTGCTGAGCCACCCAGGGATCCCCTCCTGAAAGTATCTTAGAAAGCCTGAGAGGTCTGGCAGACATAAAAGAAGGATGAACCAGAGAGATCTTCTTTGTTGCAGCCAATGGGGTTCCACTTGTACCACAGATAGAAGCCTTAGAGAATGCCAGTTGACGTTTACCTATTTTTCCCTTATTTTAATGAGAGATATTTCTGGTCCTTTTTTTTTTTTTTTTGCATTTGTTTTATTGAAGTTCGATTTGCCAACACCCGATGCTTATCCCATCAAATGCCTCCCCCAGTGCCCCTCACCCAGTTACCCCATCACCCCACCCACCTCCCCTACTACTACCCTTCCTTCGTTTCCCA
Source organism: Canis lupus baileyi (assembly GCF_048164855.1). Taxonomy (NCBI): domain Eukaryota; kingdom Metazoa; phylum Chordata; class Mammalia; order Carnivora; family Canidae; genus Canis; species Canis lupus. The sequence continues at coordinate 25,100,065 of NC_132870.1, forward strand.
GAGTTAGGAGTCTCTCATGGTTTGTCTCCATCTCTAATTTTTCCCACTCAGTTCCCCTCTTTTCCTTTATAATCCCTTTCCTATTTCTTATATTCCATGTATGAGTGAAACCATATGATGATTGTCCTTCTCCAATTGACTTACTTCACTCAGCATAATACCCTCCAGTTCCATCCACGTTGAAGCAAATGGTGGGTATTCGTCCTTTCTAATGGCTGAGTAATATTCCATTGTATACATAGAACACATCTTCCTTATCCATTCGTCTTTCGATGGACACTGAGGCTCCTTCCACAGATTGGCTATTATGGACATTGCTGCTATAAACATTGGGGTGCAGGTGTCCTGCCATTTCACTGCATCTGTATCTTTGGGGTAAATACCCAGAAGTGCAATTGCTGGATCATAGGGCAGGTCTATTTTTAACTTTTTGAAGAACCTCCACACAGTTTTCCAGAGTGGCTGCACCAGTTCACATTCCCACCAATAGTGCAAGAAGAATATTCCCCTTTCGCCACATCCTCTCCAACATTTGTTGTTTCCTGTCTTATTAATTTTCCCCATTCTCACTGGTGTGAGGTGGTATCTCATTGTGGTTTTGATTTGTATTTCCCTGATGGCCAGTGATGCGGAGCATTGTCTCATGTGCTTGTTGGCCATGTCTATGTCTTCCTCTGTGAAATTTCTGTTCATGTCTTTTGCCCATTTCATGATTGGATTGTTTGTTTCTTGGGTGAGGGGTTTAATAAGTTCTTTATAGATTTTGGATACTAGCCCTTTGTCTGATATGTCATTTGCAAATATCTTCTCCCATTCTGTAGGTTGTCTTTTAGTTTTGTTGACTGTTTCCTTTGCTGTGTGGTAGCTTTTTATAGTGATTAAGTCCCAGTAGTTCATTTTTGTTTTTGCTCCCCTTGCCTTCATAGATGTATCTTGCAAGAAGTTGCTGTGGCCAAGTTCAAAAAGGTGTTGCCTGTGTTCTCCTGCAGGATTTTGATGGATTCTTGTCCCACATTTAGATCTTTCATCCATTTAGAGTTTATCTTTGTGTATGGTGTAAGAGAATGGTTTAGTTTCATTCTTCTGCACGTGGCTATCCAATTTTCCCAGCACCATTTATGGAAGAGACTGTCCTTTTTCTAATGGATATTCTTTTCTGCCTTGTTGAATATTAGTTGACCATAGACGTAAGAGCCCATTTCTGGGTTCTCTATTCTGTTCCATTGATATATATGTCTATTTTTGTGCCAGTACTATACTGTCTTGATGACCACAGCTTTGTAATACAACTTGAAATCCAGCATTGTGATACCCCTGACATTGGTCTTCTTTTTCAGTATTCCCCTGGCTATTCAGGGTCTTTTCTGATTCCACACAAATCTTAAGATTATTTGTTCCAACTCTCTGAAGAAAGTCCATGGTATTTTGATGGGGATTGCATTGAATGTGTAGATTGCCCTGGGTAGCATTGAGATTTTCACAATATTTATTCTTTGAATTCATGAGCATGGAATATTTTTCCATCTTTTTGTGTCTTCCTCAATTTCTTTCAGAAGTGTTCTGTAGTTTTTAGGGTATACATCCTTTACCTCTTTGGTTAGGTTTATTCCTAAGTATCTTATGCTTTTGGGTGCAATTGTAAATGGAACTGATTCCTTAATTTATCTTTCTTCAGATTCATTGTTAGTGTATAGAAATGCAACTGATTTTTGTGCATTGATTTTGTATCCTGCCACATTACTAAATTGCTGCATCAGTTCTAGCATTCTTGTGGTGGAGTCTTTTGGGGTTTCTATGTACAGTATCATGACATCTGCAAAGAGAGAGAGTGTGATTTCTTCTTTGTAAATTTGAATGCATTTTATTTCTTTTTGATGTCTGATTGTTGAGACCAGAACTTCTCGTACTTTGTTGAATAACAGTAGTGAGAGTGGACATCCCTGTCATGTTCCTGAGCTTAAGGGAAAGGCTCTCAGTTTTTCCCCATTGAGAATGATATTCACTGTGGGCCTTTCATAAATGGCTTTAAAGATGTTGAGGAATGTTCCCTTTATCCCTGCACTTTGAAGAGTTTCAATCCAGAATGGATGCTGTATTTTGTCAAATACTTTCTCTGTATCTATTGAGAGGATCATATGGTTCTTGTTTTTTTCTCTTGTTGATGTGATCTATTACATTGATTGTTTTATGAATGTTGAACCACCCTTGCATCATGGGGATAAATCCCATGTGGTCATGGTGAATAATCTTCTTAATGTACTGTTGGATCCTATTGGCTAATATCTTGGTGAGAATTTTTGCATCCATGTTTATCAGGGATATTGGTCTATAATTATCCTCTTTTGGTGGGGTCTTTGTCTGGTTTTGAAATCAAGGTAATGCTGGCCTCATAAAATGAGTTTGGAAGTATTCCCTCCCTTTCTATCATTTGAAACAGCTTTAGTGTAATAGGTATTACTTCTTCTTTAAATGTTTGATAGAATTCCCCTGGGAAGCCATCTGGCCCTGGACCTTTGTATCTTGGGAGGTTTTTGATGACTGCTTCAATTTCCTTGCTGGTTATTGACCTGCTCAGGTTTTCTATTTCTTTCTGTTCCAGTTTTGGTAATTTGTGGTTTTCCAGAAATGCATCCATTTCTTCTAGATCGTCTAATTTGTTGGCATATAACTGCTCATAATATGTTTTAAAAATTGTTTGTATTTCCTTGGTGTTGATTGTGATCTCTCCTCTTTCATTTGTGATTTTATTAATTTGAGTCTTTTTTCTTTTTAATAAGGCTGGCTGGGGGTTTATCTATCTTATTAATTTTTTCAAAGAACCAACTCCCGGTTTTGTTGATCTGTTCTACAGTTCTTCTAATCTCTATTTCATTGAGTTCTGCTCGAATCTTCATAATCTCTCTTCTTCTGCTTGGTGTAGGTTTTACTTACTGTTCTTTCTCCAATTCTTTTAGGTGTGAGGTTAGCTTGTGTATTTGAGTTTTTCCAATTTTTTGAAGGAGGCTTGTATTGCGATGTATTTTCCTCTTAGGACTGCTTTTGCTGTATCCCAAAGATTTTGAATGGTTGTATTTTCATTTTCATTTTCATTAAGAGTCCATGAATCTTTTTAATCTTTTCCAATTTTCTGGTTGACCCATTAATCTTTAGTAGGATGCTCTTTAACCTCCATGTGTTTGATTTTCTTCCAAATTTCTTCTTGTGATTGAGTTCTAGTTTCAAAGCATTGTGGTCTAAAAATATGCAGGGGACAATCCAAATCTTTTGGTATCCGTTGAGACCTGATTTGTGACCCAGTATGTGGTCTATTCTAGAGAAAGTTCCATATACACTTGAGAAGAATGTGTATTCAGTTGCATTCGGGTGGAAAGTTCTATATATATCTGTGAAATCTATTTGGTCCAGTATTAAGGACCAAATAGGACCTTCTCTCTTTAGTGATGTTGTGCTTAGAATATCTGTCATTTGCTGAAAGTGCTGTGTTAAAGTTTCCTACTATTAGTGTATTATTATCTAAATATCTCTTTATTTTGGTTATTAATTGATTGATATACTTGGCGGCTCCCACATTAGGGTATAAATATTCATGATTGTTAGGTCTTCTTGGTAGATAGACCCTTTAAGTATGATGTTGTGTCTCTGTTCATCTCTTACTACAGTCTTAACTTTAATTTATCTGATATGAGGATGGCTACTCCAGCCTTCTTTTGAGGCCCATTTAAATGATAAATGGTTCTCCACCCCTTCATTTTCAGGCTGTAAGTGTCCTTAGGTCTAAAATGAGTCTTTTGTAGACAGAAAATAGATGGGTCTTGCTTTTTTATCCAGTCCAGTACCTTGCATTTTTTGATGGGATCATTTAGCCCATTCATGTTCAGAGTAACTATTGAAAGATATGAATTTAGTGTTATTGTATTACCTATTCAGTCCCTATTTTTGTGGATTGTTTATTTGGGCTCCCTCTTTCTTTTACAGGGTCCCCCTTAATATTTCTTGCAGAGCCTGTTTAGTGGTCACATATTCTTTCAGTTTCTGCCTATTCTGGAAGCCCTTTATCTCTCCTTCTATTCTGAATGAGCCTTGCTGTATAAAGTATTCTTGGCTGCATGTTTTTCTCATACAGGACCCTGTATACATCCCGCCAGCCCTTTCTGGCCTGCCAGGTCTCTGTGGAGAGGTCTTCTGTTAATCTGATATTTCTCTCCATATAAGTTAAGAATCTCTTGTCTCTTGCTGCTTTAAGAATTTTGTCTTTATTTTTGAAATTTTCAAGTTTCACTATTAAATGTCAAGGTGTTGAACAGTTTTCATTGATTTGGGGTGGGGTCCTCTCTATCTCTTGGATCTGAATGCCTGTTTCCTTCCCCAGATTTGGGAAGTTCTCAGCTATGATTTGTTCAGATATACTCTGTGGTTCCCCCCCCCCCCCTCTGCCGCCAGCCTCCTCTGGAATCCCAATTAGACTTATATTCTTCCTTCTCAGGCTATCATTTATTTCCCTAAGCCTGTCCTCATGGGCTCTTAATTGTTTTTCTCTTTTTTCCCCAGCTTCTTTCCTTACCATCAACTTGTCTTCTATTTCACTCACTCTCTCTTCCACCTCATTAACCCTAGCAGTTGGAGCAGCCAGTTTGGATTGCATCTCATTTAATCTATTTTGAATTTTGGGCCTGATTAGATCTCAGTTCTGCAGTAACAAAGTCTCTAGAGGCCTTTATGCTTTTTTCCAGAGCCACCAATAGCTTTATAATTGTACTTCTGAACTGAATTTCTGACATTGTATTTAAATCGAAATTCTGTAACTTTGTAGCAGAGTGTATTGTTTCTGGTTCTTTCTTTTGTGGTGAATTCTTCCTTCTAGTCATTTTGTCCAGGGCAGAGTGGCTGTGGGGGCAGGCTGAGTCAAAAGTATCAACCATGACCTAAGTAAAATACACCCTAGATGATTCCAAAGAGGTCAGAGACCAGAAACTAAAAGAAAAAGGAGAACAGAACAAAACAAAACAAAAAGACCACTAAGTGAAAAATAAATTTTAAAACAAAGTAGTAAAAATAAAAAGCCAAAAACCAAAACAAAAAAGAAGAAAAAAGAAAAAAAAAAGTGAAGAAAAGAGAAAAAGAAAGAAGAGATAGTGGTGGTGAGGAAGTGGTAGTGGAGAGAGAATGTAATCTATCTGAGGGGTCCTACAGGGTGATCCTCTTGGTTTTGAGTGTTTTTTGTTATGTGTGTCAGAAGATGTTCAATCCCAAATTTATATAAACCAGCAATAGTTATATAAAGCCCCAACATTGATCACAAAAACACAAACAAGATAAATGAGGGGACAAAATGGGAAGGAAGAAAAAATATAACCTCACAGAATGAACCAACATGGTATTCCACTTGGTTCTGGGTGTATATTGATGGTATTTTAGGAGGTACTAACTTTCACTACTGTAAAACAAAATGAGGAAGAAAAAAAAAACCCATATCTTGTATATCTACCAAAATTAAATTGAATACACTGAAGGGAATCCAGAAGTGAAAAATGTATCTAAGACATGTAATTGTAGAAACACAAAAGTCAAAAAGGAAAAATACTTAAAAATGAAGAGTTGATAAAATATTGTAGTTAAGGTGGGAAAAGAGGAAAAATATTTGAAATTTTTAGTCTGATATAAAAACAAGTTTTAATGGAAAAAGAAGAAAAGAAAGGGGGAATAAAAGGACCCTCTAGTCCTATATACTATTTTCCCTCATTCCTGGAGCTTTCCAGCGCTGCTGGGTCAAGAACTTGCCCTTCCCCTGTCCTTCCAGCAGGTCTTCTGTGGGAGGGGCCTGCTGTGCTGACTCTCAGGTGTGTGCACCTGGGGGAGCTGCCCCGCCCCCCTGCCAGGTGCATGGCTCAGGGGGAAATGTTGTGAGGCCTCTGTTCCCTGGCGGCCCCGCCCCTCCCAGGCACAGGGTGAAATAAGGAGGAAAAACACTGGTGGTAGCCAGATTTCTATCCCTGGAGTCAGCTCCCCCAGTAACTACCACAGTCTCCCAGTCCGAAGTGGCCTGGATGCTCCCGGGGGCAGATGCAGGGGCGCTGACCTGTACAGCTCCGGGGTGCCCCGTGGCAGAAGAGTCTCCCTGTCCTGTGCCCTCCCCACCTCCACCTGTCCTGAGGGGAACATGGGATCGCCGGCTGTATCCACTGGGCGCCCTGGGATCCGGGGCCTGTGCTGCTGGAACTGCACTCCCGGGACCGCCTCTCCCGAAGGGAACAGGGCACAGCCACCTCCATCCCTTGCCAGCCTCCAGGGAAAAGGCAGCTCCGAAGCCCACCCGCCTAACCAACTGGCTGCTCCCAAATGCCTAGGATAAATAATTTTCCAGACTTTTATAAATCATTATGTGAAATCTGTTTTGAGGGTAGATGTCAATGAGGTTTGGCAAAGAAATAGTCTAAGTTTATACTGGACACGAGATATGTGGTAACAAACAATTCCCAAATGTGACTCACTTAACATAGCAAGTGTTTATTTGTTTCTCCTGATAACATGTACATCTCGGGTCAAGGGGACTCTGGTCATCACAGCCAGTTAGGGACCCAGGCTGAGGGAGCTGCTATCAACTGAACAGTAGCTAACTATGTCAAAATAAAATGTGGTAGCTCTTGAAGGTCTCAGCTTGCTAATTAAACATACCAGCATCGCTTCCACTCAATTCATAGATTAGATTTAGATTTAGAACTTCACTCAACTACTAGGAGCCAGGAAGCACAATCATTTTATTGTGTCCGGGGAATAAGAAAGAATATTTGTTCTGTCAAAACTAATGATCATTGCAGTCAGAGGTAGTTAATTCTAATGAAATGGAAATGTAAAGGCCCTAAGAGGAGGGAAAACAGTCTTGAAACAGAACAAATTTGGAGCATTCACACTTTCCATTTATATGACACGGTATTCAGTGTTTGCCATAATACTACAACAATCAAACTAAGATTGACATATAGTGGTCAGAAATAGACCCAAATCTAAGTGAATAATTGATTTTTAACAAAGATATCCTAGATATTCAATAGGGTTTTGAGAGTCTTTCCAACAAATGATGCTAAAGTAACTACAAATGAAAAGAAAAAATATTAACCTCATAATTTATCTCACACTATACACGCAATCAAAGCAAGATGTGTCCAGAATGTGTCTAACTCTTACACATAAGAGTTAGAACTGTGATGCTTCTTTTTTAAAAGCATTTATTTATTTATTTATTTATTTATTTATTTATTTATTTATGAAAGACACAGAGAGGGAGACAGAGACATAAGCAGAGGGAGAAGCAGGCTCTCTATAGGGAGCCTGATTTGGAACTCGATCTCAGGACTCTGTGATCATGACCTGAGCAAAAGGCAGATGCTCAACCACTGAGCCACCCAGTGGTTCTAGGTGGCTATAGGTTCTATAGTTGTAGGTGCCCCAGAACTATAATGTCTTTAAAACAAAACAAAACAAAAAAATAGGATAATAGCTTGGTGACCATGAGGGGAAGCAAGGAATTTACAATTAATCCATAAAAGATATAACCATACAAAGGGACAAAGTGGAATTTAGAACAAAATTCAGAACTAAAACGAAAAACTTCTCATCAAAACACTGGTAAAAAATTGAAAGGGAGAAATATTTCCAATAACTATACCAGACAAAGGTCTCGTATTGAGAATATTTGTAGAACTTCCACAAATCAATATTACAAAGATAAACAATTCCGTTAAGAAGGGGGAAAAGCTTGAGCAGACACTTAAATGAAAATAATGAGTGACTAAAAAAACAGTGAAAAGATAATAAACAGTATTAATCATCAGGGAAATGCAAATTATTTTAAAAATATTTTATTTATTTATTCATGTGAGAGAGAGAGAGAGAAAGAGAGAGGCAGGCAGAGACACAGGCAGACGGAGAAGCAGGCTCCATGCAGGGAGCCTGATGCGGGACTCGATCCCAGGATTCCAGGATCACGCCCTTGGCCAAAGGCAGGCACTAAACCACTGAGCCACCCAGGAATCACTGGGAAATGCAAATTAATACCATGATGGCATGTATGTTCATACCTACGAAAATGACTAAAATGATAAAGTGTGACAAAACCAATTACAAGTGTTTCTCCAGTTTTGAAAGTTTGCATTATGCCACTTTGCTTTTAGGCAAGACCTACATTAGTACCTTGTTTTCCCTAAGCAAAAGAAATCTGAAAAGGATTTTTGCTCCCATAAGAGAAGTGAAAAGCAAAAATAGAATTCAGAATTTGTTCTGCAGCAAGCCACTATAGAGGCAGCAAGCACCTGGACAAGGAGTGGCCCTACCAAGCCCTTTCCCCAGGAACTATACTCAGCACCTAGCTATCAAGCTGCTATAGCTTTTAACTGGTCTGTGAGCATCTGTGCTTTATCTTGATTCATTTTGTGCATCTTTTAGCAAAGTATGTCCTAACATATCAGAAAAGCCAGAAAGAGGTTATATTCTGAGTCAGAGAATGCTCAAAAACTTTTCCATATAAGTCGCTGGTAATTACGTCTTTATGCCATTATGCTGTTTCGATTTATGATAGGTTTCATAGGAATGCTCTACTTTTAGATAGCAAGGGAAACCTGTGTTGGCAAGGATTTGGAGCACTCAGAACTTTTACACATTTGATGACAAGAGTCTGAAGTGGATAATCTATTTAGGAAACCGTTTTGCAGTTTCCTATAAAGTTAGACATGTATCTAATGGTACAACAATTCTACTCCTAGGTATTTATTCAAGAAATAATGAAAGCACCTATTTACAAAGTGACTCAGAAAAATACTTAGGGCAGTTTGTTCATAATCCCTAATCAAGGAATAACCCAAATGACTGTAAAGGGTGAATGGAGAATGTATAAAACATATTCATTGATAGAACCCTGTTGAACAATAAAATGAATGAATTATTGGCATACACATTATGGATGAGTCTCAAATTATTATGCTGAGCAAAAAGACACCCAGATATAAAAGAGCATATACTAATGTATAGAGCATATACATTATTGTCCTTTTATATGACATTCTGAAATAATTAAAATTAATTTATGGTGAAATATTATTTTTTAGAGTGTTGATTCAGAGGGTATAGATTGGAAGGAGGTAGGGAGGAACTTTCTGTGATAATGGAAATATTTTATGTCTTGATTAGGGTGTTGATCACGCAGGCTTGTAAATATATCAAAACTCAGAATTATATATTTAAGGATATTGTATTTCATTACATGTAAATTTTATATCAATGAACACATACAGGCACACACACATATGCACATTGTGATACTACTACCTTCACCAGAATAGCTAACATGAAAAAAATTTAGACAAAATTAAACATTGGTGATAATGTGGAATAAATGGAACTCAGTGATGTCTGAGGTGCTATTTGCTGCAACTTTGGATAACTTTCTCACATTGCCTATTGAACCTCAATATTTGCATACTTAATGATCAAAGTCATATTTCTAGGTATAAGAAAACTTAAAAACATTCATATTAATGCAAAAGTATGTATAAGAATGTTCCTGGTGGCACTATTCATGGTAGTTAAAAACTGGGAAAATCTAAATTTCTATTAAAATGGAATGGATAAACAAATGTAGTTAAATGTATGTGATACAATTTATCTTGTAATAAAAGTGAACAGCCACAACTCTATGTAAATAAATGGATGCACTCTACAACATAGTGTTGAATGAATGAATCCAAATTTAAAAATGCATACTATTCAATTACATTTTTATTAAACTCAAAAACGGGGAAAATCAATTCATGATCAAAATAGTGATTATTTTGGGTGATGTAATGAATAGCCAAAGATACAAAAAAGATTACATTTGCAAGATATTAGACTGTATCTTGATTTGTGTGCTAGTTTTGCCTTAATTTTGTGAAAATTCACTGAGTTATTTTTATTTGTTATGCACTTTTATGAATGTACATTATTGTCAAAAATTTTACATTAAAAACTCTGATAAAGCACTTTCAAAACTGTGTCCTTTTCTACCTTTCCCCTGATTTTTGTAGATCCTTGTCCAAAGGTTCCTGCAGTTTGCTCTAGAAATGTGCAAAGTTATTAACAGAGATATGAAGAAAAAAAATATTGCTTATATGGATTGAAATGGGACACTCATTTGAAACTTTGGTAGCCATTTCTTCCACAAGATTATTGAAATTATATATATATATATAATATATACATATATATATGTATAATTTTAAAAGTATAGGAGAAAACATAACAGCAAGGCTCAAATACAAAATAAAAACATTTCTGTGAACCAGAAACTAAATAGAAACAAGCAGTGAGATCTAAGGCTATAGACCAGTGGATGTGTGTGTTCAGAAGCAAATAATGAGCTGCCATTATTTAGCTGTTGTGAGCTAAAATGAATCAATTTTCTTGTATGAATTTAGGAAATAGGGCCACGCTTAATATTTTAATCCAAAGGCTAGGGTGTAGTTCTCTCAATATATGCAAAGAATTTGTGAGAGTAGATGTGACCACTAGTAAGAGTTCCACTTTATCAAAACCTGTGATCCTAGAAAGACACCAGGATACCAGGAAATGAGTCAATCACTGACTGATTGTATAATAGGATCTGCCGTATCCCCAAGGGAGGATAACACCCAGGTATAATTACTAGAGCTGATTCTGACTCAGGAAACTAGTGCCTGGAAAGAGGTAATCACAAAACATCTGGGCAGTTAAAGTTGATCAGTATGAGAGGAAAAAAAAAATCTTTTGCTCAAAATGAGCAATAAACATTTCTTAAAAAAAAAAAAAAAAAAAGAAAAAAGAAAAAACAATCCTGGGCAGCCCTGGTGGCCCAGCGGTCTAGCGTCACCTTTAGTTCAGGGCCTGATCCTGGAGACCCAAGAGCGAGTCCCACGTCGGGCTCCCTGCATGGAGCCTGCTTCTCCTTCTGCCTATGTCTCTGCCTCTCTGTGTCTCTCATGGATAAATAAAATCTTTTAAAAACAAACAAACAAAACAAACAAAAAATCCTACTTCTTAAAACAGTCAATAAAATCAACAATCTGAATAATTACTTATTACATATGTGATTTCTTTTATACAAAGGATCTTGAAGATATTAAATGTTTTGAGAACGTTTAGGAAGATAAATGAAAGTAAAATTTCCTTTAAAAAGAATTCTGAAACAAAATCAGGCACTGAGGAAAGGTTAGGGCCTATCAAATTATTCAATTAGAAATCTTAGATATAAAAACATACAGTGGCTTGAATGGGAAGTACAATAAGTGAATACACTCTATAATAAAGGCAGTCAAAGGGCAGATTCCTGAACCAAGATTATACAGTGGTCCAATTCACACAGAATACAGAATAGAGAATGAAAAAAAAAAAAAAAGAATAATTAAGAGACATGGATAGATTGAGAGATTGCAAAATCCATTTAAAATATTGCCAAAAGAAGAAAAGGTACAAACAATACTTCAGATAATTTTCCAGGTTTGAAGAGTCATTACTTTTTAGGTTGAAAATGTGTCCTGAATGTGGAGTTAGTTTAATTAATAAAAGACAAATGAAAGTTCACTCAGAACAGTGCAGTGAAATGGTAAATCATAATAGATAAGGAAACTATTATACAATCTATAAAAAAAAGATTGCTTTCAAGAAAATATACATGACAGATGGAAAGGAGCTTCTCATTAATAATAATAGAGGCCAGCAAACAATGGTTACAATATTTTAAAATTCAAAGGCAAGGTAGGAGTGAAACTGTCAAAGAGTAATTCTGCATCCAGCTTCAGTATTTTTAGGAGTGAAAGCAAAATGAAGACATTTTCAAATATATAAAGGCTAATACATTTATAACATAGAGACTTTCACTAAACATTATTTAAGGAAAAAAAATGAATATACAGATATGTAATTGGATACAAAAACAATGTATACAGAAATTGATAAAATATTTTGGTAAATGGGACCTGATGTGGAAAAAACAATACTAACATTTTTCTGTATTTTTTAAAACAAGTTAAAATAAAATGAGGAAGAGGGCATACCTTTAAAGTATTACTATTATTTATCATTGTAGTTAAAATTATATTAAAAGTTATAAACAAAGCAGTAGTACAAGAAGAGGTGATTCATATGTAAAAATGGAAAAAGAATGAGGAAATTCTTTTTTATTAACAGAAAAATTATTGTCTATATAAAAAATGTAAGAAAAATAGAAACATCAAATCACTAAAATTGTCTATTGACATACAAAATCAAGAGCATTCTAGATCATGAGTAAAAACAACCTAGCGAATATAATAAAAAAGATAATTTAAGTCACAGTAGAGGTCAACACTAGGATGTACTTAGATTTAAAAAATAAAGAAACTAAAAAAAATAAAAATAAAAAAATAAAGAAACTATAAACAAGAGTAACATAGAAAAAATAGATCTATTGGTATATATTAATGAGCGCAATTGTTTGCAGCTCTCTGATTCAAATTCTTTGCCAGGTGACCTTCTGTTTCCTTTCCTTAAAGCGTCTATTTCCACACTTACTTGAACCTCATTCAGCTTGGCCATTGACTTGCTTTGTTCAATAAGACAGAAATGACTATGTTGGTTCCAAACCTAGGCTTCAGAAAGATTTGCATATTTCTGTTTCTTTCTTGAATATCTGCTTTCGTCATTAGAAAAATATATCTAGGTTAGCTTGCTGGTCCCAGAAAGAGGATAAGATACATGTCTAGCAGATGCTCCAACTAAGCAAAGTCCCTAGCTGTGTCATATGCATTATATATAAATATATATATATTTATATATATATTTTTATATAATTATCAGTTTGTTTATCCATTCATTCGCTGGTAGACATTTGGCTATGTTAATTCCCTGCCCCCATTTTGGGCCCATTTCTGGCTATTAGGAATAAGCCCTCTATAAGCTTCAGTGTACAAGTTTTCGTGTGGATATATCTTTCCAAAATATCTTATCTGGATTTTATTTATTTTTTAAGATTTTATTTATTTATTCATGAAAGACACAGAGAGAGGCAGAGGCATAGATAGAGGGAGAATCAAGCTCCTTATGTGGAGCTTGATGTGGGACTTGATCCTAGGACCTTGGGATCACGACATGAGCTGAAGACAGACGCTCAGCCCCTGAGCCCCCTAGGCACCCCTCTCATTTGGATTTTAATTATCATTTTTCAGATGGTTTTGGTTGTTGAATACATCTTTGCATATCTTTTTTTGTGAAGTATGTGCATAAATATTTTGCTCATTTTTACTGGGTTGTTTGGCCTCTTATTAGATGGTTGTAAGCTTTCTTTCAACCTGTGTGAGATATATGGAATCCAAATATATTCTTACAGCCTTTCATTTGCATTCAAAATTTTTAATGTTTTTTTCAGAGTAATAAAATGTTAATTTTCATGAAATACAATATGCAAATCATTTTGTTTTATGGTTTTTGCTTTTGTGTACTTCTAAGAAAATTTTGCTTCTCTGAAAGTCATGTTTTTTTATATATTTTCTTCTAGAAATTTTACAATTTTCTTGCTACATTTAGTTCTATAAAACATTTAAACTGAATTTTTGTGCATGATTATTCTTTTCCAAAGGAATATCCAGTTGTTCCATTAAACTTTTCTGGGATGTCTTAGTCAAAAATCCATATATTAAGAGGATCTGTTACTGGACAATCAGTTCTGCTTTGTTAATGTACATATCTATCTTTATGACAATATCACACTCTGTTACTGTAGGTTTATATTAAGTACTTAAATCTGTACTTTTAAATCTGCCAATTTTATTTCTTTTCAAAATTGTTTAATTTAAATACAATATTTAATACTACTTAGCCAACATCTATGGAAAATCTTGCTTTCTTTGATTTTTTCATATGCACTTGAAAAACATTTGTATTCTGCTATTTGTTGAATGGAACTTTCCATAATAGATTAAGTCATATTAGTTGACAGTGTTAACCATGTTCTTCATATAATTCCTGAGTCTATGTATTTTTCCTATCAATTTATGAGAAGGAATGTTGATATACTAATTGCATTTATGAATTTTTCTATTTCCCTTTCAGTTTGTCAATTTTGCTTCATGCAATTTAAAGTTCCATTATTGTGTACATACATATTTAGGATAGTTATATATACTTGATGAATTGACCTTTTATCACTGCCAATTGTCCCTTTTCATCACTGGCAATACTCTTTTTTTCTGAAGTATACTCGATCTGATATTAATATACAGCCATTCCAATTTCCTTATCATGGTACTCTCACAATACATCTTTTCTATCCTTTTTTACCTTTTTACTGATCAAAGTCTTTATCTTTAAAGTGGAAATCTTGTAGAAAGCATGTAATTAGGTCTTGTTTTTGATTCAGTAGTATAACCTCTGCATTTTAACTGGTTTAGAGTACTTATACTTCCCAATATTATCAGTATGGTTGTGTTTAAATTTCCCATCTTGGTATCACGATCTATTTTTCTTTTTGTTTCTTTCTTACTTTCTTTTCCTTGTTTTAGACTCTTTTTTAAAAAAAATATTTCATGTACTTATTCATGAAAGACACACACAGAGAACAGAGACATAGGCAGAGGGAGAAGCAGGCTCCCTGCAGGGAGCTGGATGTGGGACTTGATCTGGGACCCCAGGATTACGCCCTGAGCCAAAGGCAGATGCTCAACTGCTGAGCCACCCATGGGTCTCTAGACTTTTTTCTATTTCATTTGTATCCATTACTTACTGATCAACTATACTCCTTATGTACATTTTTAAATTTTATTAATTTTAATTCCAGTAGAGTTAACATATAGGGTTGTATTAGTTTCAAGTGTGCAATAGAATGATTTGATAATTCTATACATACTCAGCACTCATCATGATATGTGTATATGCTTAATTCCCATTGTTTATCTTGCCCATTCCTCCTACCCACCTTCCCTCTTGGAATCATCAGTTTGTTTCCTATGGTTAAGAGTTTGTTTCTGGGTTGCTTCTCTTCTCTTCCCTCCGCCCTCCCCTTTGCTCATTTGTTTTGTTTCTTAAATTCTACATATGAATGAAATCATATGGTATTTGTCTTTCTCTGACTTATTTCACTTAGCACTATAGTCTCTAGTTTCATCCATGTTGCAAATGGCAAGATTTCATTCTTTCTTATGGCCGAATAAATTCCACTGTGTATATATATGTGTATACACACACACACACATATATATATATACACACATGTATATATATCACATCTTCTTTATCCGTTCATCTATTGATGGACTCTTAGGCTGTTTCCATAGTTTGTCTATTATAAACAATGCTGCAATAAACATAAGAATGCATATATCCTTTCAAATTAGTATTTTATGGTATTCTTTGGATAAATACCCAGTAGAGTAGTTCTATTTTTAATTTTTTGTGGAACTTCCATACTGTTTTCCACAAAAACTAGTGGCTTCACTAGTTTGCATTCCCATTAACAGTGCACGAGAGTTCTTTTTATCCTCACCAACACTTGTTTCTTGTGTTGTTGTTTTTAGCCATTCTGACAGGTGTGAGATGATATCTCACTGTAGTTTTGATTTGTATTTCCCTGATGATGAGTGATGTTGAGCATCTCTTCACATGTTTGTTGGCCATTTGGATGTGTTCTTTGGAGAAATGTCTGTTCATGTCTTCTGAGTATTCTTATATTTTAAGTGATTATCACAGTGTGTACCTTCAGGTAGTAGCATACTGT
Source organism: Canis lupus baileyi (assembly GCF_048164855.1). NCBI lineage: Eukaryota > Metazoa > Chordata > Mammalia > Carnivora > Canidae > Canis > Canis lupus. The sequence continues at coordinate 25,115,816 of NC_132870.1, forward strand.
TTCACTTACAGTAAGAATTTAAAAACAGTATACTTCCACTTTTCCTTCTCATGTTTTGTTCTATTTTTGACATCTATTTTATTTCTGTGTACATTATAAATCTTGTAATACAAAATTATTAATTTATTTTCAACATCTAGTTTTCTTTTAAGCACATGAACAATGAGAAAGATTTTCTACTTTTACATTTACCGACAAATGACCATTCCTGGCACCCATCATTCCTCTATATAAGATCCAGGCTTCTAGTTTTTATCATTTATTTTTACTCCTAAAGAAATTTATCATTTCCTTTAATGCAGGCCTGACAGTTGTGCTTGCATGCTAGTTCAGTCATCTGTAATCCAAAAATTGCCCAAGTTTTCTTTTGTTTATTGATTGCAATTTTTTTTCCTGCTTTCTGTGAACTGAATATTTATAAGCCTCTAAAATTTATGTGTTAGGGATCCCTGGGTGGCACAGCGGTTTAGCGCCTGCCTTTGGCCCAGGGCGTGATCCTGGAGACCCGGGATCGAATCCCACATCGGGCTCCCAGTGCATGGAGCCTGCTTCTCCCTCTGCCTATGTCTCTGCCTCTCTCTCTCTCTGTGTGACTATTATAAATAAATAAAAATTAAAAAAAATAAAAAAAATAAAATTTATGTGTTGAAATCCAATCCCCATGTGATGATATTTGCTGATTGGGACCTTTGGGAAGTAGTTAGATCATGAGGATGGAACCCTCATGAATGGGATTAGTGCCTGTACAAAAGAGGCCAGAATGCTGGCTAGCTCTATTTCTGCCTTATGAACCTGGAAGAGGGCTCTCATCATGCTCCCAGCCTGCAATACTGTGGGAAATAAATTTGTTATTTGTAAGGCACCCATTCTAAGGTAGTGTGTTTTAGCCATATGAGACTGCTTCTTAGCATATTAAGGGATTTTTAATTAAATGTTGCATATTGTAAATTTTATCTCATTATCTTGATTTTGTTATTTTCTTTAATGATTACTGGGCTTTTCTTGGCAAGCATATATATATATGACCTATAGGATATTTGGTTTCCCTACCCTATGTGAGCTCTGTGAATTATTCAATTTACAATTTTCTGCTCACTCTTTTCCTGACCTTTTGGAATTCCTATATATGTGTGGCTAGTACTCAGTGAAAATTCAAAGGTACCCTTATGCATATTTCTGGACAATTTTTCCGTATGATTTTTTAAAATTTCCGGACTAATGTTCTGGAAATTCCAGGCCATTTTGCATAGCTAACTCTTCTGATCTCATTCTCCTCAACTCAGCAGATCCAAATAGTTTGGATCCAAAGTTCTGTTTGGATTTTCTCTCTCTCTGCCTTCATTCAGAGTTTCACCTAGACAAATAGCTGAAACAACTGTGGGGCTCATATTATTTATTTCATTTTCCCCTAAAGCCACAGACCTGTGCTGGTAATTGTATAATGTCTATAAACACATTTGTCAAATATCCTAATTCTTTTGAGTTTGGTTAAGTCTATATCTAATTACCCATCATGGTTGGAAATGGGAGTCTTTGTATATATTCTTAAGTGTCTCTTTCTCAATTTTCTCTTTAAAAAGTATCTAGATATTAATTAAATTTACTGAAAATTTATTTAATAAACCATTGAGAAAAGGTTTCATATTTGCAGTTGAATGTACTTATAAACAACTTCTCTTTAACTCAACTTTATCCAAATCTTAAAACTGCATTCAGAGATTTGTTATATTCCTTTTAAGTGCTGATCTTTCTTGGTCCCATGAATATAGCCTCATTATACAGAGTGAGGTACTTTAAGTAAATGTGTTAGATGAATGACTTAATTAACAAATGAATATATGAATGGAAAATATTGTGGACTGATTCAAATACATTTACCTTGCTGCATTCTGTTTGGGACAGGGGCGTGAAAGAAATATTAAAAAGGTAATAATATTTAGTGATCATTTAGCATAATCCCAGAAACTATGATTTTTATGTATGCTCAATTTTCTCTGCTTAACAATTATCCAGTTCTTTTAATACTCCCTTTCCCCATTGTGAAATATCATTAGAATTATTTATTCTTAGATAACAAGATAGTCCACTAAACTGTGTTCTCATTAGTTTTTAATGGCATTAAATTCAATTTAATGGCATTAAATAGTTTTTAATGACATTTAATACATCCAATAAAAATAATAAAATCAATGCTTCGTTGGGACGAACTTATGGATGAGTAAGAATACATTTTGATATCCCATGGAGTAAAGTAGGTCTGCAAGTCCCTCTATAACTTAGTTGCATTAATTTGTCCAATTTTCTTCTGTCAACCCACTGTAAGTAACCAGTTGCCACTGGGATGGGTTTTTTGTTTTTTTTTTTTTTTTCTGGGATGGGTTCTCATTAGTTTCATTCCCATAATAATAGCATTAGCCCAAATTATTTCTGTCTTTGGACTTAAATTGGATGAAATCATAACACTGTACTACATTTTTATTGAACTATAAGTCATCCTTATTTATTCCAGGTTACATACCATTTTAGTTGTTTCTACATCTGATGCTTAAATTAAACCTCACATAAAAATTCTGTAAGGTGCATAATAATGATTCAATTGTACAAATGAAGTCACAGCTTTTAGAGGTTAAGAGACTTCCTCAAGTTTATACAGTTAGTTAGTAACTGAGGTAGAATTTACAAATGATTGGAATTTCAAGTATGACCCCTAATAATTATTTAAAAGTGTTTTTATGTTAAATAGATTTAATTTAAAAGCTTCTTCTCTCACTCATTAAACATACAACCCTGAATCAAATAGATAATGTATTTGTCACAGTTTCCACTTCTGCAAAAAAAAAAAAAAAAAAAGGTGATAATATTATTAGCTTCACAGGATTGTTTTAAGAGTTAAGTAACATAACATTAAGGAAAGTAAAAAAAAAAAAAAAAACAAAACAAAACATTAAGGAAAGTACCCACCGAATTTTCTGGCATACTCAAGGCACTTGATAAACAACATTGTGTTGAATATTGTATATTTGTTTTTCAAGGTCTACTCTTTGCTCTTCTGCTCTCAACTCTGGAGGCTGAAGTCTTATATAAAGAAAGGACAAACACCAGATCTTGCGTTAAGCTGGTGTTGATAACCTTAAGAAGATCAGAGGGAGATAAGCAAGAATCAGGATTTTTATTCCATTCTCTTGTTTTTCTAACTGAAGTCTCTTTATGTTCCCTCAAAGTAGTTTCTTGTAAAAAATTCTTTGTTTCTTCTTAGAGATTTCATGGTGCCCAGATTTCCTGCACTATCCCTATTTGTTTCCACTTTTATTATCCACTCATTTGAAACTAGATCCTTTGTAAATAAACCTCTTTGAATTGTTCTGATTTGAGGGTCCCATCTGTTTCCTGTCGGGTACATAACTGGCATATTTTTCTTGTCTTCTTATTTCCATTATACTGCATTTCTTTCATTTTTCAGAGTTTTGAATACCTTGGGTCATGACAATTAATGCTGATGACTTATAAAATTAGGGGGGATTAAAATCCAAGTTGTGAGAATTATGGGGAGAACCAAAAGAGATCATGTATGTGAAATATGTTTTCCTACTAGGAAAAATAGAATAATTTTATCTTTTTATTGAATCTAACACATTATGTCTTAGTAATGCTTTAAAATTTTACATTTTTCTGGATGTATATAAATGTATGCATATATATGTATGTGCACATGAATTTATATATGTATTCATCTATCTACTCATGTGTATTTATCTACCTATTTTCCTAGAGGGAGAGAGAAAGAGAGAGAGAGAGAAGATTGAGAGAGAGAGTGAGAGAGAAGGGAGAGATAGAGTAAGAGAGAAAGAGAATTCCTGGAGGAATCTCCTAAAAGCTATCTTTAGTCAAACAGTTTACTGTAGTAATTAATTCTTGTAATTAGTCATGCCTTTTCTTTTGTTTTTAATCAGATGAGAAAAACAAATATAAGGAAATTATATCATTCCTATATCTTTATTTCAAAATGAAGCCATAGAAAAAGATAATAGTAGTTTAAAAAATAAATTAGCTTAATGTCTTGAGCTAGCACTAAATTAATACAAGTGTAATTGTACATTTTTGGTTTTTATTTGTGTCAAATAAAAACCAAAAATATTGATTTTTATGTCAAAAAATTGACTTAAAATATTCAGTTCATCATTTGTCATTAAAATATGCTGGATACCTCTTTTATGATAATATATTAGAAGTGAGTCTCATTTTCATTTATTTGAAGAAATATCCAATCAATTGTTATTTCTGGTTATAGTTTGCTATCATTTGTAGGAGATGAGTGCCCTCTTCTGGTTCTGTAATAAAACTGTTGATCAAATAATGCTACCTCTAGCAGATTCATTTTCCCTTTATATTCTAATTTTTCTTTGCAGAGGTATTTAATAAGATCATGTGCATGTTGCTCTGTTTATCCTCTGCCACAGCAACATAATAGATGGCTATTACTTCTAAACAATTGCTATTTCTTGTTCTTCATCTTGTTAATCTTTCTCTGGGGCACAATATAAAAGATTGTCTAATGTTTTTATTCCTTGGGTTAGGGAAACAGGTTTTAAGTATCAAATTTTTAGCAAGAATGTAATAGCAAAACTAGTTTGAAGAAAACAAAAAAAATAAAGAAGAGCAATGGAGACAAGGTTGTTATAATTAGCAACTCAAGGCAGTTTTTTTTTTTTTTTTAAGATTTTATTTATTTATTCCTGAGAGACAAAGAGAGAGAGGCAGAGACATAGGCAGAGGGAGAAGCAGGCTCCCCGTGGGTAGCCTGCCACAGGACTCGATCCCTGGACTCTGGGATCACGACCTAAGCCAAAGGCAGACACTCAACCACTGAGCCACCTAGGTGCCCCTCAAGGCAGTTTTAATTATTTGATTGATATAAAAGGAGGATACAAAGACCATGTCTTTTCTCTCACTCTCCCTGTCTCTCTTTCTTTGTCACACACACATGCAAATTCACCTGTCAGATGCCTAAAAATATTTAATTATTTTTTAAATTATTTAAATTATTTTTTACTAGTAGTTTGTTCACTTATTTTACTCTATATGCTCTTTCTCTGTGGTATCCCTAAGTGCACTTCCCTCAGCTGGCACTTAAAGAAAGAAGAAAAAAAAAACACAAACAAAAAGCAAGCAAAAAATATAGACTGTGGGAGAATAATATTTTTAAAAATAGGGATGTGTTTTGCTTCTTGTCATCTTTAGAATAGCCATGGATTACTCTTTCTTTTGCAGCTGATCAACAGTCAGGATCACTGCCAGTTTTGACATGGTCAGAATATGCTGTCAAAATATTGTCAAGTCAGAGTCAAGTATTACATCTTCAGCAAGCTATCTTTTGAACATGCATTCCACATGGGAGATTCACTTTATTTTAATATTTAATTAGTAGGTCAAGCCAAAAAGTAAATGGAATTTCCACATTTTGCTCTTAGAACCTAGAATTTCAATTTTTAAATTAGTGATCTGTGTCTATGCAAGGAAAATTATCTTATATGGAATATAAAATATTATCACACTAAGGTAGGTGGGGTTTCTTATACAACAGAATAACCACCTAGAACATTCAAAAGCATCAGATAGTTGTTCACTTCTACTTTTCTATTTGTTAATATAAACAAAATACTGGTGCTAGCTGACCTGGTATAGGCAAGAAGGGAGAGAGGAATTATTTGTAACAAAGTTTTAAGCAATATTGGATAAAAATTCAGTTTTTAATGGAAGAACAAGAAAATACAATTTCCATATTTTTCTTTACCAATACTCTCAGATACTTGACAAGAGCCAAAACTGATGAAATCATTTTTAAATTTATGGATTTTCTCCGATTAGGAAATTGAGATAATTATTCTGATAGCTCAGCTCAAAGAGAGGGCTTTTCAGAAACAAAAGAGAACTGGGGTTACCTTGTCATAGTTCCACTATAAATCAGGATTGTGAATGAGTATTGTTCTCTTCATTTTATTTAGCAGAAAAGTATTTCTGAAAATCACTCCATAGGAAATGAGAATTCATCTGGCTCTGTGCTAATTAATATTTTAATTAATCATTTAAGACAAAAAGTCCTGAGTTGCTTAGACTTTGAAAAAAAAAATTGGCTACGAATGTCAGAAATCAGAGCAACAATAGATGGCACTAGAAGATCAAAAGTCTCAGAGGCAAATCTTGCTTTTCATTTTCCCTTCAGTCCCCTAAAGCCCCTGATGGAGGAAGGCCAGGGAGTTGAGGGAGGAGGAGGCTGGAGAGAGAATCACAGCTGCAGTGGTAGGGGTACCTGATTCCCTTGCCTGCTTTTCCTAGATGGAAGCCTGGAATGTATTGAGGAAAAGCAAATGGCCAATTTACTACTAAGATTTTGCTCAAGGCACAAAATGAACTGTTCCATACAATATGAAACAAAAATAAAGGAAGTTCCACCTTGACTTTGATCAGGGGTTTCTGCTGTTTTGCTTGCTGCTACTGATATTGAGGTCTTGCTGGTTAGAGAAAGTGCCATGAATGCTTTTGTCATTAAGATAAGTATCAGTTTTTTTGCTAGACAACCAGCAATCACTTAAAAAATGCACATTTTTCTAGGTTTTCCCCCCAACAAAGCTGACACAAAAACCCTTACAGCATTTTTTCTTTCTTTAAACCTAAAATGGAATCTATTTTATAAAACGGATTTATTTAATTTATTTTTTATTTTGTAAACCCTTCAAGGCTGAACCCTGCTTGCACAAAACTCACAGGGCCTCAGCTTGACTAACCCACAGCCATGACTCATCTTGAACAGTGGCAGCTTTTGAAGCACATTCCAGCCCTGCTTTTTCCCACAGCTCTCCTAATCCTCTTTCACATGACCATGAAGACGGCCTTTAAATCCAACAGAAGATGTTCTGACATTTTTTTCAAGGCTATAAAAACTATTTCCAGGTCCAGGATCGGGGAATGATATGTGGATGTTTGGAGAAAGCGGCAGTTATCGTTTCTCCTTCAAGCTAGCTACTAAGAAGGGGCTTAAAAATCTCAGCGTTCTATAAAAATATATCCAAAAAATTGCATTTCCAATACAGCATTTTCAGTGGTAAAAAAAAGAAATTAAGAAATCAGTTTCTGGAGACTAATTTTTATTGAATCTGGATTTAGAGAATATTGAAAAAAAAGTTTAAAGGCTCAGAGAAATAGTGTAGACTATTTTAGCTTTTTTTCTCACTAATAAGGATTTGTTTTCTATTTTGTTCTTTTTCCTTTATTTATGACCAAGAGCAGAACTGACCTATTTTTTTAATATTTTTTTAAATTTTTTTTAGAACTTACCTATCTAAATGTAAAATTTAGTTGCATGTGTGATGTTAAGGAATTTCTATTATCAGGGATTATTGTGGATTATTATCACAGAAATCATAGATGTGAATGGGAAACATCTTTCTTTCTTCTTCTCTTCCTCCTCCCTCTCTCTCCTGTTCCCTCTCTCTTTTATTTTCTTTTTTTAAGATTTTATTTATTTATTCATGAGAGACACACACAGAGAGAGAGAGAGAGAGAGAGAGAGAGAGAGAGAGGCAGAGACTCAGGCAGAGGGAGAAGCAGGCTTCATGCACGGAGACCGATGTGGGACTCGATCCCGGGTCTCTAGGATCAGGCCCTGGGCGGAAGGCAGGAGCTAAATCGCTGAGCCACCCAGGGATCCCCTCTCTCTCTTTTTCTGGTCTTTTTCTTTTCTCTTCTCTTTTTCTTCCTCCTTCGCTCCTCCTTCTTTCTCTCCCTCTTTCCTTTCTCATATATAGTCCACAAGCATTTTTGAATTCTTATTCTGTTCTTAAAGATTAGCCACACAGTTTCTTCTAAATTTCCTAGTTGTATCTATCCATTGAATTTTAACATAGAAGCGTGGTTTTAGGATATATAGAGAAAGTATTCTGTGTTTGAGAGAAGCAAGAAAATTTGGGTATTTTCTGCTTATTTTCCAAGTTGGTGTGTTCAAGGAAAAATGTTTAAAGATGATATTATATAAAACATCAGAACTGAGATGGATTCTCCTTTGCACATAGAATAAGATTAATTATGCATCAATCTTAAGAAATTGAGTGAAACTAAAGAATTGATTTGAATCATTATTCTTGTATTAATTGTAACTATCCTGCCTTTGGAATCTCATTGTTTACAGCAACATTACCTGAGATTTTTTTTTTTCCACAGAAGGATACAGGGACTACATTTCTTGTTGAGAAATTTTCTAGTCTACTGACTATGACACGGAAGGCATTAAACTTCAATTTTAAATGCAATAAAATTGTGTGGAAAGAAGATAAGGTAAGATTTGAACTAGTAGCTGCAGAAAAACTGAGCTGTCCAAAAAAGACATAGGGACAGTAGGCTACTCCTCAAGGAATGGAGAAGGAAGAAAATAATAATCCCTTGCCTTGTCTATAGTAAAATGCTGACATTTTCTCTTCCAGGTTACCCCAGGAAAATCATGTTTTTTTTGTTTCTGTTTGTTTTGTTTTTTGTTTTTTAACAGCAGCAGCCAGAGGCTTCTTATTATAACTTAGCAAATTCCTGAGGACAACTTTTACTTGCATCTAATGCTATCACAAATTTCCCCTAAAATTATTTTATATATTACAAGAGATTTAAAAAAAATCTTGACCCAACTATTAAAGAAATTAAGAAGATTCCCAACAAGATTTATAGGCTCAGATCCAGAAAATTTTAACGACACTATGATAAAAATCTATCCTCGGACAGATTTAGTGGTGTACATCGGTGATTGTCAAGTTTTTTACTCCTCACAATGCTTTTTTTTTTTTTTTTTTTTTGAGGGAGTCCAGTGTACCATTTCTTACTCATCCTAGTAAACATATTAGAGGCAAGTGCAATAATTGGCATCTCCCTGTCACTAAGAATAATTATATCTTTGAAGACAAAGTTTCAAACCACAATTCTAATTCTGCCCTATTCTATCTATGGAACACATTCTTTATCATATCTTGCTTTAAAAAATAAAAGCAACACAAACATTCACCTAGTTCTTGTATCAGAAAGGAATGAGCATGGATATTGGAAGCTGAGACTATTAGATGCCATGATTTACAACTGCAAACATGAAGCAGGGTTTTGGATTGTAGCCAGTAAGAAGAATGTGTGCAAAGGAACTAGTGGGAGGCAAGAGTGATCTGAGATGCAAGCTAGAAGGCAAGAAATAGACTGTGCAGGTTCTCATGGAGCATGCTTAGTGTTTTTGTGATAATTGATGAGACTCTACTTGTTATTTTCAAGCTTGAGATTAGAATGATTAGACTGAGTTTTAAATAATTTTTTATTGGAATATGAAATGGCAGTTGGAAGGGGAAAAGTAATTTCATGGAGGGCAATTAAGAGGGCACCTCAGAAATACAGGTAAAAGGTATGAGAATTGGACTAGCTTGATGGCTGCAAAGATCAAAACAATAAAGTTATTTAAAAGATAAAATCAATGAAATGTGGGAAGTGAAGATTATGGCATGGTATATGTTACAACTAAGGTACATGCTGAGTGTTGAGTTAAGATTAAAGCATCTAGGTAAAGACATTGAGGGAGTTACTGGATATCTGCTCTACTATGTTAGCATAGAGAATAGATCTGGAGGCATAAATTTAGAAGACAATACTGTGCTGGTGTTAATTTATGGCAACTGTGTTTACAAGGGTATGACTGTGATAATTATGATCAAGGCCATGTAGTAAGAAAGAGAAGTAAGAATTTTGATGTACAATTTTTAAGAGTTGAATGAGGCAAAAGTAATGGAGCGGCAGTTCAACTGAGAATCCAACAAGAGGCAGATGACATGAGAATGTGCTTTACAGAGCCATCCTTGCAGCAGGTTTATATGGAAGAAGTTCTATATTAGTGAGATGAAACATGTATTTCTCAAGAATCTAATTTTAGAAGCCCAGGGCAATTTTGGCATTTATTTCACATGGATGTGCATTACCCTGAAGGGGCAGGACACTCTGCATTCTATAGAGCCTGGAGAATCATTAGGTTAGGCTCAGAAGAAGTACAAGTTGCTTTTCCAATGTTGGAACTATATTTTGGATAAGTGAGCAACTGTGGCAAATGGGGCTCTCTGAGTATTTCCCAGATTATTCTATCTAAACATCAAAGCAAGAGTGAAAGAAATCTTTGGGGCTGGGTAAGTATTCATGGGCATATTAACCTAGACTTTTTCAGTTGCAAGTTACTAAACTCAAACCAGCTTAATCTGAGGAACCTGGGTGGCTCAGTCAGTTAAGCATTGGACTCTTGATCTCGGGGTTGTGAGTTTCAAGCCCTGTGTTGGAAAAAAACCCCACAACAACAATAAAAACAAACAATGTAATCAATACATAGCAGTTACTGGTGAATGTAGCTGCCTATGGCTCTCTGATACACAACATGGTTGGTCTCTAAGTTCTGGATATTATCAGAGCCTATCCTCTCTTTTCATGTCACAGATTCGTATGTCTCTGATTATTTTCTTCCTTAGACAGAATAAAAAATAAGTATTTCCTCATAACAGCTCCTTAAGAGAAGTCCCATGTTAGGGACTCTGATAGACCTGGTTTAGAAAACGTTTCTATACTAAACCAATCACTATAGTTAGGGGATTATATATTGTTGTGCAGATCTGGGTTGTGTGTATATCATTTTAATCTAGGGACACAGGGAAGAAAGGGAAGTAGGAAGGAAACTTCATAGCCAAGAAAGGTTCCATTATTAGAAGAAAGGAGAAAGATTTTCCAGACAGAAAGTAGTTCAATCCCCTCAAACTGGGATCCTTACCATAGCCTACCACCTCCTGCTCTGCCATGATTTTTTTTTTTTTACCATCCTTATCTTCCATTCCTTTCCAGCCATCTTGCCCTTCCTTGAATACTCTGAGGCTATCACAGGTCAGGACCTTTGGAGTGCTGTTACTTTTGCTAGAAAGCTCTTTTACACATCTTTTCTCAGTGAAATTTTCCTCAGATTTCAAACCTTCTCACCTATGATCATCATAAAAAAAATACCAGCTAGGCACTAGTTTGTTAAAATTCATTTTGTACTCAGCAGGTAATAAAATAGTGTGCATTTTATTTAAAACTAACCAACTGCTGATAAGAATATATATCGCTGCAGCTGTGATTCCACATCCAACTTTAACAATAAGAACTGGGCATTTATTCTGCCCACCATGTTCCAGACCTGGCAAGGGATGATACCCATCTCCAGCAAAGTCTCAAAGGAAGCAGTGGCCCCTATGACCAAGGGGAGCCCTGGAGGAAAGGGTCAGCCGGCTGGCTCTCTCTGCTCCCCACAGAGCATGAGAGCCGGAAGGAGCTGTGGTGTGCACCTCTGGTGTGTCTGCTCTGTGCTCCTCCGTGGCCACTGGAGGTGACACATGAGCAGAAGCATGACCAGCACCAAAATTCTTATCTTATTATCCTCTATTATCTTCATAGATTAACACTATAGCAAATTAAATGTATTCTCATACCGTCTCTCTCCTTTAAAGCACTCAATTCATGAAAACAAATGCTAGTTAACTCACTTTATTCTGTATGTAGCACCTATATTAGTGTCTGTCACAAGTTGATAAATGTTCGTGGAATTAATGAATATGAATGATTGGGATCCCTGGGTGGCTCAGTGGTTGAGCGTCTGCCTTCAGCCCAGGGTGTGATCCTGGGGTTCCAGGATCGAGTCCCACATCGGGCTCCCTGCATGGAGCCTGCTTCTTCCTCTGCCTGTGTTTCTGCCTGTGTCTCTGTGTCTCTCATGAATAAATGAATAAAATATTTTAAATAAATAAATAAATAAATAAATAAATAATAAGAATGATTCACCAAAACATTTTTTTCAAGACCTCTTTTGTTTCCTCCTAAAACTTTGAGTCAGTGGGCTCAATTCTATGCTGCAGCTCGCTGGGCTTTCCATTTTATCGTCAGTTCACTTCTCCTCTCAGAAACCAATCTAGATGGATTCCTGAAGCACCACAGTTCTTCCTTTTTAATGTGTTCCTGCAATATAGTATTTTATGAAGATGGCAAAACTAGTATATTAGAAATGGCCTTGTCTATATTTCATGATGAAAATGTCACTTAGGTTATTGTACATATTTATAAACAATGAAATATAAGAGACAACTTTGTCAGTCATTTGTATCTGTTTCTCTAAATACACTTATTGTCGGGAGACATTCTCACCACAGATCTCTTACAGACATCTGTGACTGTATGTTCAAGGATATTTCTATAGTAAATAGCCATAGAATAAAGAGCAGAGGGCATGGTTTGTCTTCCTCTGTTTGGAACAGAGGGCAGGGTTTGTCGTCTGTTCAGTATAATAAAAATAATGTCTCCCTTTGGACCAAAACTGGGCAGATTTCCTGGCAGCCTATTATAAAACATTGAGGTTTCATAAATTCAGGATTTCTCAGCTGTGATACAAACCCACCGAGTGCATAAGATCCACCTGGGCTGCTCTGCATCATCCCTGTGGGAATTGAGGGGCAAGAGACCATAGTACAAACAGGAAATTCATGTTGCTTGCTGTTCCATGAGTAATAAGTCCTTTGACCTAGTAGTCTCATGTCTTCTGCCAGCATCTGTGAAAATGTGGCAGGCTAGCTTGTTTGCTTACAAGTAAAATCTCAGGCCCATTATAGTTCTTGACACTTACCTTTAATATCAGCTTCTAGTCCCTGCTTGCTAATAAAGTGCTGATAGTCTTAACCAAACTTACAGTCATGGATTAGTTCTGCATCCTTCTTGGCATGTTTCATGCCATTCTTGTCCCACTCAAATCTATGTATAGCTGCCTAGCTTCAGAGACCTAATTCTTTAATCTCTGCATTTATTTATTTATTTAAAGATTATTTATTTATTTATTTATTTGACCCAGAGAGAGGGAGAAAGAGAGCACAAGCACAAACAGGGTGAGCAGCAGGCAGAGTGAGAAGGAGAAGCAAGCTCCCATGGGGAACCTGACATGGGACTCGATCCCAAAACCCTGGGATCATGATCTGAGCTGAGTTGGGCAAATGCCCAACTGAGTGAGCCACCCAGGTGCCCCTGATCACTACTTTTCATTCATAAAATAGCTTCACCATGCTTTATCTCTGCCTACTTAAGTATATATGACCTACAACAATATTCTATTATAAGGATGGTGATGGTGGTGGTGGTGAATTTTTTGGCCTAGTGGTACATTTAGTGAACTCTGAAAATGGTAGAGATTTTTAAAACTATTTTGTTAGGAAACATCTTTCCTGCCTTATAGAGTAGTTAAAATAGATTACCACCTTGCATTTGACACCGTTAAACTCTATCCCCTTTTCAAACCAACAGTTTAAATTCTTACAGTTTAATACTCAATGGTGTGTCAGTTATTGTTGCATCCCTCGCTCTCCCTTTCTACCATTCGATCAAAAGACATTCAGAAGTTCCATTCTTAGTGTTTGGTATTATTATTATGGTTGCTGTTGTTTATATTCCCGTTTTCCCTTCTCAAATGTCCCTATTATACTAAGATAACTACTTACAATTTAGTATTCTATTCTCCTCTCTGCAGACCTCTCATAACCAGTTTCTTAATATATAAACCAAGTCTAATTAATAAGGAAGCATGACTGAGTGTATGCGGGGGAGGTGAGAGGCTGCTTTTATTTTAATTCATGTCTTCTCAAACTGTCACCACACATTGCTTACCTGTTCTGTAAATCTTAAAAAAATTATCACTGTTTAATATTATTCAACCATTGCCCATACTGAATATAAATGAACATTTTATGGCCAGCTTTTTTCTGTTTCCTTCTTCTTTGGAAGAAGATCTAGGATCACACCTTTTCCATAACTCTTGTTAAACCTCTGAATTAGGGTATTTCAATTAACAATCATTAAACCATTGTCTCCCTGCCACACTAACATGATGTTGGAAGTGTATATGTTCAAATCAGCTTATGTCTGTGGTAGCTACTTCCTTCTATTGGAATGACAGCCAATCTGCAAATAATCAATGGTGTCACTGCATTGTTAATATGATTGTACTATTAAGACAACAGAAATAGCTGACCCTGTATATCTCAGTGAATAAGTCAAAGTACAGCAGTTTGGTTAGCATTTGTCAGGCAGCAACTATAGGTACAAAATGAGCAACTCTTTTCAAAAGTAGTTAATCAAACAAAGGAGTGGTTGCATACAGTGTAAATCCTAGTTTCTAAGAAGATCAGGTAATGATAACTTTCCCAGACTTAGTCAAATCAACCACACACTAGCTGGTAGCAGAATCTACTCAATAAATAAGAAATTGTGTTGTCATGTGAAAAAGTTACTCCTAATTAATTTTTCAGTCATATGTATTGAAGTAAAATTTATATAAAGTAAAATTCACCTTCTTTTGTATATGGTTCTATATTTTTCACAAATGATACTGTTATTTGCTGATAATACCTTCTGCTATGTCCAGTCTTTGCAAACAGTGACCCATTTATTGTCCTTAAAATTAAGTCTTTTCAAGATTTTCTTATAAATTATTTCTTCATTTAAGATATTATATTTGAAATCTATCCATGTTGCTGTATATTGCAGTAGTTTTTTTCCTTTTTCTTAGTTAAGTGATACTCCATTTTATGTATATATGCACCACACAGTATGTTTATTTATTGTGGATTTTCTTGGGCATTTTTTTGTATGGGTATCCAATATCCAGTATCTAGTATCCAGTATGGGTATCTGCTTCATTTAATGAAAAGAATTTCCTTCCTCCATTTTTTATTGCCATTGCTGAAAATCAGTTGACTTTATATGTGAGGATCTATTTTTGGTCTCTCTATTCTATTGCATTCATCTAAATATCTTCTGTTGCCAATTCCACGAGTTCCATATTATTGAAGGTTTATAATGAGTCTTGAAATCAGGCAGTTTACATTCTCTTTTGTTGTTCTTTTTCAAGATTTTATAGATATTCTAGGCATTTCTATTTCTCTTTGAGTATCAGCTCATCAATTTCTACACAAAAAGCTTGTTGGAATTTTGACTGAGATTTCTTTGTATCAATAAATCTATTTTTGGAAAATGAATTTTACATAGCTATCATGTATCTCTATTTAGGAATTAACTTTAATTTCTCTTAAAAATGCCTCTGTTTTTCTATGTAGAAGATCACACCTATTTTGTTAAATTCTCTCTAAATATTCTAAACTTTTGTCAATATTTTGAATGATGTCATTATAATTTAATTTTCAAATGGTTATTGGCAATATAAAAATGCATACACGTTTTGAAAGGTTATGTGTTCTAGATTAAATAAACTTTTATCATTATAAAAGTTCTCTCACTTCTCTAAAATTCTATAAGATTCTGTATACAGTTCATCTGATATTAAAAAAGCAGCTTTTTTAGGATTAATGTGCATTGTACATCATTTGCCATACGCTTACTCTTAAAACTGAATACAAGTCTTGTAAAAAACATATAGCTGTGATTTTTTTTTAATAAAGTAAGGCAATCTTTACCTCTCAGTTGGAATGATCAATTAATTCAATTTTAATATAATTGATCCTATACCTACCATTTCATGAAGTTTTTTTCTTTAATCTTTTTCTTTCACATTTCCTTTTTTTTAAAAAAAGGATTTATTTATTTATTTATTTATTTATTTATTTATTTATTTATTTATTAATGAGAGAGAGGAGAGACATAGGCAGAAGGAGAAGCAGGCTCCATGCAGGAAGCTCCATCCTGGAACTCCGAAACTCAGAGATCATGCCCTGCCTGAGCCAAAGGCAGATGCTCAACCGCTGAGCCACCCAGGCATCCCTCTTTGTTTTCTTTTGATGAAGAGTATTACATTGTTATTATATTTACTGTGAATAGTCAATTGCATATTTTTAGTTAAGAAAAAAGGAAACCTTTTTCTATCTATTCACAGATTTTCATTTTTGGTGCTCTTTATTCCTTTGGTATAAAGGTTTTCGCATGGTACCCTTTTTCTTCAACATAAAGAACATCTTTAAAAATTTCTTGAAGTGCAAATCTCCTGGTATGGATTCCTTCATCTTTGTTTATCTGAAAATGTATATATTCTGTCTACCTTGTGAAGGATATTTTCCCTGAATATAAAATTTGTACTGACATTTTTCTTTTAACAATGTATATTATCTTTTTTATTTTTATTTCAATTGTCTGATCAGAAGTCAGTGTTTATTCTTATCATTGTTCTATATATGTATGTAATTTTTCTTCATATTATTTTACTATTATTTCCTCCAGCTTTGATTTTCAGTAATTTGTCTATGATTTGTTCCAGTTTGTGTTTAATTTTCTGTCTAGTTGACATCTAATTAACTAGATATCTAATTTGAAATTTTTAAAAATATTTGAAAAATTATTAGCTGTTTAAAAATAGTTTATTTTACTCCACCCACTTCTGAATCAGACACACACATACACACAAGATAGCATACCACATTTAGAGAAGTGTAATTCTACTACTTACCAACCATGCAGCATTGGTCAAGCTAATTGACTATACTTACTTGTTTCATCATCTATAAAATTGATAAAATAACAGAACTTATTGAAAATTATAATTCTATTTAACATACTCATATAGTACTTACTATGGTCTAGGAGGTATTCAAAGTTCGTTAAGAGGATTAACTCATTTAGTATTCATAACAACACCATAGGGTAAATACTACTATCGCTAATCCCATTTAGTAAATGAGGTAAATTATCCAAGGCGGTACTGGTAGCAAGTGGCAGACATGATTTGAATCAAGCATTTTGGTTTCAGAAGCCAGACTTTTGATTACCATACAATACTGCTTGTGAATGAGTTAAACATGTTACACACTTAAAACAATACCTGTCACACTTACAGTATGAAATACATTTCAGTTTTTATTATTAACGTGTATATTTTAAATTTACTGTTGTATCCACTGTATTTATGTAAAGGCTTTCTAAAACTTGGGAGATTAGAGTGTATAAGATTTGGATAATTTTAGTGAAAGAATCTGTAGTCTAGCAAAGTATTTCCTCAGTACCTTGTGGGTCATCATGCTGTCAGGAGGGCAAACATGAAGTGCCTTCATGGATTTGTGCCTTGTCAAAGGCCAGCTGGGTGTACGGCACTTGTCTGATTGATAGCTATGGGCAGTCAGTGCACTATTATATTTAGCTGAAAGTTAGTTAAAAAGAATGCAGTCTAGCATGGGGACTCTGTGCATCTGTAGAAACTCAGGACCTCATCATTAGGACATTTAAGAATGAAAACCAATTCTTCCAGAGCCAAGTGCTGCAGCAAGTCAATAAATAAAACCAAGCAAGGAAAGGTTATATTTACAAGTTATGGGGCCATTCCTGTTTTTTAAATAATACGTTTTTCCTTTTTAAAACATTTGTCAAATAGAAATACTTTTGGGTTAAGTGGAAACCAACAATTTCAGTACAAAGTGTTTGTGGAAAAGAGAAAAGAAAACTGTTAAGAGGACTTGTTCTGGTAGAATTTGATTATTAAAAAAGGATCACAATGTCCCGACTCTAAGGATTTCTCTTCCTTTTGTCTATTCTCGTCTTTCTTATCTAATTAGTAGGGATTTGGCATTCAGGGGACTTATAATAAGTGGGTGAACCTTTTGTAACTAAGTTGTTTTCATGATCTCTCAACTATGTTGATTTTTTTCACTGCTTAAGTTACATGCATTAGATTTGCTCTTGTCCTCAAATACATGTGTACTTCAGTAGTATTATATTTTTCATAAGGAAAACTTTGTCTTTTGTCTGTAAGCAAAACAAAGCTCAAAATCTAGAAGCGTCAATGTTGGCATGGTGTGGTAAGTGGTCCTAGCATTTATTTGGGAGTTTGAAGTTTTAATTTCTAATCTTTCATATTTGGCTTTTTGTACGACTCTGGGACAATTACACTTACATGATTCCATTTGGCTTCTTATATGTTATGTGTCCTCATTTACAGAAATTTGCAGTTTTTTCACTTATAAAATGAGAGACTTGTGATTTAAGTATCATCTTCGGGTTCTTTATTAGTGAATTGATTTCTACTTCAAGTTTACCATTCTTTGCTGTCTGGATTACCATCACTTGGAGATTAGATAGTTTATCCGTTTAACTAGGATAAAGAAAATCTTCTATATCATGAGCCATGACAGATGATTGTTTGAATAATCAACAATTAGTTATTTTAGCATGTGATTTGGTTTGGACAACCTCACAGAAAAATGAGATAAAACCTTTAGGTTCATCTCGTACTTGCTATTCTAGCACACATATCACAGATATCCAAGGTTAAAGATGCATCAGAGAGGTTATAAATGTAACACATGATGGTTGTGGTGGGGCTGATATTCAGAAGTATTTTGCAAACAAAATTTTTATACTGGTCATGTTTCTTTTTCCATGTGTGATTATTTAAAGAAATGAGGATCTTCAAACAATAACCTGCAAAGTAATGTGCAAAAAGAAATAAAAGGGTAATTTTCACACAATGAAACCAGATTTTATTTTAATTTTTGGTTTTCTGTCAAAATTTCTAAACATAAAAATCTAAAAAGTTAGGTAGTTTTTGTTTTTAATGTCCATGTCATAATAAAACTCTTAAAAATAAACTCTTCAAAAGCATTTTTATTCAAATACTTAAATTGGAAAATTTTGAGTTTCTAAACTTCCATTCAGCATCACTCTGTATTAATACTTTTTTACCTGATTCTAACTCTTGTTTTATTCATTAGTTCACTCATTTTTCAAGATGCGCTTAAAACTTATTGTAGAGCAATTATTTATTTATTTGAGAGAGAGAGAGAATGCAAGTGTGAAGGGGCAGAGGGAGAGGATCCCAAGCAGACCCTGTGCTGAGCCTGGAGCCTTATGTGAGGCTCAATCTCAGGACCCGGAGATCACGACCTGAGCTGAAATCAAGAGTCAGATACTTAACCAACTGTGCCATCCAGGTACCCCTGATTTGCTTAAGTTAAATAAATTTAGGATTCTATCACTTGTAAACGTCAAGTTCTGACTAATCAAAACAGTTACATACATGGTTGTATCACAAGAAAAATAGAAAGTGCATCTTGTGTTCTCCAGTAAAACTATACACATATATAGGAATGCATAGTTTCTTTTCTTATCGTACTTATTTTCTAATTCTCCTTATATCAACAACACATACCTCTGATGATCCAAATACTTCTAATAGGACATGAAGATAAAGTTTAGTATAGGTAATTGATATTGCATTGTAATTTGATATTTTTGTAAATTTTTCAAAATTTAGGAAATATACCTTGATTTTTTTATTTTCTTTTATTACGTGCTTTCTGACTTTTATGCACCTCTTCATCCATTAATATCTCCATCAGAGGGTGATAATGACAAAAAAGATATAATCCTATTTGGTCCCTTTGATACTTATACAGGCTCCAATAACAGATTTGGAGCCTGAGGCTATTGGAGACTGTGAATATTCGTGAATAACTATGTATTTCTATTTCTCATGTACTTGATTATAGCTGGAAATTTAGGATTGTGGGTTTTAATTGCAGATAGTCTTCTCCTAAAACACTCTCAAGATATAGTAGCATGTATTAGTTTGCTGTGGCTGTGGTAAAAAATACCACAGAAGTTGCAGCTTGAACAATAAAAATGTCTGAGATTGAGGTGGCAGCAGAGTTGTTTCTTCTGAGGCCTCACTCCTTGGCTTGGAGATGGTCATCTTCTCCCTGGGTCTCTGCAGTCTTTCCTTTGTGTGTGTCTGTATCTTTTTTTTTTTTTTAAGATCGTATTTATTTAATCATGAGACCCAGAGAGAGAGAGAGGCAGAGACATAGGCAGAGTGAGAAGCAGGCTCCCTGCAGGGAGCCCAGTGCTGGACTCAATGCCAGAACCCAGGGATCAAGACCTGAGCTGAAGGCAGACACTCAACCACTGAGCTACCCAAGAGGCATCCCACCCGCCCTTTTCTAAAGATGCGTGTCTGTATCTTAATCCCCTCCTATATAAGGACTGCAATCATATTGGATTTGGGTCCATTTGAACAGTCTCACTGTAACTTAATTGCCTCTTTAAAGACTCTGTCTCCAAATACAGTCACATCCTGAGGTAATATGGTTAAGACGTCAATATATGAATTTTGGGAGATAAAGATTCCGTCCATAGCCTTGCATAACTCAAATTCAGCTCTCAGATCAAATGTCACCTCCTCAGAAATGTGCATTCACTTGATTTTCAGTCAGAGCATCCTATTTTATTTCTTCATAGCCCTGAAATTATCTTGTGTGTTTATCTAATTGCTTGTTTATTTTATCTCATTGACAAGAGGACAGAGACCTTGTGGTCAAGAGACCTTGTCCACTGCTGTATCCCCACACCTAGATCAGTGATGGCGTATAGTAAGCATTCAGTAAATAGTTGTCAAAATAAATAGCATTACTTATAAGATAAAGATTCAGGGGATCCCTGGGTGGCTCAGCAGTTTGGTGGCTGCCTTTGGCCCAGGGCGCGATCCTGGAGTCCCAGGATCGAATCCCACATCGGGCTCCCAGCGTGGAGCCTGTTTCTCCCTCCTCCTGTGTCTCTGCCTCTTTCTCTCTCTCTCTGTGTCTATCATAAAAATAAATAAATAAATAAATCTTTTAAAACAAAAGATAAAGATTCAAAATGCTTTTGCTTCAGAAATGATATTTTGAAAAAATTGTTTCAAGCTTCAAGAAATCTTGTTATATATGTTTAAATTTAAAACAAATCCCTCTTTCAAATGTTAATATAAGAATTTATAAAAATCTTTCAAATATTCTAGCAAATTCTCAAATATATATTGAAAGAAAACCATATTTTAAAAGTAACAGAACTCTCAATAGTTCTGCTAACTTTAGTGTATGTGGGTTAGTAAATGACTGCAATAGGAAGCTTGCATCTGACTTCACAGCAGGCCATAGGGCTTAATATAAATTTATAACAAGAGTCATTTTTCTTAGTAGTCACACTAAGAGAATTTAATCATTATTCTTAATCTCTATTTAAAAGTTGTCTTTGGAAGCAGAGCATAAATTTTACGTATGTGAATTTTTGAACCATGTGAATGAAAAAAATTCTGAAAATGGACTTTCATGAAAGAATTGTTAAAAAACAGGCAGAAGGCATGACTTCCTGGCACTATTGTGCCTTTGCTTGGTCCCACTGTTTCTAACATTATGGTTTTAAAAAGTCAATGAATGAAAATCCAAGAGGTTGTTCCACAGTAACCTAAACACCAGTGGTAGCATTAGAAATGTCATCCAGATTGAAGCTATAATTTTCAATCATGTTACAGCCCAAGTATTACATGCTCATGAATATTGAATGTTGTTACTTGGATAGTACTCTGAGCCAACAGGAACTACTATCATGAAAGTCACCAAATATTTTGGCCAAAATATGGTTTCCAGAATTCAAATTCTGTGTTGGCAAGGGGCCAGGGATAGAACAAGTAGCTTCACTTCACTTTTCTCTCTTTCTTTTTCTCTGCCTTATTAGATATTTATTCCCATCTTTGCCAGGATTCTGTTGGTTTTAAGTGACAGGGACCTGACTCAAAATGGCTAAAGCAAAAGGGACTGTAATTGGAAGAGAGAAGGGTGACCAAGACCAGCAGCTCAGATGATATATTTAGGACCTACTTTCTCTCTATCTCTCAACTGTTTCTTTCCTATGGTAACTGTTCCAAGGATCTAACTGGCAGCTTTCAGAAGTACCAGTTTTATGTCATCATCAGTTTTGTACATTTAGTGAGAATATTTTCCCTTCTCAATATTTCACACAAAGTATGTGTAATTGGATCTCATGGACTCTCGTTTGTTTCATGACTCTTCTTGCACCCATCATTCCAAAATATATGACCCAGTCCTACAAGAAGCACATGGACTAAAAGTGAGGTAAGATAGACTCTAAATGGAAAGCCACAGTGCTGTCACTATAAATAGTGGAAATGGATGTCAAGCACTATTGAATGTTCACTAAAAGGCCCTTTACTATTGAGTGTATGGTGAATATAATGTGAAACTTTTAAACGAATTGAACTTTAACAATGATGTTTTTCAAATAATGTGGCCTGTTAATTCCATGTTTGGCCTCTTTGTATGAGTTGTTTATGAATTTAACTATCTTTATTATAAGCATATTGAAGACGGTAACTTTATGATCTTTACCACCATATTCCTTCCAATGTTCAGCATCAGAATTCAATACATGTTCAATAACTGCTAACCTAATGATTTTTTAAATAAACCTTTATGTTATTTTGAAGATAGGGAAAACATGGACATTAGGAAGTTCAAATTAATAAATTTTCACTTGGTTAATATGCAATATTGTATGCTATTTGGATACAGCTCTTCCTTTTTTAAAGATTTCTTTAAAATAAATGGTGGTAATACCTATGGCCATGATTTCTCCTTGGAATATTCTAAAGCAGCATTGTGGTAGTAGAATGCATATTTTAGGGAAACTAGCAGATGATAAATGCAAACACCTAGAGATACTGACTCCACAAATACAGAGAATGCCCTTTTTTGTAAAGATGTTATGCCCTTTTATTTCCAACTCTGAATAAATTAATGATACCCATAATGTTCTCCTCTGTTTTTTTTTTTCTTGCCTCATAGACCTCTTAAACAACTTTACCTAACATAACAAGAAAATCTGGTCATTGCTAGCTATGTGGGTGAATTTCTCCTACAATTTGTCCCATTTTTACGATGGGAGCTATTTTATCAATATGTTGTATGCCTAAAACTAATATAACATCATATGTGAATTATACTCCAATTAAAATAATTAATTACTTAAAAAGAATCATAAAAAAGAAAGATTGGAGCTATTTAAATTTTTAAAAATAATGATGGCACACAAGTTTATCACACACATAAGTTCTCTTATCACCTTCTATGCAGCCTAGGACAGCTTTTTGATAGTTTTGTCACTTGACATTATTTGACAAAGGAAGAATACTGAAGAGAACTCTAATAATACCCACTATAAAACTCTAATAATATCCATTCATCTATTAAAAATGTTTATTAAATGTCTACTGTCTACAGACTCTGGAACTATGAGCAGAAATTTGATGTAGACACTAGGCTCTAGGATCTTGAACCTGCATTAGAATAAAAGACATACACAAATATAGTGCTACATTATAGGTCCTTTTTATAAGGCCATTTCAAATCATCATCCAACACATTAAATGATAAAACATTCTACTAGGCATGAGGAGATGGTAAAACTATGTAGGGGAAGAAATTTCTTTCAATGCGGTGAGAGGGAAGAGAGAAATGAAGAACTTGCAAAATCACTAGTTTGATCATCACGCATTTCCCTAGAACATTGATGGAAAACCAGTCCCAACAAGAAAAATAAAGAGTGCAGCCAATGTTTAGCATATATCTCTTTATATAATCTGGCTCATATCTTTCCTTCCCACTAGCCATGCATCAAGGAACCAATGGAAGAGAAGAACCATTTAGATCTCAGTGGTCGAAGGGCACTTCTGCAGTTCTCACTTTTACTGATTCTCCCATTGCAGAAGTTAACAT
Source organism: Canis lupus baileyi (assembly GCF_048164855.1). Classification (NCBI taxonomy): domain Eukaryota; kingdom Metazoa; phylum Chordata; class Mammalia; order Carnivora; family Canidae; genus Canis; species Canis lupus. The sequence goes on from NC_132870.1 coordinate 25,139,419, forward strand.
ACTTTCTATTAGTATATCTTAGGGTGGGGAATTATAGACAATAAAGATGAAATATTCAGCTTACTTAACTCAGCATTCTTTCACCTTCCTAAGATATGTGACAAAGGAAAGATATAGGGCAAAAGAACGTTTACACTAATTTGGCTTCTCCTTATAGGGAACCAGATGTTTGTGTCTTCTATGCTAATTGGTGATCTTTTCTTATAAATACAGCACAATACAGCTTTCTTCAGAAAGCTTTCCATTTGAGATGTAGTCTCAACAGGATTTTTCATTGGGATTTTTCATATGTTTTCCCTGGCAAAAGGGTAGGCCCCTGACCCAATTTAGGTCAATCATGCACAACTTTTAGAATTTCAAACTGTGTAAAAAGTAATTGAAGGTCGGAAAGAAGTTGAAACTAGTTAACTTTGATGACAGCGCCTTGAGAAAAGACAACTGCTATTTCCTGGTATTTGTATGTCAGGAAATGTCTTGATCCCAGTACTCTCAGAAGCTTGATGCTGCAACATTTTTGGGCCACCCACATCAGTCATATATAAAATTATCCAAGGAGAGTTTCTGAGGACTGCATCCTTTTCACTCATTCTACTTACTGTGCCTTTTCTTCTTTACCTCACACTTTACAGCTTAGTACAAATGATGACCTCTATCAAAACTTCTTAATGCTGGTTTTCCTCAGAATACTTTATTTTCCAACATCTTGCTCTTGTATCATTTTTAATATTCCTTTTTTCTGGCTTTCACACTATATAATTATGATTAGTTAGGTATGCAGATGGTGAGTTCTTCTCAGGGTAGTTAATGCACCCTTAAAATTTTTGTAACTGCTATGTATCTTGTAAAGCTGTTCATATAATGAAAACACATAAAGATTGTACATACATGTTTTTATAAGATTATATATATTTATATATATTTTTTATAAGTATGTATATTATATATATGTACATATATATATTTGTGTCAGTGTGTGTATGTGTGTGTGCAGAATAAGTATATGAATAATGTATCTCCAAGTGGCAGGGGACTATTTCCCACATTGTTCTTTAAACTGAGATCAGAAACTATTCTGAAGTAAACATATCTTACCCTCTTCACCATTATAACTAACATTTCATTTTGTGCTTACAGCACTGTGTAGATTATATGAATAAATACAATTACGAAGTCTGAAAAATAAGTAAGCATTGGCTTAGGAAAAAGTGGGAGATGTTTAGAATATTTAGTTTCCAGTGAGGGTAGCTAGTCTTTTTCAGAGTTCTACAGATTTCAAAGAAGAAAAAGAGTATGAGGCTTCAGCTGGCCTCATTCTATCTTGTGATAACTTATTTATAATTTATACCCTGCCTACTTCCAGAATATGAATTTCAAGTTTCCTTAAAATAAAAACGTACCTAATAGAATTGAATAAAGCTTTAAAAATCACAAAATCATTAAACTTGGAAAAATAATTTCTCTGATAATTTAAGTTTAAAGTTTTTGCACCAACAAAAATGGAAATGTGATGGTTTATAAAATTCCATCTGCTTACCTGAAACTAATGCAACATTGTGTGTCAACTATATTCAAATAAAATATATAGTTATTGACTAATTTATGAATGTTTGACTTTAAATTCTTGACATTTATCACAAGACTTTTTAGTAAGGGCTGGAGGAACACAAAAGACATTTCCTAGCCTTCTAGTTAAATGATTTAAAATTCGGTGACAAAAAATAGGATAAAATTCAGTACAATAACAGCAGAGCACCAGAAGTGCAAAATTTGTTGGTATTTCTTTGATATTTATTTTTAACAAATAAATTATTGGAGTTTATTTTAAAATGAACCATTTTCTAAGGTTTATACCCCATCTTGTTGGTTTTCTTTTGGGCATCTTCACATTATAGGAAAAGAAAAGTATAAATCTAGGCAATAGAAACAAAACCCTATATTAATAATTTTAATAAGCTAAGAACCAAATCATAAGATTATAGCAACATAATTAAACAGTAACATACTACGACTTACATCCATAGTAAGTGTTCATATATATCTATCTGTTTGCCTATCTATCCATATCTCTCGTATCTATTCTTTGAATGCATAATTTAAAAGCAAAGTACAGTAAGGGTACATAGGAGTTAATGTTAGCATATTCGAATAGAAATTATTCTTTTTTAAAAAATATTTTATTTATTTATTCATGATGATTCTTTAAAGTTGATATCCATGCACTGGTTTTGGTAGAAGATGTTTTGGATTGCTCAGCCCAGATTCTTCCTACTGGGTCACTGCACTCATGCCATAGGTGCTACTGTCTGCTTCAGTGGGCTTTCATCTCCGGAGAAATGCTCTTGGCCTGGATATGCTTGGAAGATTACAATATTCCTCTCCTATCAATGTCTGGCATATGCAGGGCACAGGGGATAGAAAAGCCCAGCCCTTGTTTCTCAAGGCTGGGCAACTCTGCTGGGCAAACTGCAAAATATATACATGTACTCTGGGACTCCTGTTCTCCTCAGTGGATCAAGGCCAGGTCTGGACTTGATGAGACCACATATTTGCATAGACACTTCATTTTCCCTGGCCTATGTAATCCTTTGGAGTGTTTTTCCTTGTGAGTGTATCTTCAAAATTATCTACACTAACGTCCCTGTCTTGGTTTCTGCTTCTAGAGAGCCTGCCCCAGGACCATTAGGGATAATATGCTATATTATGTGTTTTAAAGTTGAACATCTTGAAGCATAAAATTTCAATAGCAGTGCCGTAGTCACCATACTTTTGCAATATGGGTGGACTAAAAGCAGACAAATTCCACCAGGCTTAGTATCTGGTATGTACCTACTGTTGTGTAAAGCTCTCTTCTTGGAAAGAATCGAAAGTGGTAGTATGAGTAGTCATCAGAATAGTGTAACTTTTCAACTACTCTTTTTTTCAAGTGTTTCTTTCCTAATAAAATGAAGATTTGGTTCTTCAACGTGAAATTCATTGTTTTGAAAAAAATCTATGCATCTTTAAGTTAGTAACATGTAATTTTGCTAAACTCTTAGCTAGCACTCACTATAACTCACATGCATAGCAAAATAGGAACAATTTAATACCTATTTGGTGAAATATTCTAGCCATGAATGTTTAGAGACTTAGTCCTAGGCTAGGTAGTCATAATTTTTCTTTCTGTAACACTGATGCCTTTCAAGGAAATCTATATATCACATTTAAAAAATTATTATTATTCTAGTTAAGTAATCTTTATGCCCACCGTGGGGCTCAAACCTACAACCTGGACATCAAGAATCGCATGCCTTTCCGACTGAGCCAGCCGGGCGGCTCCTACAATAATGCATATTTTTTTAAAGATTTTATTTATTTATTCATGAGAGACACACAGAGAGAGGCAGAGGAAGAAGCAGGATCCCTGCAGGGAGCTTGCCGTGGGACTCTATCCCAGAACAGTAGGATCATGTCCTGAGCAGAAGGCAGACAGATGCTCAACCACCGAGCCACCCAGGCAACCCTACAACAATATTTTTTAAGTCCAGATTCAAATGTGCTGATTTATCTTTCTGTTCTAATGTCTGTTGACTTTTGCAACTCTGAGAATTGCTTTGTTGTGCTCCTCCCCCTGCTTGTGCAACCCAGTATCCATACACTCTACTGTTACTGCACTGTAAGAATCTGCATGAATCTGCATGCACTGTAAGAATCTAATGCCTGCGTTAGGCTTCTGTTTTCCCTTCTAGGACTGTGTGCAGGGTTAGCCTCTCAAAATTGTACTCTTGCTGGCCACCTGCTTGAAGTATCTTTGTGGCTAAATGGTCTCCATTCTAAAAGTTACTGCATCAATAACTTCATTGATCCTCTGTCTCTAGTCTTAGATGACTGCTCCATTTAGATTGACAGATAACCTCAAGGCCAGTGTTAACCACCCTCATCGTTACAACTTTTCAATTTTTCTGTCCTTTTGGCCTCAGCTATCCCTTTCTGTGTACTGGGAAACTCTACTCATTCTGCCTTCACAAGGGTACTTTTGGAAGACTGTGTACTTGGCAGTGATAGCTAAGCATCTTCCTCCATGGTCCTTTCTGGTCTCCCCCCACTCCTTGTACAACAAGGAGAGAAAAAGTAAAGTTGAGGCTCATTTTGAAATTTTTGACTAGTTATTGGACAATTCCTTTTAAATATATACTTAGTTATCAATTACCCCAATAGTAACAGTGCTAGTTGATAGGCACTAGCCCAGGCACAAGGATACAGGGATATCCATAAAAATATTACTACCCTTTAAGAGTTTCCTTTAAATGAGAACATTCCTATTTAACATTTGTTACAGTTAATTAAACAGTTAATGTTTTGAGGGAGTTTGAAAGACTACATAGAAAAGGATGTTCCACTACTGATGGAGGATTTGGAGCCAAGTTAGCAAAGTGACAGGAACTAGATGTTAAAGGACAAGAATATTTTTTATGAAACAGATAAAAGAATGGGGGTAGGAAATTCAAAATAGAGCCTGCCATGTTCAAAGCACAGAAGAATAGCAGAAGATAGATTAAAAACTGAGGGACTGTATCAGATGGGAATGTAGTAAGACATGGGGAAGGGAATTTAGCAAAATGGAACTTGAAATATAGGTTAACTTGTAATGATCTTAAATCTTTCACTATTGGCTTTGGACTTTTTTTTTTTTATAGATGAGTGGTAAGCAACTTTTGTCAAGCAGGAAAATTCAGAAAACATCAAAATTCTTCTTTTTAAGATTGTATTTATTTATTCATGAGAGACACACACAGAGAGAGAGAGAGATTGAGAGAGAGAGAGAGAGAGAGAGAGAGGCAGAGACAAGGCAGAGGGAGAAGCAGGCTCCATGCAGGGAGCCTGACATGGGACTTGATCCCAGGTGTCTAGGATCACACCCTGGGCTGAAGGCAGCACTAAACCGCTGGGCGACTGGGGCTGCCCAGAAAGCATCAAAATTCTTATAGGCCACATGTTTTTTTTCCAATTCAAGCTGAAAATTACTTTGAGTCTTATGGGGAGGTGTGTATGTATGTGTGTATATATATATAAGACTATATATATCTTCACAACTTATGTTACTTATTTTGATTACTATATCCATAAGATAATTAGTATTCAATTTTAGTCACCAAAACAGTAATATGTGGATGTGTTTATGAATTAAAAGTGCAAAACAGCTTTCCAATGTTTGATACTCTACATTTGTATAACATTGTAAAGAATATGAAACATACTCATATGCATTATGCATTACTTCACCTTATTCTGAAAACGACTCTAAGATGGATATTGTCATTACTTCTGCCCAACAAAAAGTAAGGTTCAGAGAGTTTTACCCAAAGTCCTACAATGGTTTTATAACAGAACTATGTCAAGAAAATTACACAGCATTAGGAAATACGCAAGATGTAGAGCACCATTCCAACATGGTTGGATATGGTTCCATTTCCCACAGTTTAGATTGACCAGTGGCCACAAAGTCAACAAAAGTCACACCCTAACTGTGGCAACTTGCAACCCAGAGCACCATCACTATCTCTAGTCCTTAGAACAGAAATGCTCTTGATCCTCTGTGTATACTGCACTAAACTGGATAGATTCTGGCATTACTGTGAGACTCTTCCCCTAGTTATTTTTAAGTGCAGTATGCTCTTTCCCCACCATTCTCCACCCTCTACGACTGCAGCCATGATCACCAGTCCAGATGCTCTTGCCTTATCGTATGATTTTTTAAGGCTTCTTTTTGAGTCCGAGGTGTTTGCAGTGAAGAATTTCTCTACCTATTCCAGTGCCTTGGGCTAGCTATATGGACAGGCAGGATGTATGTCCACTGCAACAGAAAGTTGTCTGCATTTTTATAGGCATTGAAAGCCTTACATTTCTGTTTTAGGAAGATAACTCTGGTGGGTCTTATCTTTTCTGCTTCAGTACCTCACTCGCTAAAAATAAAAACTCCATAGGTTTAATGTCTTGATTTCAGGCACAATCCAAGACATACTGGAAGTTGGAACCTTTAGAAAATATTTCTCCTTTAAATATGTAAATATGACTAGAGAGAAAATCCTCTTGGGTGGAATTCCTATCGCCTTCTTCCTTTCCTCTCAGTGGGCATGTTGTGGTGGTTTTTGAAGCCCAAAGAGAGTCAAGCACATTGCAATCAAACAATAAAGATTTGCAGTGAGTTTAATGCCATTTAAATGAATGAATAAAAGATATTTATTAACTTATATGGCTAAAACATGAATTGTTTGTGAATGAAATCTATGGAGAAAAATGGAAATAGGGACTAGAGTGTAAAGAATCCTGTGAAGAAAGATGTTGACAGCAACAAAATAAAACTGCTTCAGAATTGATATTAACTGAGTGATTTGAGTATCAATTAGGCAATTTGGGTATTATTTAAATAATTTATTTCTGCTGCGAATCTTATGAACTAGAAATGAACCTATAAGGGTGGTTTGGTTGTGTGCATATGTGATTATAATACTGGGAATGGTGCCAAACTGAAGTCTCCAGAAAATTGAAGTCCTCAATTTACCTGGAGAACAAGCTGAGTGGTGTTAGCAGAAGCTTTAGCAGTAACATCAGTGAATTATACTCAGGATGACCTAATGCAGATATCTTCAAAGCTGGAATGTTCTGTTCTCGCATTCACATTGAAAGAAGAGTCAGTAGCTATTCCTTCAAGTAAAGTTTGCCTAAAACAAACAAACAAACAAACAAAAAAACAACAAAAAAAAAACAGTTAAAGGGACTTGTCATTTCCATGGATTACTGTAATTTGGGAAGATCAGTGAAAATAGAGTCAGTCAAATGTGCAAGGGCCAAGAATCTTCAGAAGTGAATTTCAACATCAGCTGACAGCATGATGTTAGTATTTTCTGGAACAAAGATTCAAGAGTCCTTGTCTTTCTCTCTAGAAACCAAATTGAAATATTGTAGCATCTACTATAAACTATAAAACAGTTCAGTTTACTCATTCTTTAGGGCAAAATTACTTTTTATTAGGATTTTACTAGTTAACACCTACCCATCTAGAGTATTTGTTCTGGGAGAGTAAAGAAGTTGTTTTATATATTGTTACATTTAAAACACAGCAGGCAATCCGTAAATAATAGTTGAGTACATAAGTGATGGAATCAGTAGTTAGACCACTGTCCCAGCCCCCACCTCAATTGGAAGGGTTTAAGCTTATGAAGTTAAATTACTGTGAATGAAGATATTTAGAGTGAACAATTACCAATTAATGTCAGCAAGGAGAAAAAAGACTCCTTTCTCTTAATTGACTCCTTTAAGCACTCCTTTAAGTACTCCTAGTACCACTGAGGTGGCTTTAGTTGAGTTTGGATGTATAAAGGCTGCCTATTTGCCACTTGCCAGCAGATGGCCTGTTTATTCCATCGTTTGCCAGGCATTGAGCCTGTTCTATATAAAGAAGTACTGAATGAGTACTAACTTTCCCCTTGATTTTTTTTTTCTTTAACAGAGATGATGTTTTATATATTTCCCATTATTTTTCCTCTGGATTAAACAATTAATTAAAGATGCTGATTTTAATATAGCATTATCTAATCAAAAAGAAAATATATACTTAAAATACATATATGCCAAATCATTTAGGAAGATCTATAGAGGTGACATACTAATATCATTGCCTCAAGGATAAATTGATTCATGAGCATCCATGAGTAAATGATGACTTTTATCTTCCTCTAGATGGTCCTTATGAATAATATAAACTATCATCCCATTTTTGATGACTTTTCCAACTTTCCTAAAAATCAGTGTAATAGAGCTGTTAATGTTCAGACTCCGTTTACCTGTAACAAATTTCCTCAGAATTTTGAGATTATTTACAGATTATATAATTTGTCTATAGTGAAAAAGTGGTATTTCATTTAAAAATTATACTGAATTGGTTCTTAGTAAGTATGACAAAGATAGTATGTCTGAAGAAAAAGAAGAGCAAGAGAAGAAAGGTGGAAATATTAAATATGATGTTGTCGCATTTGATATTCTAATTGTTAACTCTACCAATATAAAAACATGTCATTCCATTAATACTTTTTGAAAATTGTCTATGTCTTCAGGACTTTAAGTACTCAATTGCTTTCCCCTACTTGAGTGTTAACATTTATGAGGATAAGTGCTTTGTCTTGTTGATTATTGTTTATATACTGCTATTAATAAGAGTACCTGGCATATGGAAATAATTGATTTAATAGTTATGGACTGAAAAAAATGATTCTGAGTCTATTTTCTGGGGTAAACCAATAGGAAAGAACAATGAAATTTGGCATCGTGAATTGACAGTCTCAATTTTAGGCCTTTAAGAAATTGAAAATAATCTGCAAATTATTTTTCAGACATTTGCCCCATCATACTTGCTTATACCTTGAAAGATGTAGCTCACTTCCTTTGATATATTACTTGTTGTATATGTAACCTAAGATAAAATATGGTTGTTGTAGAAAACCAATGATCTATCTGCAATCCTAAAATGTTATCATAAAAAAATAGAAGAGAAAGGAATAACACAGATAGTGTCAACAGGTGTACTTAAAATCAGGAGCCACGTTCATAGTGTTTGTTTTATTCTTTATAAATATCTTAAGTCCTTCTGGATATACTATACATAATAAAAATATTTTTATAAGAAAATGGAAAGGAGATAAAGTGATTTAATCATTTTATCCTTGCTTCTTCATTTCCTTCCATTTGTGTGATTTTACCAGGATTTTCAAAGAAGAAAAACAGGCCCTTCTACCCCCTATCATGACAATTTTCTGATTAGCCTTCTAAATGTATTTGATATTGTATGGATATTACTTTAGTAATTAGAAAAGAAAGTCATTTTTATTTCCCAGTGGAAATGTTATTGCTTGCTTTTTTGACAGTTTACAATATTGTTTTATTTTTTGCTGAACAAATCATTGGAAAATTATTTCTTGTTAAACATGAATGTGGTATTTGATATTTATGATTGTGTCATTTTTCATTTGTATTTTGGAAATAAAAACTCTTATGGAATAATATACACATATATATTTGGTATATTAAGCATATACCAAAACTGACTTCACTGATATAAATGCATATTTTTAATTAATAATAAGAATGTTTAAAAATAATTTTAAAAACCTAGACCTCTTACTACAAAGCTCACAAATCTCAGAAGATTCTGGAAAGATGTTTGTTTGGTATTGTCAAGCTGATTTTTCATTTTTATGCAATTTATTTATTTATTTATTTATTTATTTATTTATTATTATTATTTTTTTATTTAACTTCAGAATTGTATGTCCTTTAATCAGTCATTTGAGGATGTAATCAAGAAGGAGTCTTTAGAGTTTGTTATTTTTAAAAATATTTGTAGGAAGCTTCTCAAATCTGTTCTAGTGGCTTTGGGCATTAGTACCAGTAAACAAAAAAATATTAACAATTTTATGCTCTTAGTATTTGGATTCTTGTTGCTTTCAAGATTTCATTTATATTTTGGAGATCTAGCACATCCATGCTCTGTTCACTTACTATCAACAAAAGAAAACTGGTTTAGATACCTCACAATGGGTAATATTTTATCTAAGTTTTCTAATTTTTAAAAGAATTAAAAACTATACTGTAAACATCACTTGGAATTGAGATTGCTAAGAAATAGCAAAATATGGTTTGGATAATTTCTTCTTTATATAAAATAGATGTTTTATACAAATGTACAGAAATGCTCTCTCTAGAGATACAGATATAGATACATAGAGAGAAGAGCTTCGGAGAGGCCAGAGGGGCCACAGATTGTTCTAGACACAGCAGTGAACAGAACAGATTCAAATCTCTACCCTGAAGGAACTAAATTCCAGTGGAGGAGGAGGCAAACGATAGCAACAAAATGGGCATTACGAAGTGGTAAGCAAGAAAGTGAAACATTTATCTGGTTCTATTGTTTACTTGCTAGATGACATTGGTCAAGGAATCCTTCTCTCTCTCAGGGTCACTTCCTGTATTAAAAATGAGCCTAAAGCTTACTACAAATGGATATCATTAAAAGCAAGTGAGATAATAAATATAAAGTGCTTATTTTCATATACAGTCACATCTAGATTAAATGTGCAATAATAATTTTAATTATCAATACCTAAAAAATTCTATTTAATTGGGGAGGTAATGTATAAGCAAAACATTAATTGATAGCTAGATAGAATGTTCGAGGAGAAGAAGCAGTAAAGAGGTTATTTCAATTAGATGGATTCAGGGTATTGTGGCTTTTAAACTGAATTTTACCGGTCGGGCACTGGGCGGTCCACCGCGTGGTAGTCGGCGCCTGCTTCTCCACGCGTCGGCGATTGAGAAATCTTCAATGAAGATGTCTAAGCAACAACCAACTCAGTTTATAAATCCAGAAGTTCCTGGCTATGTCGGATTTGCGAATCTTCCCAATCAAGATGTCTAAGCAACAACCAACTCAGTTTATAAATCCAGAAGTTCCTGGCTATGTCGGATTTGCGAATCTTCCCAATCAAGTTCACCAAAAATCAGTGAAAAAAGGTTTTGATTGCATTTGTATCTTTGGGGTAAATCCCCAACAGTGCAATTGCTGGGTCGTAGGGCAGGTATATTTTTAACTGTTTGAGGAACCTCCACACGGAGAAGGACAAACATTATATGTTCTCATTCATTTGGGGAATATAAATAATAGTGAAAGGGAAAATAAGGGAAGGGAGAAGAAATGTGTGGGAAATATCAGAAAGGGAGACAGAACGTAAAGACTGCTAACTCTGGGAAACGAACTAGGGGTGGTAGAAGGGGAGGAGGGCGGGGGGTGGGAGTGAATGGGTGACGGGCACTGGGGGTTATTCTGTATGTTAGTAAATTGAACACCAATAAAAAAAAAAAAAAAAAGGTTTTGAGTTCACACTAATGTTGGTCGGTGAATGGGGTCTAGGAAAATCAACTCTCATAAACAGCCTATTCCTGACTGATCTCCACCCAGAAAGAATCATACCTGGAGCCGCAGAGAAAATTGAAAGAACTGTCCAGATTGAGGCTTCGACTGTGGACATGGAGGAGCGAGGGGTCAAGCTGCGCTTGACAGTGGTGGACACGCCTGGCGACGGGGATGCCATCAACTGCAGGGACTGTTTCAAGACCATCATCTCCTACACTGACGAGCAGTTTGAACGGTACCTGCAGGACGAGAGTGGTTTGAACCGGCGGCACATCATCGATAACAGGGTGCACTGCTGCTTTTACTTCATCTCCCCCTTTGGACATGGACTTAAGCCCTCAGACGTCGCATTCATGAAAGCAATACACAATAAGGAGATCATCGTGCCCGTCATTGCCAAAGCTGACACCCTCACCCTGAAGGAGCAGGAGCGCTTGAAGAAAAGAATTCTGATGAAACTGAAGAACGTAACATCAAAATCTACCACTTACCTGATGCAGAATCAGATGAAGGTGAGGACTTTAAAGAGCAGACCAGACTTCTCAAGGCCAGTATCCCGTTCTCTGTGGTTGGATCCAATCAGCTGATTGAAGCCAAGGGCAAGAAGGTCAGAGGCCGCCTGTACCCGTGGGGTGTTGTGGAGGTGGAGAGCCCGGAGCACAACGACTTCCTGAAGCTGCGGACAACGCTCATCACCCACATGCAGGATCTCCAGGAGGTGACCCAGGACCTTCACTACGAAAACTTCCCTTCTGAGAGGCTCAAAAGAGGCGGCAGAAAAGTAGAAAATGAGGCCATGAATAAAGACCAGATCCTGCTGGAGAAGGAAGCAGAGCTCCGCTGCATGCAGGAGATGATCGCAAGGATGCAGGCTCAGATGCAGCTGCGGATGCAGGGTGGGGATGCTGACGGTGGGGTCCACAGGCACCACGTGTAAGGTAACGAAGACACTTAGCAAGATACAGAAGATACAGAGAACATTCCGCATGAGTACCACGACTGCGTGTTTCCGAGAGGTCATTGGAGGGCGGGGGGGTGCCCATCCACATTTTACCTGTGCCTGAGAATTTAATTTTTTTTTAAACTTTCGATGTGTTTTGTATGAAGTACTTTTAACATTTCTATTTCATTGCTTTGTTATGCTTTATATTTTGTGAGGTGAACCTTCCATTTTCATTTTTCTTCCACCTTAACTAACCACTGATGTTGGAACTGATTTCCAGGATCAGTCAGTATGTATAATTAACATTGAATTTCTTTTTTTTTTTAATTTGTTTTTTATTGGTGTTCAATTTACCAACATACAGAATAACCCCCAGTGCCCGTCACCCATTCACTCCCACCACCCGCCCTCCTCCCCTTCTACCACCCCTAGTTCATTGAATTTCTTTGATTTGGCTGGCCTAACTGAATAATTGTCGAGGAGCACTCTTGATTTCATTTCTAGAACATTCAGATTTAGCCAGCATGTGCCTGGGTGCTAGTGATGTGGCCCCAGTGATAGAGGTGAGCTGGCATCTGCAGGGCATTTACTTACCAGGTCACCAAGATGGAGATTCTCTCTTGCTTTGCTTTGCTTTGAGCACAACATCTGGAACCAGTTTTGCTGCTATAATCCAATACTGTTAACTCATCTGCACACTTTTTTTTTTTTACCATGTAAAACAATAGAATTATCTAATATGATATGTGTATACTAAAATAGCTCTTTTAAAAACAGGCTTTTTGCTTCAAATTTTAAGAGGTCTCTGGATTCTGATGCTAGGTCATTTTTTAAACTGCTCTGCAGAGAACCTGCCACAACCACGTTTTGCCGCGTTCCCCACTGATCCTGGTTATACTCTGCCGTTGACAGCAAGAGTCTGTGAACTCCAGTTTTCATATTACAACGTTCTTACCCATAAAGAGAGTGCCAATAGACGATTTTTACTCAACTAACACAAAAAGTTATTTTTTAAAGGAAAATTTAGAAACCAGCCTTTTTATACTTTTTTTACAGCACTCTGATGTGCTCTCTGTAACTACAGGTGTACGAGATCTTCCTGAGCCGTGAGTGTCGGGGTCCTTCGTGGAAAGCCCTCTGAACCCAGACCTGGCCTGAGGCTCATGGCCCCATGATGCCTGAATGCCAACCAGGTTTTCCTGATTTGGCTTTCCTTTAACTGGTTCTTTAAAATTTTTAATAGTTTTCTGAAAGGAGGCAAATAGTGATCATTTTATATGGAAACTGTTGTCTGTTTTTAGCCATCATCATGTCCTTCCTTATGTGTCCTACAAACCTGGCCATCTGCCAGGTGAAACTACGAGACCTTTCAAATCTGCCCCATGGTCCGACTGCTTAGACGCCACCCATCAGACCCATCTTCTGTGCTCTGTGCCCTTGGCCCTCCCCTTCCGTCCAAGGGGCACTGAGGCCCCAGGGCTTGTTATTTTCAGCATTTATACTGACAATGGGAAAGTGATCCCCAGAAAGTGATGGGTGAAAGGAGAGCTGAAGGGAGCAGGTGCTGGCGGTGTTTTCAGTTTGCTCTAACAGGAGGATTTGAGATGCAGAACCTCCCCCCACCGCCCGAGGATGGGAAGAGTTTTTGTTTGAGTCAGACAAAATAAAGTGACATGGTCAAAACTTTTGTCACAGAGGTGGGCTACAGACAGCAATCAGGTGTCCCAGGAACTTCGTCTTCTCACTGTTGCACCAGCCTTAGGTTTAGGCACAGGTGTACAAAGTTCTAACAGGAGGAAGTGTTCGCTGACGTTCGAGCATCTCCGTACAAGGCCAGTTATTGGGTTATTTTGCCTTTAAGTACACTCGTAAAAGGCCCTGCGTGTGTTTGAGTAATACTACTAGGGCCAGCTGCCACCTGGTAAGCGTAGTGTGGGGGTAGGTGGACCTACACTGTCTCACTTCTAAATCCCCCTTTGTTTTGCTGCCCAAATCTAAATAAATACTTTTACTGATAATTGCTTTTACTAAGAGATCATCTTTACTTATAGAAATGTATTTTGAAAACTTACTTTACACAACGATTTTGTATTCACTGAAACTAACCTTTTATCAATAAAGCACTATGGTTTGGCTATTAAAAAACAACAAAAAAATAAATAAACTGAATTTTACCAAGTTTTTTTTTTGAAGAGGACATTAAAAAAAATCATAGGTGAAGGAGAATTACATATACGATAAGATTATGTGAACAAAGGATTTTTTAAAGATCCTTTAAGACACAGGCCACAGGAAAGGACAGGTAGGCAACATCCAGTACTAAGCCCTAGACCAACTCTTGATGTTTTTGTTGATAAAAAAGGGCATATTCATGAGTCAATTGTGTCATCCAAGGAGATATTAAAACCAAAAATTGGGGGCAGCCTGGGTGGCTCAGTGGTTTAGCGCCACCTTTAGCCCAAGGCCTGATCCTGGAGACCTGGGATCAAGTCCCAAGTCCAGCTCGCTGCATGGAGCCTGCTTCTCCCTCTGCCTGTGTCTCTGCCTCTCTCTCTCTCTCTGTCTCTGTCTCTCATGAATGAATAAAATAAAATCTTTAAAAAAAATACCCCCCCCCCAAAAAAATTGGTAACAGATTCACTAACTGGGAAGAAAGGAAAGGGCTGACAAGGCCTGAAACAAAGTAGTGACCATGTATCTGTCGCTACATGTGAAGAGAAAAGAATGCTCAGGTGGCCAAAGAAGGCTCTGCTTGCAAATCCCAGTAGGATTGTAGCTGATGGCAGATGCTCTATCCATGAATGTCTCTACTCCAGTTACCAAACTATGAGAAATTCCTGGTCTCTGACCTCTGAAAACAGATCAAATCAACAAAGGCAATATTAGCTCTGGTTGTAGAAGGTGGCTATTCAGAAAGTCACCAAAATATGGTCTCAGATATTTTAAAAAGGTAAACGTAGTGTAAGACACCTACTTTAAAGAAATAGTGCACAGAGAGTGCAAGTTAGACAGAGAGCTGAGAAACAGAATGAGGCAAAGATGGGGATTTAGAAACAAGGTAAGAGTTTGTTTCTCATAATTGAGTACTTCATTTATTTTGGATTTCTGAGGATTATTTAGGAGGGGGAATCTGACCTCTATTTCTACAGTAAAACCTAGAAGTTAAATAGCTGAAAGCTCATGGTTTTTTACTGTGAGAAAGAGGAAAGAAGAAGTAGAGGACTATATTGGAAAAACCACAAAAAAAGCTTCAATGAAAGAAAGAACATGCAATGTATGGAGCATTATCAGGCTAATCGTTATGTGAAGCTATCTAATTCAAACAATCTAGTACTTGAGGAAGTCCTACATGAATAAATTGATCTAATCATTTTTAAGACCCTACTTTATTCTCTACAAATATAAAAGAAGCCAATAACCAAAACCATAGACTACTTTTGTCAAAGCTCCTCTTTACCCATAAATGCCTGCCTTTCATCTTCAGAGGGCCTCCCTTAGGTGACATAAGAGATCTAGGGAAGAAAATATGAATTTGGCCTTAAGACCAACATGTATTTTCTATCATATTCTAAATTGTCAACCTTCTGTAAGTCTAGGAGAGAGAACATAAGGATGTAGGTGTTTTAGACAATATTTTCCTAACAACCTTTTTTTAATATTTTATTTTATTTATTCATAGAGACACACAGAGAGAGAGAGAGAGAGAGAAAGGCAGAGACACAGGCAGAGGGAGAAGCAGGTTCTATGCAGGGAACCTGACATGGGACTTGATCCCAGGTCTCCAGAATCATACCCTGGGCTGCAAGCGGCACTAAACTGCTGCGCCACCAGAGCTGCCTCCTAACAACCTTTGTATTTGAAGGGCATTAGTAATCTACATTCTATGACAAATGAACATGAGTAAATACTTCAAACCAGATACTTCTGGCCAGAGCCACAGTCTTATTCCTTCTGTGTGATGTATATACTAATAGTTATAATGAATTAAAGTACACAGCAGTTTAAATGTTCATGTAATTGGCAAATTTGCCTTATGTAGAAATTTAAAAAATAGACAGTCAATAAACATTTTTAATCAACCACCAAATATTTGTTGGAAATTGCTTTGGCTAGCACTTGGGAGAAACACTAGAAACGTAAAATAAAATAAGGTTTGGTCTTTATCCTTGGATACCTTACAGCCTCTGGAGGAAAACGAACAATCATAGATGGATATGTGTACACGTACACACATGTAAATGGAAAGCAGCACATAGTTTAATGTGATAGGAGTTCAAAGAAATAAATGACTGTACACAGAAAAGAAGTAGTCTTTAAACATAATATATATAAACACATGTATATAAAAAGTGTGTATATTTTTATTTCCACTTTTTGCCCTTTGTGGTTGGCAGATAATTCTTAGTATTCTAAGCTAACAGTAACAGACAACGATTTAGTGACAGACATTAGATGACATGGGGAGAGATCAGACTTCCCTGAACTACACAAACATATAAAATAGAGGATACCCACTGCTTGGACATTTTGATGAATGTCTGAATATTTAGTCAACTGCGTGTGCAACTAAATACATACATACACTACTTTGTTGCACTATATGAACACAGAATGCACATACTATGATGATGATAGGTACAAAACACACTCACATACCCAGGCAATACATGGTATAAATATTCAGCACTCAAATGAGTATCTATTTCATTTGAAGCTTATGTTAATTACAGTTGCAAATACTCCTTGTAATTTCTGAATCATACATATCAAGTTATGTCAAATTTATTTTGTTAAATTATGAATCTATTAAACGATAAACAATTTTATATAAGTTACATATATGTTTAGTATGCTACATAGAGCAACATGTGGGGCATTAGTCTATCAAAAGTAAAATTCCATTATTTGCTCAACAGATTTACTTAGCATTCTGCAAGACACCAAATATACACACACACACACAGAAAAACAAATTCTTAAGTTTTTTTTCTTGCTTATTAAACCTCAGCCATTTGCCCTAATCTCTTACTGTTCACTAGGCTTCAACAAAGGCACTAAGTGCTTTCCGGAACATAGATTTAAATGAGGCCCCTGCCCAGTGGGCTTACAACCTAATTAGACAGAGACAGTTGACCAACATATGCCCACAGACTACAGTTGGCCACTTATTTATTCTCTAATTAACATAAAGCAGCAGGGCAACAACTCCCCAGTGCTCAGCGAGCAGGAGAGTGTCTATGTGTGCTGTAGAACTCTGCGGGAAACAAGACTGCTGCTTTCTGCGGGGGTTTCCAGCAGGCATTCTCTTGCTTCTGGCTTGTTTCCGTAATTAATATTCTTGTGCATATCTTGCTGTGACTGTGTATGTCCAAGCAAACAGACCCTCGTGCACAGCAGAACTACTTAGTTCAGCTGTCTCAATGATCAATACAGGTCGCAGGATGGTTGACTTTACGGTTGCACATGCAATTCTGTTGAAACCCTAGGCCAGGGCCAGCCAAAGTGGTTACTCCATGCTTTAATTTAGTCTTCTCAGTCAAACAAGGAAGACTTTTCAGCTTGATCGCATTAGATTGTCAGGGTCCAGTGGCTTCTCTCTGCTGTTCTCACTGTTCTTCTTAATCCTTCCTGCAAGCTCTTCAGTTTTTGAAATTTCTCCCACCCTGTGTGTTCCCCATGATTCTAAAAAAGTGATTGAAGTGACATAAACATGTACCGTGCCACACTAGTTAAAAAAATAAGTATGTGAAAATATTACGATGTGAGAAAAATAAGCACTCAGACTAATCGGGTAAGGCCTGAGAGAAAGTTGGTACCTGAAATGCATGTCAAAAGTTCACAAGTATTTGCTGTTAGGCAAAAATTCTTCATGAACATGGTAGATAATTTGAGTATTCATCGTTTATTCAGAGAGAAGAATGCAAGCAAGAAAATCCTATTTTTTCCAACTCTAGGGATCTATTTGATGGTGGAAAGAGGTAAAACTTATTTTAGGTTACAGACACAAAGTATTGCCAGTAACTACCCCTCTAATACTCTCTTTAAAATTCTACTTAATGCTCTTGACCTAATATTAATCCTAATTTATAGCTTCTGAGAATAAAAACCTTCAGATTTACAGTCATCACTTTTTCACTCTGTGCTTTTCAATCTACTATTGGAGAAGCTGATATTCTTTTTTGGGGGGTATGGGCTGGCGTTGGTTTTTTCCCCCATTCTATGTCTTAAAAAATAGTGTAGACATTGGAAAACATGATTTCCCCTGATATCTTTCTTTCTTTCTTTCTTTCTTTCTTTCTTTCTTTCTTTCTTTCTTTCTTTCTTTCTTTCTAATATTTTTAAACACACATAATTGTCATGGAATAGTTAATATCATTTATTGTTTTAAAGTGTTCCTTAGGTTCCTTAGGTGTACACATACAGCAGATATCAGGACTAGTGGGAATTTAATACTTATATAGACACCTCTTATATTTCCCTATAAATTGTGATTCTCTGGACTTGGATTTATTGCTATGTTACTGCAGTAAAGAAATATAAACAATACTATTCAAAGTATAGTTAAAAAAATTGGGGGCCTAATTACACTAAAAAGGAGCATTATTATAAGAATCTATAACTCTTATGTAACTGCTTCTAAAGAGTCCCAGAAACACCAGTGCCATTGTTTTTGCAAGATAAATGGAGTTGGTACAATCTGACTAATCACATTTTAGAATTAAGGTATCCCAATAAATGTCCTTAATCTTAAAAATCTTACCCTTTAGAAATAAATGGTCATTTTAGTCTTTTTGAGTCAAATTGTCGCCTGAATTCTTTTTTAAAATGCACATGCGAACATGCTCATTATAGTGAAAATAAAACCCAAATTGAAATGAATATCTAAAGCTAATGAGCTTTACTTATTTCTACTAAGAACTCTATATCTGGAATTTTAAACCATGCAATTCTGTGTGTCATTGGTGGGTGTGGGTGTGGGTGTGGATTATTCCTTCTCTCTTTTCCTATCTTCCATTTTCACTGGAGAAATTTCATGCAGCAAAAACAGGAAATTCCATCCAAGTTGATCTAACCTCAGGGCCTCCTCCAAGCATGCTGGAGAATCAGTACTCTGTCACCTCTGAGAATAGAATTAATTTGGGATTCTTGTATTACCTGCCTCTGGTACTTGGGCACTCATTTGCTGATGGACTGAGTTATTTTAGCTTTGGTATGATGTAAATGTCCTTTATTGCACAGTTTCCAATTTAGTATTTTTAAAAACAAGACCAAATTTAAACAGTTCAAAGTAGAGTATCCTCTCTCAAATAATGAAGTACTGAACTAAAAATTTCAAAGTAAAAGTATTAAATCAAAGTGAGGAGACATAATTTAAGATGAATTATAGTGTTATAATTCTCAAAATTCAAGTCCTAAAATATTTTCATTCATCCAAGTATATTTCCTTAAGAAATAGTTATTTTCAATTGATTATAACTATCAGTAAATTGGCATGAGAAAAACATTAATAGTTGTGTCAGCATCTGTAAGATTTAGTTGTTTTGATGGTACTTAATAGGTAGAACTAGCATTTCTGGGCTCCTGCCAGTTGACCATCTGTCTAGGTAGTCTGTGGAGAATCAGAACAACTGAACTTTTGGCACATCCAATTACACTGAGCAACTACCAACCCTGTTTAGGTTACAACAGAAGAGAACAGAACCAAAAGATTGTGTTAAGTGATTTACTGCTGAGGACTTCAGGAATCTGGAGATCATCATGGGAGCGTCTCAGTTAGCCTTAGTGAGTTGAACCCATAAAAACATAATTTAATTAAACAAGTGCCCTTCTTCTTACAGGTGTTTTGCTAGGCATGTTGAAGAATGTAGTAATAATATAATGCTTGCCCTTTATTGTATACAAAATAATATGTGAAATAAAATTTATGGTATACATATCTCTAAAAGAAGGCAGCCAGTAATGTAAAAAATATTGCTACTTTTGCTATTGGAGTCCTGGGAGGGAAAAACTACTTCCATATGGAGATCAAGAAAGTAGATCATGAAACGCATGCCATTCGTGTTGTCTCAAATATAGACACACTTTTGAAAAATAGTGTTGGAGATTTGACCAGGTTGAAGGACACGCTGACTAAAGCAGTGAAGTGATTTAGAGAATCAAAGAAGACTAAGATTGATTGGGACCAAATCAAACTGAGGAATCACTTTAGAAATCTAGATTTCTATGCCATAGAGAATCAATAAGGAATTCCGAGCAGTGGAACCATAACATTGTAATAGGATATAATACACAAAAGAGAGTCTAGTTAGAAAAGCCTGGGAGGAGACTCCTACAATAATACAACTTGGAAAAAACAGTGCTTTCAATAGGGCAAATGGAAAGGGAACGAAAAGGAGGGTTGATTCAAAACATGCCACTAAGAGAGAAGTGCAGTACTTCAGTTGAGTTCATATAAAGATCAAGATAATTCAAACGTTTTGAGAAGCAGTGACTATGGAAGTGTTTTGCAATCACATAAAATATAGAATTCAGCAAAAGGCACAGGTTTGGCAATATGTATGTGGTCTTTAAGGCCATGCCCAGGATGAATTTTGAAAAGTGCCACTTGGGACGGCTGGGTGGCTCAGCGGTTAAGCTTCTGCCTTCCGGCTCAGGGCGTGATGCTGGAGTCCTGGGGATCGAGTCCCACATCAGGCTCCCCACGTGGAGCCTGCGTCTCCCTCTGCCTATGTCTCTGTTTCTCTCTCTGTGTGTGTCTCTTATTAATAAATACATAAAATCTTAAAAAAAAAAGAAAAGTGCCACTTCTGAAGAGACAGAGGAAAGACACAGAAGGGCCTGCGAAAGAGAACAATAAAAGGGAAGTTTAAGAGAATCAGTTGAACATAGTGAAATGCAAAGTATTCATAAACAGGTGGTCATCAAGGTTAATTGCTTGAGAGATGGTAAGGAGAAGGCAATCTTAAATAACATCACTGGATGGAGAATATAGAGGTCATAGGGGAACTTCAGGGGAATAATTGTAGTTGAGTAGTTAAGTGTGAAAGTCACATTATATTCTTACTTCCAAAAGTAGTGTGAAGTTTGTTAGTGAAAGAGGTTCAGATAAAAGAGATTAGATAGATGATAGATGATAGATATGCAGACAGACACAGAGGTAGATACAGAAATTCATCACTCAAGGAAATGGTTGAGAGTAGCTTGTGTGTGTGTGTGTGTCAATGGGTAGTAAATGAGGGCAAGAAGAACACCAGCATTCTATCAAATAACGTAAAATAAAGGGACTGTTACAGGGGTCTTGTTAGGAGTAAAGAAACCAACAAATGATGTTTACCTTCTTCCCAGCCCTAGATTTGAAGGAAGGGAAGGAAATAGAGGACCACAATGAACACTGGGGACCATCCAGGGATCCATTATGGCAAGAATGTGGCCTGAGGCAGAGGGGAGGGGTAGAGGGAAATGCACACCTCTCCCCCCAGAGCCTTCTGTCTTCTCTTCCCACCTTCCATCAGCAGAATACAATGTAAACCTCATCAGCACTCAGCTTTTGTTCTACAGTTCTCGGGAGTCTGTCTCTTGATGCATATATCAAGACAGAATGGGTATAGAATGGACAGTAGGAGCATATTCTAAGCAAGAAGAAGTCCCAGCAGAAAAAGCAGAAAAGTGTAAAAAAGAAGATAAGACAATAAATGGAACAAAGCTCAGGATAAGGTGAAGACATACATAGAACTTTGAATTAAAAAGTGCAGGGGCAGAACATCTGGGAGGCTCAGCTGAACATCTGATTCTTGGTTGCAGCTTAGGTCATGATCTCAGGGTCATGAGATTGAGCTCTGCATCAAGCCCCCCATCTGGTTCCTCAGTGGGGAGTCTGCTTGAAGATTCTGTCTCTCTGCCCCTCCCCACCTCTCTCTCAAATAGATCAATCAATCAATCAATCAATCTTTAAAATAATAAAAAGTGCAAGAGAGGAAAAGATGGGATGCAAAGCAATTTTGAAGAGGAGATGGGGACTTGCGTTAAAAGCCCTAGTCTAGAATGGTTATACAGAGTTTGCCTTTGCCAACTTAGACATATAGGAATGCAAGCAGTTACAAATTCATAAATGTTGTCAGAACTTAACCTTGATTATTTTTGCAATGCTTAACTAATTAAAACCTTAAAATTATTACCTAACCAGGACTTTACTAAAAATATTTACTATTAAATTAAAAAGTATCTGTAAAAATAAGTACACTTAATGACACAATGTAACATGTGTATATGTGTATATATATATATATATATATATATATATATATATGCATTTTATATATATGGAAAATAATGTTACAATGATCAAGTGTTTTGATAATATATTCTAGAATATGTTCTGTGGAATACTCTAGAAAGAAGTTTCCACAAGAATTGTTTTCTAGTCATCATAGCCATGTTTCAAGATGTGAGATGGAGAAGGAGAGAAAAAAGGTAGATGTTTCTTCACCTTGAAAAAGGTTTCCTGAAAGCCCACACAGCACTTCTACCTATATCTCTATGTCTATGATTTAGTCACACGGGTCTACCTAATTCTGAGAAACGGTGGGCCTTCTAGCTGAGTATCAATGTCCTAGCAGAAAATCAGTATTCTGATCATTTGAAAGATAGGGAAAACACAGATTTGTTTGGCATCTACACTCTCTGGCTTCCTGTGTTAAAATTAAGATACTCTTAGGAGATAAGTGTTTTTGTTACTCATGTGGAATGAAACTCATAAGTGAGTATCATAGAAACTAAGGACACTAGTCCTAATGTGAAACACAGTCCTAGGGGAAGATGCACTTGAAAATCGAAGGGGCAGCATGAAGTAGGGGAAACTGTATGTCTGAAATAAAAAGGTAGAATTGGAGAGTATCAAAAATGGCAATGTAGAACATTTTCCTAGAATCACCTCTACATTGAAACTTTAAATAACTCTGAAATTCATCAAGGACAGAATGTATTTTAAATTAAATATACTGAGATGAGATCTCTTGACTTTCTTTAAATAAATTTTTTTGGGAGGGCATAAAAAATAGTTCATTGATTTACAGAAAACTCTAATCCACAGTGAGACTAATAATTTGCAACTTAGAAAATGTATTACAAATATTGTTGCACAGGAAGGAAATATCCATATCATAAACTCTGAGCAATATTATAAAAGTGGCAAGAAAAACAAAATTCTGAAATTTACATGATCATAACTGAATGCTTCTTAACATGATTGTGTGCAGAAGACAGTAATCTGTAATGACTTGAATGAGGTGTGAGGGCACAAAACATATGTCTGTTGACAAATATAATCATTCTTAGTGATTCTATTAAACTACATGACAAATGACATATTCCATGAGTTAATTTTTAAATTCTGCCTCATCTTTTCCATACATAATTTATTACCATACCTAGCTGAATCAGAAGTGTATCACTTGATTAACTTTTACCCTCAATTATCTTTAAAAAACTCTTTTATATGTGTATATCTTAGAGTTTCAAAGTTGTCCTTCAATAACATTTTTCTTGCATTCAGTATATGTTATAGGCATAATATTATTATAATTTTTGTTCTTTCAGAATACAAATGATTTTGGGGAAAAGTGGATTTTGAATAACTTCATCTTGATAAATTAGGAAAATGGTTTCTTGTAAATATATAGAATATAAACAGCACAAATGCAGGCTAATACCACACAAGTACAGAAAAGATGGCCAAAGAATGGCAGGAGATTTTTAAAAAGGCAGTCATATATACTTCATAAGAAACCAAACAAAATATAAGCCCAGGAAATTATTAGTAAAAGCAATAGCAGGTAAAAATCTAGGAAATAATCTTTGTATTCAGGATACCTGGACTCCAGATAGCAAGAGCACTTTATTGCTCTCAAGTGCTTACCCATTGGCACTCAGAGTATTGTTTATAAAATAAAATTGGTTATAAAGTATAACTTTTATTAAATTCTTACACATTGTTTCATTTGATACTTGCAACGATCATATTGAAAGCAATATCATTATCTTCATTTTACAAATGGAGAACCTGAAACTTAATGAATGTAAATAAAATGATGAATGTAAATAAAATGGTGAAGATCACCAAAGAAGCAAACAACAGAACAAGTGTGGAACCTAAGACTAGTTGAAAGCTTAAATCTAAATTCTTTACCACTCTAAGTATTGCTTTTTTTCTGTGCAAAACTATCTCTTTTCCTTGCTGAGAAAGCTGCTATGCTAAAAATGCTGGATATAAGTAAGAAAATTAAAGGAAAAAGACACATTTCACACAGAAGAATGTAGTAAGGAGCAGAAAAGCAGTATATGAATTAACACTTTTATAAATTATAGTCATCAAATTGAAAGTGGGAAATATCAGAGAGGGAGACAGAACATGAGAGACTCCTAACTCTGGGAAATGAACAAGGGGTGGTGGAAAGGGAGGTGGGCAGGGGGTGGGGTGACTGGGTGATGGGCACTGGAGGGGGGCACTTGATGGGATGAGCACTGGGTGTTATGCTATATGTTGGCAAATTGAACTCCAATAAAAAAAAAAGAAAGAAAAAAAAGAAAGTGTATCATATAACAGGGCATCTTGAGACTTCAGATTATGTATTTTTGATGCTGCACCAAATCTCTTGACAAAAGATACTTTTAAAAAATATCAGTTGCAATGTGGAATCTAAAACCCTATCAACAAACATGTTGTATTTTGTTACAATAAAATCCACTGGTCTTGACAAAAAATACAATGTAGAAAGGTGACATATTTTCTTTAATCATGGCTCACTTATTTGAAAATAACATTTTAAAAATAGAATATTGAAACATAACATATGAGCTTTATAAGTATAGAGAATGCAACTCCTTCATGTTTGAGTTTTCGAGACTTGGTACATACAGGACTCTTCATACATGTTTATTAAGCAAGCTAATCAAATATCTAATATAGGTTTACTTAAATCTTTGCATCCAAATATTGGAATATTGTTCATCTTAAAATAACCTAATAGTTCTGTAATGATTTAAAACTTACAGATAACTTCTACATATGATCACATGTGCCTTTACTACAACTCTATCTACTATCAAAGGTCTTTAAATTATTAATTCAAACAATATTTCCTGAAATTGTCCTATGTACAAGACATTTTACTAGGTGAGATTTGGGAGCAAGCATAAACATGTAAAAGATACAGTTTCTTTACTCAGGAGCTTTGAAACAAGCTTTTAAAAGTGTATCATGGATTTCCAGTTTCCTGTTTCATATATAGGGAACTTGGAAGTGCAAATCTGTCCTAAAGGCAAGTAAAAAGCTGACAGTCTGAAAAATCAACAAATCTTAGATCCATGAGAGAGGGGAGGTCACAGGGCAAAATGCAATCCCTTACACTGGAGAGAAGGCAGGTGAGTAGAGGGTGTCGTGGCTTACAGGGGCAGACCCACAAGTGGAAAGCACTGTGGGAACCATTGCCTGATAATGTCATGCCTGGCTACTATGAAAAATTACAAGGCATACCAAAGTGCAAAAAAAAAGCTGCCACAATTTGAAGATACAGAGCAAGCATCAGAGCCAGACACAGCAGGGATGTTGAAATGATCACACCAGCAATTTAAAAAATCTATAATTAATACTAAAGGCTCTGATAAAGAAAGTAGATGGCATGCGAGAACAGATAGGCGATGTAACCAGAGAGATGGAAATCCCAAGAAAGAACCAAAAAAAAAAAAATGCTAGATAGAGATAAGAAAAGAAATGTATCATATCATGCGGGAGGCAGAATAACTGAGTTCCTTGTCTGTAAATAGACATTAACAACAACTCCTACCTTTGACTGAAATACGTCAAAATTTGCATGTATTCATAGGTGTGTGAGAAATCTACATAAACACGGCAGTTGCATCACAAAGATTTTCTCCGTTCCCTTTCAAAACACAGTGAACAATAAAGCAATCAAATTGTGCTAGTCTGCTAAGACAAAAGCTGGCAGAAATGAAAACAGCAGATTTGAAGGAAGAAAGCAGTGATTATTGAGACATCCAAAAGGCAGAAGTTATAATCTATGTGATTACAGGGAAAGCTAATCAATGAGAAGTACCCAATCTGCTTCACAGATCTATGGTCGATCTAAGGCTTAAGGAACTCAGGTGGTGGGATGAGAAGAAGTCATTAAATATCTACATACTTCATATCTCCATTTTTACTAGAAAGTTTCTCTTCTTTTTTTTGGACACAAGGTAGAAACTAACTGCACTTTCTGAACATGGATGGCTGGGACATGAGATTCATCCTGGCTAGTTAATTGTGGGGTAAAGTAATCTATGACACTTCTAGTCTGAAGTAATAGCCAATGTGAGACTCTCCAGAGATCTCTTTTCTCTCCAGAATGGTGACCAACAAAATTTAAGATGATTGATGTCCCATTATAATGAGTCTCATCATGATGAGCAGAAATGAAACTCAATCTGTGATAGTCATGTAGCATGATTAAGAAATAAACCTTGGTTGTTTTAAGGCTGAAGATTTAGAATTGTTTGTTACTACAGCAAAACCTATGCTAACTTGATTGGTAACAGTCTAGAGGTGGAACTGATAGACCTTTCTCATTTTGCCTACCTGGGAAAGTCTCTCCATCCCCAGGTCAATTTTCTGGAGGAATTGAACTTGAAATGCTCCAGGTATGGGGTCACCAGGTATGGCAGAGAGTTAGTGATAAGATAAAGGACTCAAATGAAGGGTTAGTGTGAAATACAAGACACTAAGTAGAAGAATCTCTGCTGCTATCTAGCATGAGAAAGCTGACGCTCAGATGTATGTGAGTGACAGATTTGAAGAATTTTCTGTAGTGACTGACTGACCATCTTCAGAGAAAGACCTACAGATTCTGATACTTCACGTTGTCTTAATGAAAATATCTGCTCATTGTTTACCATGTTATAGCAGTCCATTTCCCTCCACCTCATACACACACACCAAACTGTGGTCAAGTCAATGATAAGTAACAAAGTCCTTTATTTAAATCAGCATTTTAAAAAATTTTAACAAGTAAAATGTCATAATGCAAGTCAAGTATGTTTTATACATGATTTTGTGAATATTTAGTCTTCAATTATAGTTTTATGTGTCTGTGTGTGCTGGGATAGGATGCAAAATGTACTTATCAAGGGTTGCTAGATTTAAAATAAAATTCAGGATGCTGAGGAACATTTGAATTCAAACATAAATTCTGAAGTTAAAAAAATGATAACCCAAATATTTAAAAATCAATTAAAAAGTTGTAAGATATGATTGAACAAACAACTCTTGTTTTGCTTTGTTTTTATCTCTGACTTACTTATTTTAGAACTGGTAGTTAGTACCTCTTAATCAGTTGAACAAACAACTTGAAAGTAAAAACAAAACAAAGCAATAGATGTAAGTCAAGTCATTATGCTGTACACTTTAAACTTGCACAGTGCTGTATGTCAATTATATCTTGATAAAATTGAAAGAGAAATATAAGAGAAGAAACAAAAGCCAAAATATGGAAAAATATAGGGAAAGCAGGGACTTAGAGGGCAGAATCTTACAAATTTTTGAAGAAACTAAAAGGAATTTTTCAGAGAAATGATTCAAGAACATTTCCAGAACTGAAATCATGAATCTTCATACAGGCTATGTTCCATACTACAAAAGGTAAACCACCAATGTTAAATCATATCACCATGGAATTTTTCTTAATTAGGGATAAATAAGACAAAGACTTGTCTCGGCAAAGGCCCCAAACAAAAATGAAAAAAAAATCCTTAACTTTACTAGAAGGTAGTAGAGTTATGAAATATTGTACAATAAAAATGTTTTAAAACCTAGAATTCCACACCGAAACAAACTTATTATCAACTGTGTGGTGGAATGAAGAAAATTAAAAATACATAAAGATTTTAAAATGTACTTTATTAGGGCAAGGGAACAGACTTGAAATTAGGAGCACAAGAAACAGATAATGGACGTCATGAAAATGTTGAAGGGTGTTCCTAAGTTGACAGTTTTGGGACAGCATAGAATTCAGATTGGAACAGAAGGGTTCCAGAAAAAAAGAAATTTAGTAAGGGAAATGGTACTGATTCACCCAAAAGAGTAATGTTCTTGTTAATAATATGACACAGAAGAGGAAGTTTTTCTGATAGATAAGTGATAAAATCTGTATAACTGACAAAGCAATTTAGGCATTTGGAAATATTTAATATTTCCAACAGGTATTTGAAAAAAAATCTGCTGGAGTAGATAGAGTGAAAAATAAGTAGATGGAATAGAAGCAGCTAGTAGCTCTTATGTTCATTGTAAGTTCACAAGTGAAACATAACACAAAACACTACTTGATTTAATGGGGAACAATATTTGCATAATCCTAAAATATCATATCTGTCTGAATTAAATAAACATTATGATTAGACAAATTAATAGAGGGAAAATGAGGGAAGACTCACTGTTGCAAAAGAGCTAAACCCCCTTCTACCTTAACAGAAAGTCAATTGATATTATCTGATCACTAATAAATCAATAAATAATAGTGCAAATATAGAAGTCCAAAAGGGATAAACATACTTGGGTGAAAAACTAAGAGTTAAACTTTTGGCCTCTGAAAAACAGAAATAGGAAAAGGACTACATGGTTTAAAACTATCAGTATCCTCTACTACTGAATTTAAATCGAATGCAGTGTAAAACTGGAAGGTTGGCCAGTGTGTGCATCTTTTATCATGGCTCTGTTCCAAAGCACTGTAGCAGATAATTTTCAAAAATTCTCCAATCCTATGTATATTATGGTCATAATAATAGCAAGGTACCTAAATAACATTTGAAGCTTAATCTTTTTTAAAATATAAGTAGTGTAACCACCTAATTCAGTACAGTCTAGACATTATAGTGCCATAACACCACACTCGCCCCACACATGATTCATTGTATCACTTGCATTTTCTGCATTTATAGGATGCTTGATTTTGGAAATAGTTAAATTGTCATTTTATAATACACAATGGGTAAGACATCGTTGAGAATAATTGAAATCACTATTTTCCAGTATGAATTTTGTATTATATTGCTTTTAAATTTCTTCATTTTTTTCTCTTACTCCTATTTCAAGTGAACAATGTTAATGAACTTTAATGACCTATGTCTATAATGTACAATGTTATATCCTGTAGTTGGCAATCTTTGGACTAGATAAAATCATCAAAATCAATTATCTCTATTACACTTTAATTTGAACAAATGATATTTCATTTGCAGCCTTAGGTGAATATGGATGTTGTTACAGGTTTGTGGTAAGGTCTTCAATATCAAATATGTCCATTTAACCAGATTGTTATATTATCACTGCTCATACACACATACTAACTATATTGACCTCAATAAATTCTTTGGCTTCTCTTTGTTACAAGGCTTATCCTTCTTCCCTACAGACAGCATAAAGACTTCTAATCTTCCCTTTGCATTAAATCTATAGCATTTTGACATTTTTTAATAACAAGGAAACCATATATGACATAAATTATTTTTCCATATGTGTCACATAAAATCTTATATATACCAAACTTTATTTGCCATTCATAAGTCATGTTTTGGGTATATATTAAAAGCTGATGAAACTCACAGTGGTGTACAAACCATCCCAATGTCCTGTAAAAATACTTGCATGTATATCTGGAATTTCTTGGTATCATTCATCACTACCACCACCACCACCCCAACCAAGTTGCTGTCACCTCACAATGGAGGACTGCAGTTGTTTTATGGAGGCCTACAAAGAGTGTCTGCATATGTTGTTATTGTGTTCAGAAATGCTTTCCTTTTCCACCTGGTCATGTCTCACTTGCTGTTCTCATCTGAACTCAAGGGTTATTTCCTCATCACCTTGGTTTGGTGAAATGCCTTTACTATAGAATCTTGAGCTGTGTCCCTATTGTTTTTAATGGAGGGAGGAAAAGGGGGGAGAGGCAGAAGAGGAGAGAGAGAATCTTAAGCAGACTCCACGCCCAGTGCAGAGCTGGACATGGGGCTCAGTCTCATGACCCCGATATCATGACCTGAGCCAAAATCAAGAATTGGACACTTAATGAACTGAGCCACCCAGCCTCCCCAGGTTGTGTTCCTATTTTGCAATATACTTGTCTACAAAATATCTTGTCAGTTTTATCAAAGTATTTAAACTTCATGTGTACAAGGATTAGTTTGTGTTTATTCAGCAGATAAAGATAATGCATATTTATTGAATCAAAGAATAATAGTTCAATTTAATAATTTAATTATAATTGTTAATATGTGTCTTCTAATGCTAAAGTTCAAGTGCTGCTATGTTTTTGCTTACTATTGTAGGTAAATAATTTTAATTGTTTTTCTAATATTCAAACAAAATAATTACAAATGGATTTTATGGATTCCCCTTACTTAATAGCCCACACTGCATTATATTCATTAAAACCTTTCTAAAATTATTTAAGAGGTAAGCATCCTGGAAACATAACTTGAAAACATCAGTTTTTAAAAATACTTTTATTTTTTTTCTATCATGATAAGTGTATGCTTTAATCCCCATCCTGTATATCATCCATCCCTCTACCCACCTCCCATCTGGTAACCATCAACTTGTTCTCTATAGTTAAGCATTTATTTCTTGGTTTGTCTCTCTCCTTCTCTCTCTCTCTCCTCTCTCTCTCTCTCTCTCTCTCTCTCCCTCCCTCTTTCTCTCTCTCCCTCTTTTCCCGTTTGTTCTGTTGTTTTGTTTCTTAAATTCCACATATGAGGGAAATCATGTGGTATTTATCTTTCTCTTACTGATTTGTTTTGCTGAGCGTTATACTATTTAACTCTATCCATTTTGTTTCAAATGGCAAGATTTCATTCTTATAGATAGAGATGATATAGATATAGAAAGATGATAGATAGATAGATAGATAGATAGATAGATAGATAGATAGATAGGTATCTTCTTTATCCATCCCTTTATTGATGGACATCTGGGCTACTTTCATAGCTTGGCTATTATAAATAATGCTGCAATAAACGTAGAGGTGCATGTATTCCTCTTAACTAGTGTTTTCATATTTTTTGGGTAAATACCTAACAGTGCAATTTCTGGATCACACGTAGTTCTATTTTTAAATTTTTGAAAAGCCTCCATACTGTTTTCCACAATGGCTGCACCAGTTTGTGTTTCTACTAACAGTTCCCATCAGTTTTCTTCTTAGATTGCAGTTAAGCTGTGACACCAACAACCATTCAAAGCCCTAGCCTTCTCTTGACATGAATATGCTGTGATCAAGGAGTGAGGTAAGTTTTATACAATGGGCAAGAAATAAATAGAATGAAATAAATGATTGAATTATTACCATTCAGCAGCTAGCAATTGAACATTCCAGTATCTGTGGATAAAGAAATGAATCAAATTGATCTCTTCTCTTCATGAAACTTACAGTTTTGCAGAAGAAATAAGTGATTCATAAAGATTATAATATATAGTAGCAGGTAATATAGGTGTCTTAATATCTGAGAATCAGATGTTACCATTTTTAATTCATGTTTCCAGAAATCTTCTTTTTGCAAAAATTACATTCCTGGTTTTGAAAGTTTGAGGACTCTTCTGGACTAAAAATGAGGTACTAATATATGCCTCCCCAAAGGCTCGTCCCACCCTCTACATTCTAAAATACTGTCAATCTTCTCTGTCTTCAAATTCCTGTATCTCCAAATTAAAATTGATTGCTTTCACGAAATGATGTCTGCCCACTGTTTAACATTAATAAATGAATGATATATTCTTTTAATTGTGTTTGCCAATCTGAATTTTATTGGAACACTTTCTCTATACCCCTTTATAATCCTTTTTTGCATGTGTTCAGGGTAAATGCTGGAGGGGCTCCAATTTTGAAGTGTTAAATTATCAAGTGAAATCATAAGAGCAATTTATAAAAGAGATAGCTGGAAATTAAAATACAGAAACCGCTCAAGGTAAAATTCGTGGGGGAACTCTCTTGTCACTACCGTGAGACCCTGCAGATGGAACTAACTCTCCAGCTTCTGCTTGGATACCTGCTGTTTAATTATACCCTAATTAATTAAAGGAAAATCTCCTGTGTGGTTTCGGTAGTAGTGAGCAGGAGGGCAGTCAGAAAGAGACACTTGAATTCAAAAGACTTCAAAATTAACAATAATAGGCTCACGAAAGTAGTTACTATTTACTCATTGTGGTCATTTTCCAAGAACAATTGCTAAAACAACAAATTAACTCCCTCATACCCAAAAGAATACATAGTATATGTTCTTTTAATAGCTAAATTCTATAAAATTTTATTACTATTTTGAGGATCACTAATAAATTTTTACTAAAAAGGAGGACTTTTAAGACCAAAGCAGCAAGCATAAAGTTAAATCTCAACATGTTTCTTTAGTGATTATATATATATATATATATATATATATATATATATATAAAGCTTACACTCCTACTTTTGGAAACTTGTTCCACAGATATTACTTCCAGGTTTAAGGTTCCACCCAGTTAATTTCTAAGCCAACTGCTTACAAAAATAGCAGGTAAATACACGCATATTGTATCCACCTGATGAGTGGAATGGTAGCAGGGAGGCATTGTACTAATTAGGGTTCAGTAACCATTTGTCACCTTGCCATTCCCATTCTGTCTGTGCTTGCCTTTGTATGCACACTTGTTCTTCTGTCTCTGAATTTCTCTTCTTTAACACAGATGTCATTGGAGTATTATAAACCTTTTGGCTATCTATCTAAAGGCAGAAAGACATTTTTTTTATAGAAAACCAATTAACAGATAAAAAGAGTCCATTGGTAGCTGGCATTAGGTAGGGCTGTGTAGATGTTTGTGCATCTGTTGGAAGTATCAACAGTTAGTAGAGTGATCCATGAGCCTAAGACATATTTGCTAAAATGAATCTTGTATCCATCATCTGTCTTTTACATGTGGCCTTGGAAACATTACATAATATATTTATTTAAATAAATAAATGAGGGGGCGGGGCAGGTGGCAGAGGAGTAGGATCCCCAAGTCACCTGTCCCTCCCAACTTACCTAGATCACTTTCAAATCGTCTTGAAAACCTGCGAAATCGACTTGAGATCTAAAGAGAGAACAGCTGGAACGCTACAGAGAGAAGTTTGTACTTCTAACAAGATAAGAAGGTGGAAAAAAAATTAAAAAATAATCCAGTGGGGGAGGGGCCCGTGAGGAGCTGGGCTAAGGGCAGGGGGCGGGAGCCTCCAGACAGGAAAGCCCAGGCCCAGAGAAGCGGAACTTTAAAAATCCGCAGCAGATTCTTCCTGGACAGAAAGGCGCTCTTAGGGAACTCGGGCAGGATCCCAGGAGGCGCAGTGGGGCCTCCAGGATCCCGGGATCACTAACAGAGGAGGGGCCCCAGGAGAGCGCCCCACACCCGGCGGGCCAAGCTCCCTAAAGGCCACCTGGCGGGGGCCTCGGGAGAAGCTCAGGCTGCGGCTCAGGGCAAAGGGGGCTGCGTGGCCCGGAGCGCGATTCTAGCAGGGCAGGCCCTGGAGCCCAGGGCGCCGGGGACACAGGCAGGATCCTGTGCTCCCCCCGGGACAGGCAGAGGCTGGGAGGGCATAGGACAGTGAGGACACTCCTGCCCCAGGCATCCCAAGCTGTGCAGATCAGCGCCCCCGCCTCCAGAGTATGCAGGCCTAAGCGGACTGGGAGACTGCGGTAGTTACTGCGGGAGCTGACTCCAGGGCTAGAGAGCTGGCCGCTGCCAGTGGGGTTGTTCCTCCTGGTGTCACCCTGTGCCTGGGACAGAGCTGGGCCACCAGGAGACAGGGGCCTCACGGGGTCAACAGCTCTGCCTGAGCCGTGCACCTGGCAGGGGGCGGGGCAGCTCCCCCGGGTGCACACACCTGAGAATCAGCACAGCAGGCCCCTCCCACAGAAGACCTGCTGGAAGGACACGGGAAGAGCAAGTTCTTGACCGAGCAGCGCTGGAAAGCTCCAGGGGAAGTCAAGGGATTTACAGTATGTGGAACCAGAGGGTATCCCTCCTTGTTTTTGTTTTTGTTTTCTTTTTCTTCCCTTTTCCAATACAACTTATTTAGCCACTCTGCACTTAGCAAAATGACTAGAAAGAAGAACTCACCACAAAAGAAAGAATCAGAAACAGTACTCTTCTGCTACAGAGTTACAGAATTTGGATTACAATTTGATGTCAGAAAACCAGTTCAGAAGCACAATTATAAAGCTACTGGTAGCTCTGGAAAAAAAGCATAAAGGATTCATGAGACTTCATGACTGCAGAATTTAGATCTAATCAGGCTGAAATTAAAAATCAATTAAATGAGATGCAATCCAAACTGGAGGTCCTAACAACAAGGGTTAATGAGGTAGAAGAGTGAGGTAGAAGACAAGTTGATGGCAAGGAAAGAAGCTGAGGAAAAAGGAGAAAAACAAAAGACCACGAGGAAAGGTTAAGGGAAATAAATGACAATCTCAGGAGGAAAAATCTACATTTAATTGGGGTTCCAGAGGGCACTGAGAGGGACAGAGGACCAGAAAATGTATTTGAACAAATCATAGCTGAGAACTTCCCTAATTTGGGGAGAGAAACAGGCATTCAGATCCAGGAGGTAGAGAGATCCCCCCCTAAAATCAATAAAAAAACGTTCAACATCTTGACATCTAATAGTGAAACTTGCAAATTCCAAAGATAAAGAGAAAATCCTTAAAACTGCAAGAGACAAGAGGTCCCTAACTTATAGGGGGAGAAATATTAGATTAACAGCAGACCTCTCCACAGAGACCCTTTCTGGCATGCCAGAAAGGGCTGGCAAGATATATTCAGGGTCCTAAATGAGAGGAACATGCAGCCAGGAATACTTTATCCAGCAAGGCTCTCATTCAGAATAGGAGAGATAAAGAGCTTCCAAGATAGGCAGAAACTGAAAGAATATGGGACCACCAAACCAGCTCTGCAAGAAACAGTAAGGGGGACCCTGTAAAAGAAAGAGGGTGCCCAAAGAAAACAACCCACAAAACAGGGACTGAATAGGGATTATGATGACAATAAATTTATATCTTTCAATAGTAACTCTGAATGTGAATGGGCTTAATGATCTCATCAAAAGATGCAGAGTTTCAGACTGGATAAAAAAGCAAGACCCATCTATTTGCTGTCTACAAGAGCCTCATTTTAGACCTAAGGACACCTCCAGCCTGAAAATGAAAGGTTGGAGAACCATTTATCATTCGAATGGTCCTCAAAAGAAAGCAGGGGTAGCAATCCCCATATCAGATAAATTAAAGTTTATCCCAAAGGCTGTAGTAGAGATGAAGAGGGACACTCAATCATACTTAGAGGAGCTATCCAACAAGAGGACCTAACAATCATGAGTATTTATGCCCCGAATGTGGGAGCTGCCAAGTATATCAATCAATAACCAAAGTAAAGAAATACTTAGATAATAATACTAATACTGGGAAACTTCAACACGGCACTTTCTGCAAATGACAGATCTTCTAGGCACAACATCTCCAAAGAAGCAATAGCTTTAAATGATACACTGGAGCAGATGGATTTCACAGATATCTACAGAACTTTAATCCAAATGCAACTGAATACACATTCTTCACATGGAACTTTCTCCAGAATAGACCACATACTGGGTCACAAATCAGGTCTTAACTGACACCAAAAGATTGGGATTGTCCCCTGCATATTTTCAGACCATAATGCTTTGAAACTTGAACTCAATCACAAGAAGAAATTTGGAAGAAATTCAAACACGTGGAGGTTAAAGACCATCCTGCTAAAAGATGAATGGGTCAACAAGGCAAAATTGGAGAAGAATTAAAAAGATTCATGGAAACTAATGAGAATGAAGATACAACCATTCAAAATCCTTGGGATACAGCAAAAGCAGTCCTGAGAGAGAAATGCATTGCAATACAAGCATCTCTCAAAACATTGGAAAAAACTCAAATACACAAGCTAACCTTGGATGTTAAGGACTGGAGAAAGAACAGCAAATAAAACCTACACCAAGCAGAAGAAGAGAATTAATAAAGATTCAAGCAGAACTCAATGATATAGAGACCAGAAGAACTGTAGAACAGATCAACAAAACCGGGAGTTGGTTCTTTAAAAGAATTAATAAGATAGATAAACCGTTAGCCAGCCTTATTAAAAACAAAAGGAAAAGGATTCAAATTAATAAAATCATGAATGAGAAAGGAGAGATCACCACCAATACCAAGGAAATACAAATTATTTTAAAAACATATTATGAACAACTGTACGCCAAAAAATTAGGCAATCTAAAAGAAATGGATGCATTACTGGAAAACCACAAACTACCAAAACTGGAACAGGAAGAAATAGAAATCCCTGAACAGGCCAATAACCAGGCAGGAAATTGAGGCAGTCATCAAAAATCTCCCAAGACACAAAAGTCCAGGGCTAGATGGCTTCCCAGGGGAATTCTATCAAACGTTTAAAGAAGAAAAAATACCTATTACACTAAAGCTGTTCCGAAAGATAGAAAGGGATGGAATACTTCCAAACTTGTTCCATGAGGCCAGAATCACCTTAACTCTAAAACCAGACAAAGACCCCACCAAAAAAGGGAATTATAGACCAATATCCCTGATGAACACAGATGCAAACATTCTCAACAAGACACTAGCCAATAGGATTCAACGGTACATTAAGAAGATTATTCACCATGACCATGTGGGATTTATCCCCTGGATGCAAGGCTGGTTTAACACTCGTAAAGCAATCAACGTGATAGATCATATCAACAAGAGAAAAAACAAGAACCATATGATCCTCTCAATAGATACAGAGAAAGCATTTGACAAAATACAGCATGCATTCCTGATCAAAACTCTTCAGAGTGTAGGGATAGAGGGAACATTCCTCAGCATCTTAAAAGCCATCTATGAAAAGCCAACAGCAAATATCATTCTCAATGGGGAAAACGGGGAGACTTCCCTCTAAGATCAGGAACCAGACAGGGATGTCCACTCTCACCACTGCTATTTAACTTAGTATTAGAAGTCCTAGAGTCAGCAATCAGGCAACAAAAAGAAAAAAAAAAGGAATTCAAATTGGCAAAGAAGAAGTCAAACTCCCTCTTTGCAGATGACATGATATTCTACACAAAAACCCAAAGACACCACCCCAAGATTGCTAGAACTCATATAGCAATTCGGTAGTGTGGCAGGATACAAAGTCAATGCCCAGAAATCAGTGGCATTTCTATGCACTAACAATGAAACTGAAGAAAGAGAAATTAAGGAGTCAATCCCATTTACAATTGCACCCAAAAGCATCAGATACCTAGGCATAAACCTAACCAAAGAGGTAAAGGATTTATACCCTAAAAAGTACAGAACATTTCTGAAAGAAATTGAGGAAGACACAAAGGGATGGAAAAATATTCTATGCTCATGGAGTGGAAGAATTAATATTGGGAAAATGTCAATGCTATTTAGGGCAATTTACACATTTAATGCAATCCCTATCAAAATACCATGGACTTTCTTCAGAGAGTTGGAACAAATCATCTTAAGATTTGTGTATAATCAGAAAAGACCCTGAACAACCAGGGGAATATTGAAAAAGAAAACCAGAGCCAGGGGCATCACAATGCCAGATTTCAGTTTGTACTACAAAGCTGTGATCAGAAAGACAGTGTGGTACTGGCATAAAAACAGTTACATAGATCAATGGAACAGAATAGAGAACCCAGAAATGGGCCCTCAGCAATATGGTCAACTAACATTCGACAAAGGAGGAAAGATGATCCACTGGAAAAAGGACAGTCTCTTCAATATATGGTGTCGGGAAAATTGGACAGCCACGTGTAGAGGAATGAAATTGGACCATTCTCTTACACCATTCACAAAGATAAACTCAAAATGGATGAAAGATCTAAATGTGAGACAAGAGTCCATCAAAATCCTAGAGGAGGACACAGGCAACAACCTTTTTGAATTTGGCCACAGTAACTTCTTGCAAGATACATCTATGAAGGCAAGGGAAACAAAAGCAAAAATGAACTATTGGGACTTCATCAAGATAAAAAGCTTCTGCACAGCAAAAGAAACTGTCAACAAAACTAAAAGACAACCTACAGAATGGGAGAAGATAATTGCAAATGACATATCAGATAAAGGGCTAGTATCCAAGATCTATAAAGAACTTATTAAACCCCTCACCCAAGAAACAAACAATCCAATCATGAAATGGGCAAAAGACATGAACAGAAATTTCAAAGAGGAAGACATAGACATGGCTAACAAGCACATGAGAAAATGCCCGGCATCACTGGCCATCAGGGAAATACAAATCAAAACCACAATGAAACACCACCTCACACCAGTGAGAATGGGGAAAATTAACAAGACAGGAAACAACAGATGTTGGAGAGGATGTGAAGAAAGAGGAACCATCCTGCACTGTTGGTGGGAATGTGAACTGGTGCAGCCACTCTGGAAAACTGTGTGGAGGTTCCTCAAAGAGTTAAAAATAGACCTGCCCTACGACCCAGCAATTGCACTGCTGGGGATTTACCCCAAAGATACAGATGCAGTGAAACGCCGGGACACCTGCACCCCAATGTTCATAGCAGCAATGTCCACAATAGCCAAACTGTGGAAGGAGCCTCGGTGTCCATGGAAAGATGAATGGATAAAGAAGCTGTGGTTTATGTATACAATGGAATATTACTCAGCCATTAGAAACGACAAATACCCACCATTTGCTTCAACGTGGATGGAACTGGAGGGTATTATGCTGAGTGAAATAAGTCAATCAGAGTAGGGCAAACATTATATGGTCTCATTCATTTGGGGAATATAAAAATTAGTGAAAGGGAATAAAGGGAAAGGAGAGAAAATGAGTGAAAATATCAGTGAGGGAGACAGAACATGAGAGACTCCTAACTCTGGGAAACAAACAAGGGGTAGTGGAAGGGGAGGTGGGCGGGGGGTTGGGGTGACTGGGTGATGGGCACTGAGGGGGACACTTGACAGGATGAGCACTGGGTGTTATGCTATATGTTGGCATATCGAACTCCAATAAAAATATATATACAAAAAAATAAATAAATGAAATTCAATAAAAATAAATACACTTAATTTGAATAAATTTAAATAAATTATTTACATTATATGAAATTGACATATGTTATATATTTATTTGTTTTATAAATAAAATATAGAAATATAAATGCTATATATGTTTATTTATTTATTATTTCCTTAGTGATTGAGTAGACTTCATAGAGTAGTACAAAATCCAATCTCACACAACTTCCAATGTACTTGTAGGGTTTAAGTCAATTTAGTAAGCATGATAAAAATATACACACTAGATCTCGATCTATAAAAAGTATGCATGAAATAAATTTTTGTTCTCTTTGTTACTTACTGATTTATATTTGGTAATTACAAAGGATAAAATTACTAAGTATCAAATATAACTGTCAATGTAGGAAGACTATTTGACATTGTTTATTAATATTAATGTGAATTATTGATACTATTAATGATTCAGGTGGATGTAGCCTTAAGAGTTCTCTTAACTCTCTTACATGAATGCGGACTTAAAACATTCAGTAAACAATCTCTTACTGTATGGAATATTAATCAGGAGTTACGTTTCCTGCTTATGAGTATTTCATATAGAAAATCACTAGGAATTCCCAAATAATAGCTCATTAGCTATATTTATGTCTGTACATAATCTTGTCTGACCACTATATGATGTGCTATATGATACACATTACCGAAAAAAATATCCAGGCCATTTATTTGACCACTAGCATTTTGATGATTTAAAAAATATATATGCCTTTTAAAAACACCATTATTAAGGTATAATTGACCTACAAAAGCTAAGTTTGATGAGTTTGGA
Organism: Canis lupus baileyi; assembly: GCF_048164855.1. Taxonomy (NCBI): domain Eukaryota; kingdom Metazoa; phylum Chordata; class Mammalia; order Carnivora; family Canidae; genus Canis; species Canis lupus. The sequence goes on from NC_132870.1 coordinate 25,179,250, forward strand.
CATATGCAGACACCTGTGAAATCATGGTCACAATCAAGGTAATAGACATGTACATCTCTTCCAATAGTTTTCTTGGGTCTTTCTTTTGGTTGTTTTTGTTTTTCTGGTATGAGCAACTTAACCTCAGAATTAACCTCTTAGCAAATTTTCAAGTGCATAAATCAATTATGTTAACTAGAGACATTAGGATATGCAGCAACTACCCAGAACTTTTTCATCTTGCATAAATGAAACTTTGTATTCACCAAATAAAGACACTTCATTCTCCCCTCTAACTCACCCCAGCCTCTGGCAATGACCATTCTATTATCCGCTTCTATGAGTTTGATTATTTTAAATTCTTCATATAAGTAGAATCATGCAGTTTGCATCCTTCTGAAACTGGATTATTTCTGTCAGCACAATGTTCTCCAGATTCATCCATATTGTAGCAAATGGCAGGATTTTCTTCTTTTTTAAGACTGAACAATATTCCATTGCATATACATACCATGTTTTCTTTACCCATTCACCTGTGATTAACTTTTAACTTCCTAAAGTGAAATGAGAACCTGCATATGTAGGGGAAATCACAACTGAGGCATGATAGAAAATAGAATGCAATTAAATGCTAATTTGTTTATTAAAGGTGATATGGATATGTCCAGATGATTGATCATCATATTCTTTGTCTTGTAGAATGCCATCAACTGTTTTTTATTGTCTGTTTTGTTCTCATTAATGGAATTCCAAGCAAGAAGTATACCATGGCCTAGAAGGCATTCTGATTGACAGATATTAGTAAAAGTACATTTGTGGTGCAAGAATAATGCATGAGTAGAGAGGAAAAGCAGGACAACTTTATTCTATCTACCTTTTTTAGGCAAAATCCAAAATATCAGGCATTTTTGAGGATATATATATATAACATAATCATAATTTCAACTTTAAAGTATCTATACATTCTAATTATATTTCCCTTTTTATTAGAGCTTTGTGAATCTTAGTATCTTAATGAGATATCTAGGTACCTGTGTAGTCTCAGGCTTCAAAAGAGATTACTTAGCCTGATTTCTACATGGCAGTTTCTCACTAACTAAAATTGCTAATTATGCTTTTCTCGGGTTTTGACGCTATATGTGTAACTTCAGATTGCTTCATAACACAAGGATTACAAAGGAAAAGTGAACAGAATCTTTGAGTTGTTTTCTCCATATCCAGACATTTGGCCACCTATTTGGCTGTTTCTTTTCTCTCCTCTTCTCATATGGGCCAATGTTTGGAAGAAGTCCAATAATTCTATGAGCTGAAACATGTACAACAAGCCTTTTTAAGTACTAATCTTTAGACAATGTTCCCCAAATCAGGGAACAGCATTGAAAGAACTCTTCTTGCTACAGAAGAAAGTAGGAGAGAGTGGCTGGAGTGAAGAAGGAAGGAGCAAGAAAGAAATAACCCAGAAAACTACAAAGAATACAGAAAAAGAAGAAATTATCTTTTGACCTTCCGAAATCCTCTTCTTAATGTCTTTTCTCATATCTGGTATTAACCAAGGTCAGAATATCTTAAATACCTTTCATTATCAGCTCAGCATGGGCTGCTCCACCATGGTTTGAAGTGTTAGATGATTTCTGAACATAAACTGAACTGTCTTTACTCTGGAGTCTGGTTCAATGAATTTTTCGTTTAATTTTTCTTTAGAAGACCGTCAAGACCTTTGCTGTTAGAACATAAGGGAGGCTATATCAGAGGATCATTGTCAATAGCTTTATTTCCCAATTCCATTTTCAAAACACATCCTCATAATGTATTCAAATATTTCAGATTCAATCAAATTACTTCTCTATAGCAGTGAGGAAAATTAATTCATTTTCATAGAAACCATGCAAATTTACATGGGAAAATTTATGCTTTTTAAAATTTTTTAATTTTAATTTTAATTTTTTTTTAGTAAGCATGGCCTACTCAGCATTTCATAACTTGCTTAATTTATTAAGTGTGAATGAATGGTGCACTGTAGGGGAGGTAAGTTTACAGATTAAAGAATTTCTTGTTCTATCCTAATAGAGGTATGGGAGGTATAGTTATTTGTTACCACTGCCCTTTCCAATTGATCTCCTCCTGCCTCTGACTCACCACACTTACTTTTATTAGAGGGCTACTTTTTAAATTACATCATCCCATTGATTTTAAGTAATAGGAAGCACTGGCAAGATATTGAAGAGGGGAAGGAAGAAGAGGTTTGGGAATTTCTTACTTGTTCCTTTCTGACTTTGGAGCCTCAATTCTGATAGCACCCACATTTTTTTTCTCCCAAACTCAAGCTCTCACTGCATTACAGGAGCTCACTTTATCTCCTAGCCCCTTCAGAACTAGAGGTGGTGTTTCTTCATTGTTGCCATCTCTGCTTCTTCCAATACCTCCTGTTGGCTTCCTAAATCCTGCTCAAACCTCGGTGAATTGTCCTTCATGACTGTCGCTTCATTTGAACCATTCGATTTGAATTTGTTTTCTGTTGGGGCCTTGACTGATGATAAAAACAACAATATTAATACTAATAATTTAAGAGTTCAGAATACTTACCACATGTTGGGTATTATGCTAAGTGTTTCATATGTGCTATTTAATTGAATCTAAAAAATTCTTGTGGGATGTGTATTATCTCTATAGAGATTAAATTGTGGTTTAGAAAGGCATCATTGTGCAAGATCTCCGCAGCTAGTTAGGGAGCATCAAGACTCTAAATTGGGTCTGTTTGACTCTGGAGTCCTTGCTCTTAATAATCATTCTGGAATACTGCCTGTTATGTGAGACTTATGAGATTATGCCTGTAGTGTAAGAGCAACAAATATAATCTTTAAATGGTGATCTGTAACTAGTAAATAAGAACAGTAGAAGGAGTATTTAGTTTAATTCCACAAATACTTATTTTATATTTTTTAAGATTTTATTTATTTATTTGAGAGAGAAAGAAAGAGCTAGCATGAGTATGAGGGAAAGGTAGGGAAAGGAAGAAGCAGGCTTCCTGCTGAGCAGGGAACTCTACCGAGGGCTCTATTCCAGTACCCTAGGATCATGACCTGAGTCAAAGGCAGACACTTAACCGACTGAGTCACCCAGGCTCCTCCCACCCATGAAATATTTAGTAAGTCATTAATGATCAGCATTATTCTAGGATTTAAGAATGTAGAGAAAAAATTGTTCCATTTCCAGATAGATTTATGATTTGACAGGAGCATCAGAAATCACTAATACATAAATTAAGTTATATTTTACACATGAAAATAAATATTTCTAGGCTATTAAGGAAGAATTTTGGAGTAGAATGGAATGAAGCTCTGGTGACTCATTGGGATTCCTCACTGATTAATTGAAACATGTACACTGATCATAGAATTGCAGTGCTTCAGGTCTGCTGGATTTATCCCGTGTGTTCATAGTGTTTTAGATTCTCTTGTTGGAAGAAACAGTCAGGTGATTACCCTTGTCAACAAAACGTGTTTTTTTCTTTGGGGGTTAGAATGTTAGAATTTACAGATTATAGAATTTAACCATCCAACCTCCTGGTGTTGATTAATACAGAGATAATAATGGAATAACAGATAACAGTGTATTTTTTCCCTCTGAATCCATTTTTCTCTTTACAGATGTTAAAATACTAAGAATTTAGTATTACAATTACTGCATTTTCTTTGATATAAAACTGAGATTATAAAATGCACCAATATTTTTAATAATAATTTTAAGAAGGAAAAGACATTGTCATTAGATCTATAACATCGTTCTTTTTATTACTTAGAGTTGTATTTTATATTTATTGAAAGAATTCTTTTAGGATTAAATTTTTTACACAAGGAACAGTCATGGAAATACATAAAAGGAGAATGTAAACACAATTATTTGGTTAACGTATTTCTAATTTCTTCCAATTAAGAGATTAACTTTTTAGAATCACTTTTTGAGCTGTCACTGTTTGTAATGTGTTACATAAATTTTGGAATTGGACTTTACTTTTCTTATCTCTAAAATAGTAGTAATAATAACTCTCCTCCCTTGGGGTTGCTGCAAATGTGGAGTGAAATGAGGGTTAGCATAGTGCCTAGTACATAAGAAACACTCAATGAAATTTGTTAATAATTGTGCTATTGCTATTTATATTATATTCCTTTTGAGGTGGTATCTGATAAGTGGCCTAAAATTGGCATAAACAAAAATTTATTAATAGGCAGAAAGTCATTTTGCCTCACTATTCCCCACTTGATTGCTCTGGATTGTAAACTATTTTTTTTTTTTTTTTTTTGATGAGGCCAGGCCAGCTGTTGGGCTGGTTAAATCAGTAACTTTCCTCAGAATGAAATCATTCCTTCATAAAAAAAAAAAAAGGGATAATAATCCTGTAACCCATGACTCCTTAGCAGAACAGAGAAAGATAAATAAATGTGAACACACTGTGTAAGCTTTGAAATGATATACAATGGTCATGTATTATGAATATCAATTTCATAAATATTGGTCGACTGATTATCTTAAGTCTATTTTGAAAAAAAAAAAAAGAAACAGAGTGTTGTATTCATTTTCCAGAAAGACCAGGCTTTTTTTTTTCCGCTTGGAACCTTAAAATAAAGACTCATAAATGAAAATAGCACGATTTTAATTTTTTCTCAGAACCCTCTGCTTAAGTGCCAAACCTTGGTATGTTAAAAGTAATTTTTCTTATGCAACCTCTGTAATCATGGGATGGGACCAGTGGCAAAAAGCACCATCTAAATTGAGATGCAAATCAGCAGATTCTAAGCAACAGCAGACAATATTGAGTGATGCCTTTGCATTGTGCCTCCCAGTGCAGAGGATCTATGCTTCCCCTTGCTGGTAATCCCATGTAGGGGTGAAGACTATATTTAACCCCTGAGCACTCTGACCAATGAGGATGAGAGTGCATTCATTGTTCAGTACCTCTTACATGTTCAGAGTTCACGTGAATGCAGGAGGTCGCCATGTACAAGCTCTGCAAAGATTTTTCTCATGTTTAATCTATTGAAAATTATTCTTAGCAAAATTGATTCTACCCCTCCAATTCTCTTTTCAATAATTTATGATGCTTCTACTTTTTTCCTAGAGAAAAAGTTCTATTGTTTTCTCCTCCTTTGATTGCTTTAAAATAAGAAATGGTGAGATGTGACTTAAAATCCAGTGCAATTTTGAAGAAGCCAACTCTTCCCTCCCTGTTCCATTCATCCCTATTTCTCCCATCTCTATTATCTTTAGGCAAACATTTAAATGAATACGTAAATAAAAATCCTCTACCCAGCTAACACAGTTACTTCAGAAATAACTTCACCGAGAGAACTTTCATTTTAAAGTGAATACATTAATAGACAAGTAATGTATAATATTTATTTTGGCCCCATTCCTGATTTTCTAAATTTAGGATACACTAATTTCTTTTAGGCCTCAGGCCACAAAAACTGGTATTTTCTGTCATGAATAGTGTATTCTCTTGGCTTGGAATGGGCATCTAAAAATACCTGTTCCTTATAATGGATGCTTATCTACAGAAATAACTAAGGGTTTTAAAGAGTTACTGGCAGAAATGAAGTAAATGCACATGCAAACTTCATATAGTACCATCTCAACATTTCCCTGAATCTGAAACAAAATTTCAAGGAAATCTCAGGTGATTTCAGAGATGCTGTAGGAGATTTTTTTGGGGCTCTTTATTCTCTACATATCAATATAAAATTCTCTCCATTGAACTTTTCTGCTTTTGAAGTGTGTAACATCAGTGTATTTCCACTGAGTATAAAAAGAACTTTAAAAATTTCAGTGTGCCTTGCTTTGGAGTTTACATTCTAATATGAATTCACAAGAAGAAATATAATACTGATTTATATTAACTTAGAACTATTGACTTAAAAACGTCATTAAACTTTTAATATCAGCACTTACTGCACATAAGTGCTGTTTATAAATCATTTACATGTTAATAAACATTATTAGGATTGGTAAAGTAGAGACAAAGAAATTTCAAACTAAAAGTTTAGGAGTAACTTGGATTTAAAAATCAATCAGATATGTCTACAAAACTTCATACAGAAAATAAGTCAATGTTGATATTGGGAATTAGGTCACAAAAATTATTTGCTGCCATAATTAGTTATTTTACCTCTTATAAAAATATATCACAACTGACCTAGACAAATAAAGAATTCACTCCTACGACTTCTTGGATAAATGTATTTATGCAATATGAACAGATTACTAAAATAAAATTAGCATACTTTTTCTGTTGTTATGCCTTTCATAATTTTTATTGTGATATCTCCCTTACTTCACTTTTTCTTTCTTTCTTTTTTTTACTTTGCTTTTTCTGCACTGATCTTTTTTGTTCTGTACAATATTCCTTTTTTAAAAAAATACAGAATGCTTCACGAATTTGCGTATCATCCTTGCATAGGGGCCGTGCTAATCTTCTCTGTATTGTTCCAATTTTAATGTATGTGCTGCCGAAGCAAGCACCAATATTCCACATTTTTTGTTTATATGATAACTAAGTTAGTCTGTAGCTCCTTGAAACTGGTAATTATATCTAAAGATGTTATTAGATTTAGGATCAGTGCAGGGGAGCAAAACATCTCTAGATATAGTTATGTCGGGATCCCTGGGTGGCGCAGCGGTTTGGTGCCTGCCTTTGGCCCAGGGCGCGATCCTGGAGACCCAGGATCGAATCCCACGTCAGGCTCCCGGTGCATGGAGCCTGCTTCTCCCTCTGCCTATGTCTCTGCCTCTCTCTCTCTCTCTGTGTGCCTATCATAAATAAATAAAAATTAAAAAAAATAGATATAGTTATGTGGACTTCCAAGTAGGTAAGTTCATGAGGCACATACCCAAAGTTATCAGACTTTGAAATTCAGTTTTATCCTTTTGTCTGTGGTGAATTTCCCCAAAAGCATTTCATCCTACTAATTTTAGAATTACAAATTGAAAAAAAAAACTTTCATTCAAGATTACAAATGATAATTTTAAATTATAATGTTTTTCTCCTACTTGTTAGCTATGATTCTCCTTTTAAAACATCATCAATTGCTTGGTTGACTTTTAATACAGTGGATATAGACAAAATGATAAGTATATATTATTTTTTTTTATTCACTGGTTTTAAAATGATATTTTGGTGCCCTAGGAGACTTCAACATTGACCAGGGAGTGTATTTTTGTTATGATTAAGATCCCTTACTTAGACTTTTACATTGTGGACATGATTCAGTTTTTTGGTTGTTTTCTTTATGATCCTTAAATTTTTCCATCTGATGCCATTGGAAACTGATTCTAGTTGACATTTTTTTACATGATCACATTAATCTCTGAGAATCCCCTTACTTCTGGAATAAAATACTTTAGGTTTATTTTGTACCTTTTGTACCTTAGACTTGGAACCAAGAATTTCTCCAACTTCCCTGGTTATTTAATGAGAGATATTTTGGGCACCTGGATGGCTCAGTGGTTGAGAATCTGCCTTTGGCTCAGGTCATAATCCTGGATCCTGGGACGGAATCCTGCATTGGGATCAGCACAGGGAGCCTGCTTCTCCTTCTGCCTATGTCTCTGCCTCTCTCTGTGCCTCTCATGAATAAATAAATAAATGTTTTTAAAAATAATGAGAGATATTTTTGATATTAAATTATAAACACCAGAGTTGCCCATCACTACTTGGATTTTAGAATAAACAAAGTTGGAAATACACATTTTTAGGAGAAAATATTCATATGTTCACAATGATATTTCAAGATTTTTTTCAATCTAGTAGGTGAGAAATCATATCTTGGTGTGTCTAATTTGGACCTCTCCTATTTTGATAAACCCTGAAGTTTTGCACCCTCATATAATCTCAGGATTATTTTTTAAAAATATTTTATTTATTTTTTTGAGAGAGAGAGGGAGAATGAGCAGGGGATGGGCAATGGAAGAAGGAGAAGCAGACTTTCTACTAAGCAGGAAGCCTGATGTGGGGGTTCATCCCAGGACCCTGGGATCATGATCTGAGCCAAAGGCAGCTGTTTAATGGACTGAGCCACCCAGGTGTCCCAATCTCAGAATTATTTGTGAATTTTAAGAATAAATTATTTATTTATATCATATGCCTATTTTCCAGCAGATTGTTGATGCTCCTAGCTTTTAAATCTCCTTATATGTTAGGAAATAAGTCATTTTAATTAGTCTTTTTTTAAACAATGTATGCTTTCTTTTCATCTTTTTTTTTCATTTTGATAAGACTGGACTATAATATGAACTGAAATGTCTATCTAAAAACAGCAAAACTTTAAAAAGTATATGAAACATCTGCTCTAAAGGAATCACAGATTGGGAATACTTTGGAAGTTGGGATTCAAAAAAAAAAAAAAAAGTCAGCCAAGAGGATTCTGATATCAGAAGCAGTTTTTCTGCAAGATACCTCTACCAATTCCTGAGGGGTGGTTAACAGACAGAAAGATAAACTTTCCATGTTGGAGGGAAAACAGTAGCATTGGCATTCAAGGTCTGCCTAGAGTTAGCCAAACTGTGAAGGTTGAGGAGCCAGTCCTCCACAATACCATTCTTATGTCAGATACCAACTGCAGGTTCAGAGGGTCCTGAGATCACTCCCTCAGTTATGATAATTCTTTAGAAGGACTCATAGAACTCTCAGAAAGCTATTTTACTCATGGTTATGGTTTATTACAGGGAAAGAATACAGTTTAAAATCAGCCAAAGAAAGAGATACATGGGCAGAGTCTGGGAGGGTTTGAAATGTGAAGCATCTATTATCCTTTCCTGTAGTATCAGGACATGTTATTCTTTTGGCATTGATGTGAGACAACACACATGGAGTATTGCCAATCAGGGAAGCTCACCTGAGGCTGTGTTCAAAGATTTTGTTGGGGCTCTCTTACATAGGTATGATTGATTGATTGATTACTGACATGGTTGAACTTAGTCTCCAAAGCATGACCCAAAGTCCCTACCTTAAATTCCATGATTGTTCTTTTTGGCCTGGCTAATTTGATCCTATGACTATTGGTTGCAACTGGTTCCAATTAGGCTAGCAATTGTCCTAATAAAGACATTCCTTTAAAGAATGGTATATGTTATCTCCTAGAAGCTGATGGCAAAGATCTGACCTCTTTTTAAAGCATGTCTGAATTTTTTTCTACATAAGGAATCAGTGAAGAAAAGAAACTCTGTCAAACCTTCCACAAACTGAGGTGAGATTTGAAAGCCCACACTCTGTAGTAAGAATGAAAAAATTTGGAAGAGTCTTTATAAAAACTGAGATCTTATAGCAATTCATATAACCAGTGGAAAAGTGAAAATCATATATACAAATGTAACTTTAGAAATTAAAATTCAAAATTTAATGGAAAGGTTTATAAAAGTAGGTCTAAGTGAAGAAAAAATTACTAAACTAAAAAAGGGGCAGAAGTAAATACCCAGAATGAAGTATGTATAGACAAAGTTATGTAAGACACACACCAACATGTAAATATTATAGATGTCAGGGTGGAATTGCTACAAAAGCACCTCCAGAGGCTGGAGCCTTATCAGGGTTTCTGTACTTTTCAAGACTCCTCTGTTCCATGCATGGAGGAAATTAATATGTGGGAAAAAAACATTAAAGCTGTTAGTAGTGACCAGCACTGCTTGATGATTGCTGGCATAGGGGTTCTTCCTCAAAATAGACAGCAATTTCTCAGGTATGATTGAAGGTGTACTGACTATAAGCTCTAGAGTATTTAACTTTAACTTTGAAGTTAAGTTCATTTCAAAAGGAAAAGGTAGAAAAAATTTTCTCACATCTTGTGGCTATGCTTACCATAGGGGTCAGCTATTCTAGAACCAAAATTTCTGAAATTATTTTCCCTATATGTTTGCTGACAATAATAAAAATTTGGATGAAATTTGGAAGGTGGAAGGAAAGTAGCATTTGTATGCAGTTGGTGAAGGGCACAAGGCACTCCCAAAGCTCATGTATCTGGGGCTGAAGTCATGATTCAACATGCTGGCTTTGGGCACCAGTCAATACTACAGCTAACCCAGATTGCACAAGACCTTCTTATCCAGCTTATTTTAGCTTTGGGCCAGGTATATGCAGATTAACAGAGTTGATGTCAGCTTTTTCAGAGCTTCCAATAGTCAACGTTGCAGGTGGTGGAAGATCAGATTCTAGTTTGTCTTCATTGATTCTAGCTGGCCCAATCTCTTCCTACTTCGTGTGCAGCTTTCCTTCCGTACTGCTATTTCTGCTAACAGACAATACTTCTAATATACCATCAGATGCAGAGGCAACAATTTCCTGTATACTTCTTCACTAAGAACCACAAATGTAGAAGACCTAAATTTTAAAACAAATCTGGTTTGCTCCCTACTAAAACCTTAACTGATGCTTAGATTGATCCTAACATAGTTCTAGGGAAATAAAACATTAAGGATGAATTATATACATATTTCCTGAGGCATCTGGAATTAATTCTCTAATAGGATTAAAATTCCCTGCATTAATAACTCTGTTGCAAGTGATAAAGGGGACATTGGTAGTCCATGCCACACAGTGACAAAGCAGTTGATTAAATAACTGTAAGACACCTAAAATCAAATGACTTATAGAAGGCCAATGACTTATACTTTAGGCCAAGTAGTACCAGTTTAGAAGATTTTTTTCTTGTGGAAATAAAGACCAAAATGGAGTTTGTTGGTTACTTGAAAATGCACTAGAGAAGTTAAAGAAAATGAATAATTCTGTGCTTTAATTTTCCACCTTAAATTATGGATAAGAAAGTAAAGTTTCAAGACTTTGCACTACATAAAGACTTAATTCTTCTAGACACAGGACAGAGATTTCGGAGATCTAAACTTAAGTGTAATCATGAAAGTGGCGGCTTTACAGAACAGAATAGTTTCATAAAATCACAGGGTTGTGTATGTTAAATGTGTGTATGTTAAATGTAGGAAATTCATTGGAAAGGGATTTGACTTTGAAAATGGGGACAGCACATATGAACAGACTCAGTAAAATTGAATACCTTAAAACTAAATTTTCCTGAGCCTGAGTCTAAATTTCCTGAGTAGAAGTACATCTTCCTCCCCTGAGTGAGGAACGTTGTCTCTCTTTGTCTGAAGAACCTATAATGGCTAACCCTGAAGCAACAATGAAACATTGATTCTTATGATGATGTACCTCCACAAATCTTATTGCTTTTAGACCTATAGCCAGATATAACCAGATTCAATCCCAGAAGACCCAAAGGCAATATGCCAATAAAAATCAATATGAGATTGACCATTCCATATATGGGAATAGATCCTAAGTCATATGGGGCAAAATGGAAGAAATATAATGTTGGATCAGATTGAATTTGTTGATTTGTTCACATTAAGTACAGATTCTGGATTCAATAGGTTAGCCTCAGTAACTAAAATAAATTCTAAGAGTTTTCTTGAAGTATCAACAGAACTTTGGACTCAAAAAGGGCCTATACCAAATGAAGTTAAAATTCTACAACTTCCTTGGTTCAGATAGAAGAAAGTATCCAAAGGCTAAAGAAGATAGGAATTTAGAGTGGATTCATCATGAAAACACTTTCTTAATTCCTTATATTCTTCAGAATGACCAAAGATCATTTGCTTCACCAAAACTGTGATAAATATATCCAGGAGGGGATTCTAGTATTCTTGATCCTCAGTGATCCCACTGCTGAGATCAGTGATCTCAGTGGCCTATTATATGTAGGCCAGGAACAAGTGTAGGAACTACTACAACTGCATTGGAATCCCTAATGAAGGGATGATGCATCCTAGGATGGCAGGGACTGACCTATGGTATTTAATTTCCAGAGTTAAGTTAAATAAGGTTATTATAAAGGTCTCTACAAATAGTTACTAAACAAAGCCAAAGCAATTGTCAGAGTGACTTGAAGTACAGATGTCAGTGGTCTTGGATAATTGTTCATGGTGTTCTTAAAACTGAAAGGAGTCTACTAAAGTCTTACTTGATACTATAAACAGAAAAGCTTTAGTCTAGTGAGCAGAATCCTGACTGGAATCGCAAGAGACAGTTGCGACCTCTTCACAAATTCTTATACCTGATCCCTTCCATAAATTCAGAGTACCTTGCATGAAGGGGAGACTGGATCCCTTAAGGAAGGAAGTTTCTATGCATTTAAAAACGTATGCTGTAAATCTTCCTTATGGCCTTTCCAAAAGGAATCTACAGCCATTTAGATGGTAACTGTGCATTGGAGAAGCACATATAAAAAGCATTTGGTGTATAATTGGATAACGGTTCTGAACTACCACTATTCTTTGGAGACCCAAACCACCAATGTGATCTACAAATCTGAGTAAGGTGGAGGCCAGGGGATTAATAAATTCATCACACACACACACACGCACACACACACACACACACACACACACACACAAAGATTCATCTCACAGTGAGCTCAGTGGGTTCCTGAACTAATCCTGTGGTTATTTCTTCAGTCCAGAAATCATACTGGAATAGATATGCTCACCAACAGACAGAACCCCAAGAATAAAAATTTATCTTTTCATTACAGATCTTTCTAATGAGTCATTTTATTTCTTCTTAAAGGTGTTTGAGGCCATGATATTAAGAAAGACCATGTGGAAGCTACTAAACTGCTCCCGTCAATCAAATAAATGTTGCATGCTGGAAGTTTTACAGAAGTTGGTGCCATTATCAAAGACCTGAAAGATGCACTGCATGGTGAATTTTATAGTCTCATTTAACTCACCTATTTTTCCTGTACTTAAGAGAGTTGGATTTTGCAGAATAAGTGGATTATCATAAATTTAATCAGGTAGTGACTACAGATGCAGCCACCATTTCAGATGTGATTTTGATACTGGAGAAAATAGACATGATCCCTAGCATGTGGCATGTATCAATTGATGTAAAAAATGCTACTTTGATTTGTATATGCTATCTTTTTATTGGGAACTATTTACTTTACCTTACAGAAATATGTATTTACTGTCCTACCCTGGGGCAATATCAACTGCCTAGCCCAATATCTTAATTTTGTCCATAGATACTTTGATGACCTCTCAATTCCAGAACAACACTAAGCTGTTCAATTAATGATATGATTCTCACTGGATATGGTGAGAAAGAAGCAGCTTTACTAGATGCATTGATAATACATGTGTATACCAGACAGAAGAGCGGTAAATCTACAGAAATTCAGGAGTCCTCCACTTCAGTGAAATTTCTAGAGTCAAAGCATCTGGAACATGTCAAGATACGACTTTCAGGGTGAAGGAAATATTGCTGTAGCTGCAAATTGTTTCATGTTTATGGAATTTATTGATTCCCATGATTATCATCATACTGTGGAAGTTAGCATGATAGAATAGTGAAAAAGCCTTTAGGAGATTTGGTTACTGTGCCAGATGGGCACATCTAGCAAACATTCATAACTCGGGAAACCAGGAATAAAATTTGGGGGTAATTCTTTTACTCTTACCCCTAGTGGATGAACCATTAGTGAAAGTTCGCTGTCTCATATCTTTGAGTTCTGCTACTTGATATGTCTTAATTCCCAAGGAATAAATATTCTCACAAGAGGACAAAATTGTTTTTATTAAACTAGACGTTGACGAGCACCTGGGTGGCTCAGTAGGTTAAAGTAGGTCTGCATTCAGCTCAGATCATGATCCGCATCATAAAACCCCATATCAGGCTACCTTCTCAGCAGGGAGTCTGCTTCTTCCTCTGCCCCTCACTCTGCTCATACTCTTTTTCTCTCTCTTTCTCAAATAAGTAAATAAAATCTTACACTAGAGGTTGAGATTACCACTCAGCCACTTTAGAATTCTTGTGACAGTGAATCCGCTGTCAAAGAAGGGGATTACTATGCTCTCTGGGGTAATTGATACTGATTCTTCAACGGAAATCAATTTGCTACTCTGGGGTAAAGAGCATAGGCCTGGAATGAAGCAGATACCCTGGCTACTCTCTTAATGCCCCACATTTTGGGATAAAGTTAATGCAAAACTACAAGTACTCAATACAAGCAGGATGCTAAAGCTCAGACCTTTCAGAAATGAGAGTTTGTGTCGTCCTCTGAGGGAAGGATCCATGAACTACTGAAGAGCTCTCTGAATGCAAAGGTAAGATGGAAGTGTCAAATTATAAATATCAGCTACACAATTATACTTAGGATTTTCTTCCTTATATTTATATCAATATGTGTGCATGAACTCATTCAATTCTTTTTTTAAAATCCCACAATCCTTATAATTTAACATAAAGTAACTTAATAATACTTAAGCCTACTCAACATTGAAAATGTGCCTCAGCTAGAAGAGAAAAGAACATTACTCAAAAAAGAGATAAAGTGACTTTGGGACTTTTATCCTTTTTTTGGAGAGAGGGTTAGTGTGTTTTTGGTTGTATGAAGTTCAGTTGCATCGTTTGAATAGGACTTTGCTTGTATCTTTCTTTGAGGGTTAAGTATAGTTAAAAGATGTATACATGTATCTCAAGGTGGCAAAAGGTGAACTGGGTTGTTTTCCCACTTTTTCAACTTAGCTAAACTAAACAACATTTTCTAGGATTCTTTTCCTATGTAGTTCCAGGCTAGAGTTGTGTTGAGAGTTTAACTAAACTACTTTATAATAGTGTTGCCTCAGCATCCATTTTGTGTGGCCAAGCAGCCTGTGGGGCCTTGAAATGACACTAATTCCTCCTGTGAGCATGTGCTATAGATAACACTATGAAGAGCCACAAGTAAATGTGATGTGATTCTTGCTATTCTGATACCCTAAGATGGCTCTGACAACCCCCTTGTCATAAGCACTCTCTCCTGCCTCCCAGGGCCTTCTTATACTCCCTATAGGTAAGGTCCCCAGGAAGCTTTTCAAAATCTCGCTTTTGTTTGGTTTGAATTTATCAATCTGGCCTTAGCTTGGGAAGCCCTAAAGCACTCCACCAGTGGACTCTATTAAAAGCATGTGCCCCAGGTTCTGCTGGACTCTGTTGACTCTGCCTAGGTGTCCCTGTGTGGTTCCTAAGGCACGTGGTTCCTAGAAAGGAAATTTCTGTGAGAATTTGAGGGGCGTAAAAAACAGTCATTCCACTCTGAAGGTCAGAGTTTGGCATCAGGCAGCACTGCAGCTTTTGAATATAGTTAGTGATGTTTTGTCCAAGTAGGCCTCCAGGCTTTTGCGCTACCAAAGATCTTCTCAAGCCTGTTTTTGGGTAAGGTGATTATGAAATCCAGCAGCAGAGGTCATTGACTTCTACAGATTATACAGATCACTGAGGATGGAAATGGTGAGAGAGAAATGATTTCAATTTCCATTTTTCCACAGGTGTTCCAATTTCTCTCAATTCTCTCACTTCACACCTGACTGTTTTCCTGAGGTTGGCTCTGCAATTCCAAACAGAGCCAGAGGCAGCTGCCTTTCACGGACTTTTTACCAGTTTCCATAATTTCCTTAGGTTTCATCCCTCTTGGAATCCTATGAATTTACATAATTCCTAATAATCCTGTTTCCCTAGATACACTTATGATAGTTATCCATGTGTCAACTTAACTAGACCAAAGGTGCTCAGATATTTAATTAAATGTTATTCTGGGTGTGCCTATAAGGGGATTTCTGGATGAGATTAACAATTGAATCAGTAGACTGAATAAAGCAGAATGCCTTCCACAATGTAGGAAGACATCATTCAATTCATTGAAGTCCTAAATAGAACAAAGAGACTGAGGAAGAGAGAATTTCTCTCTTTGCTTGATTATCTTTGAGGTGGAATATCAGTTTTCTCCTGCCTTTGGACTCATGCTAGGGCTAGAATTTATACCAGCTACTCTCCTGTTTCTCTGGCTTGCAGATTCAAAATGGAAGTATACCACTCAACTGTCCTGTGCCTCTAGCTTCCTGACTTGCAAATCTTGGGACTTCTTATTCTCTGTAACCACACAAGTCAATTCTGTATAATAATTGACTTCTGTATAGTAATTGAAGCATTTGCACACACTCTCTCTCTGAAATATAACTATATACATATAATATGCTATATACATATATACACATATATATTATATGTATGTGTGTATATATGTATACACACACACAATATAGTTCTCTTGCTTCTCTGGAGAACATGGGTGAGCTCAAAACTCTGACAAGCACATATTCTACAAAAATAAATGGAAATGTTGATCTTTAAAATCCCTGAAAGTACCCCAGTGGTTCTTTTAGTATGTTTGTAATTCATGAAGATTGAGTGAAATTTTGAGTGCCATACTTTAGGAAAGACATTTAAAAGCTTGAATCCAGAAATTTTATAGTCAGAAGCAATAAAAAGTTTATGGTGGCCCTCTTTCCCATATGTTACTCAAAATAGATATCAATGATAATCTGTAAAATAAACATAATATACTCAACTAAATTCTAATTATTTCCAAGATAATTATTTTAATAAATGGGAAAATAAACATATTAAATGCCAAACATTTTCAAATTATCTCTATCTCCCTCCCTTTTGATGTTCCTGTGTTTTCTAGTACACTAAACATATATGCTTAATTGAACTATAGGAAATTGTAGTAGACTCCAAAAATAGTTCTCCATGTATCTTTTCAAGATGACATTGCAGCTCCTTCCATGAAGAGGTGGAGTCTTTCCCATTCTTTGAATCTGGGGTGACTCTAAACAAGTTTTGATCAATAGTATATGGTAGAATGGCTTAGATGCCAGTACTGATTTGGGTCTCAACTGTCCTTGTGCTGCTTCTTACTCTCAGAGGCCTGTGCAAGTCTCAGCTAGCCTATTAGGAGATGAAGATCATGTAAAAGAGAGGACAGTTGCCCCAGCTGAGGCTTTCCAACCCTATCTACTACTAGTAAATATTGAAACATGTGAGGAAGCCCAGCCAACATTGCCAGAGCTGTTTACCTGACCCACAACAACCTGGGGATATAAGAATACATCCAGCAGAAACCAGAAGAAATATGACATATAGACTCATGAGGGATAAAAACTGGTTTTTCTTTTAAGCCACTGGCTATTGAGGTGGTTTGTTATATCCCAATGGCTAAATGAGAAAGAAATCCAGCACTGGACATTATATAAGCAGGAGTATATAGAGAGGAAGGTGATTAACATGTTAAGAAGTCTGAAAATCAAGCTGTATGAGATTGAATTGAAAAGATTAGGATATTTAGTATAGAAAGTAAGGATTTTAGGAGGGGCATAGTGGCTTCCCTAAAATAATTTGTGAACTGTTATGTAAGAGGGGATTATATTTACCCAGCATAAATTTAGAAGGTAAATAGTAAACATTGGCAGATATTAAGATGTAGAAAAACATTGTAATAGAGATATATAAATTGTAGATCTTGCTTAAATTTATATGATGAGGGTGGTGCCTTACAGTGCAGTTACTTTCTGTCATTAGAAATGCTCATAAATGGTGTTGGGAAAATTGGACAGCCACATGCAGAAGAATGAAAATATACCATTCTCTTACACCGTACACAAAGATAAACTCTAAATGGATGAAAGAACTAAATGTGAGACAAGAGTCCATCAAAATCCTAGAGGAGAACACAGGCAACACCCTTTTTGAACTTGCCCACAGTAATTTCTTGCAAGATACATCCACAAAGGCAAGAGAAACAAAAGCAAAAATGAACTATTGGGACTTCATCAAGATAAAAAGCTTCTGCACAGCAAAAAAAAAAAAAATAGTCAACAAAACTCAAAGACAACCTACAGAATGGGAAAAGATATTTGCAAATGACATATCAGATAAAGGGCTAGTATCCAAGACCTACAAGGAACTTATTAAACTGAACAGCAAAGAAACAAACAATCCAATCATGAAATGGGCAAAAGACATGAACAGAAATTTCACAGAGGAAGACAGAAACATGGCCAACAAGCACATGAGAAAATGCTCCGCATCACTGGCCATCAGGGAAATGCAAATCAAAACCACAATGAGATATCACATTACACCAGTGAGAATGGGGAAAATTAACAAGGCAGGAGACAACAAATGTTGGAGAGGATGTGGAGAAAGGGGAACCCTCTTGCACTGTTGGTGGGAATGTGAACTGGTGCAGCCACTCTGGAAAACTGTGTGGAGATTCCTCAAAGAGTTAAAAATAGATCTGCCCTACGACCCAGCAATTACACTGCTGGGGATTTACACCAAAGATACAGATGCAATGAAATGCCGGGACACCTGCACCCCGATGTTTATAGCAGCAATGTCCACAATAGCCAAACTGTGGAAGGAGCCTCGGTGTCCATTGAAAGACGAATGGATAAAGCAGCTGTGGTCTATGTATACAGTGGAATATTACTCAGCCATTAGAAACGACAAATACCCATCATTTGCTTCGACGTGGATGGAACTGGAGGATATTATGCTGAGTGAAATAAGTCAATTGGAGAAGGACAAACATTATATGTTCTCATTCATTTGGGGAATATAAAAAATAGTGAAAGGGAATAAAGGAGAAAGGAGAAAAAATGAGTGGGAAATATCAGAAAGGGAGACAGAACATGAGAGACTCCTAACTCTGGGAAACGAACAAGGGGTGGTGGAAGGGAGGTTGGCAGGGGTGTGGGGGTGACTGGGTGATGGGCACTGAGGGGGGCACTTGATGGGAGGAGCACTGGGTGTTTGTTATGCTCTATGTTGGCAAATTGAACTCCTATAAAAAAAAGAACAAAAAGAAAAAAAGAAATGCTCATACAGAATGGATGAACTTTTCACAAATTCGTTTCAGAAGGCAAACTTCTTTCTTCTTGAAAGAAGAAGTTTGACTAGGTAACATATAACATTAGGTCCAAATTTATATGTGTGGTGAGAATTATATGTTTCTTTTCTTTAAATATGCTTTTTATAATTATCAGTATCCAAAAATTTTTAGTGTTTAAAATAATATAACTGTTTGATTTTCTATTCATTTGGACTTGAGCTGATGATATCGTAACCATACTCCAAGTGGAATAATCTGAAAATCTTTCCACCATCTTACTATCGATAACAAGTGAAGGCATTACCTTAGAAAGCTTATCTTTTAGTAAGGAAGGAAAACAATAAACAAATATGAATTCCATTTATTGTGTATTGATTCATAACCTTCTCAGGAGCTTAGCAGGTATACTTAAAACTGGCTCTCATACTCACAGGGCAGGAAGAAGCCAAAGAAAGAGGAAGACCATTCTAGATTTGCAGTTTTAATTTTACAGGTTTAATAAGCAAAGAGAATTTACATACATGACTTATCTTGGGTGGCAGCAGGACGGATGCACTCCACAACCACTTGCCAAATCTTAAAAATTTAAAAGGGGGTCTTTTTTTATAATAAATTTATTTTTTATTGGTGTTCAATTTACCAACATACAGAATAACACCCAGTTCTCATCCCATCAAGTGCCCCCCTCGGTGCCCATCACCCATTCACCCCCACCCGCCACCCTTCCATCACGCCTAGTTCATTTCCCAGAGTTAGGAGTCTTTATGCTCTGTCTCCCTTTCTGATATTTCCTACACATTTCTTCTCCCTTCCCTTATATTTATTTATATTCCCCAAATGAATGAGAGCATATAATGTTTGTCCTTCTCCGATTGACTTACTTCACTCAGCATAATACCCTCCAGTTCCATTCACATCGAAGCAAATGGTGGGTATTTGTCGTTTCTAATGGCTGAAGAATATTCCATTGTATACATAAACCACATCTTCTTTATCCATTCCTCTTTCGATGGACACCAAGGCTTCTTCCACAGTTTGGCTATTGTGGACATTGCTGCTAGAAACATCGGGGTGCAGGTGTCCCGGCGTTTCATTGCATCTGCATCTTTGGGGTAAATCCCCAACAGTGCAATTGCTGGGTCCTAGAGCAGGTATATTTTTAACTCTTTGAGGAACCTCCACACAGTTTTCCAGAGTGGCTGCACCAGTTCACATTCCCACCAACAGTGTAAGAGGGTTCCCTTTTCTCCGCATCCTCTCCAACATTTGTGGTTTTCTGCCTTGTTAATTTTCCCCATTCTCACTGATGTGAGGTGGTATCTCATTGCGGTTTTGATTTGTATTTCCCTGATGGCAAGTGATGCAGAGCATTTTCTCATGTGCGTGTTGGCCATGTCTATGTCTTCCTCTGTGAGATTCCTCTTCATGTCTTTTGCCCATTTCAAGATTGGATTGTTTGTTTCTTTGGTGTTGAGTTTAAGAAGTTCTTTATAGATCTTAGAAACTAGCCCTTTGTCTGATACGTCATTTGCAAATATCTTCTTCCATTCTGTAGGTTGTCTTTTAGTTTTGTTGACTGTATCCTTTGCTGTGCAAAAGCTTCTTATCTTGATGAAGTCCCAATAGTTCATTTTTGCTTTTGTTTCTCTTGCCTTCGTGGATGTATCTTGCAAGAAGTTACTGTGGCCGAGTTCAATAAGGGTGTTGCCTGTGTTCTTCTCTAGGATTTTGATGGAATCTTGTCTCACATTTAGATCTTTCATCCATTTTGAGTTTATCTTTGTGTATGGTGCAAGAAAGTTTGCAGTTTCATTCTTCTGCATGTGGATGTCCAATTTTCCCAGCACCATTTATTGAAGAGACTGTCTTTCTTCCAGTGGATAGTCTTTCCTCCTTTATCGAATATTAGTTGACCATAAAGTTGAGGGTCCACTGCTGGATTCTCTATTCTGTTCCATTGATCTATGTGTCTGTATTTTTGCCAGTACCACACTGTCTTGATGACCACAGCTTTGTAGTACAACCTGAAATCTGGCATTGTGATGCCCCCAGCTATGGTTTTCTTTTTTTAAATTCTCCTGGCTATTCGGGGTCTTTTCTGATTCCACACAAATCTTAAAATAATTTGTTCTAACTCTCTGAAGAAAGTCCATGGTATTTTGATAGGGATTGCATTAACCGTGTAAATTGCCCTGGGTAACATTGACATTTTCACAATATTAATTCTGCCAATCCATGAGCATGGAATATTTTTCCATCTCTTTGTGTCTTCCTCAATTTCTTTCAGAAGTGTTCTACAGTTTTTAGGGTATATATTTACCTCTTTGGTTAGGTTTATTCCTAGGTATCTTATGCTTTTGGGTGCAATTGTAAATGGGATTGACTCCTTAATTTCTCTTTCTTCAGTCTCATTGTTAGTGTATAGAAATGCCACTGATCTCTGGGCATTGATTTTGTATCCTGCCATGCTACCAAATTGCTGTATGAGTTTAGCAATCTTGGGGTGGAGGCTTTTGGGTTTTCTATGTAGAGTATCATGTCATCAGTGAAGAGGGAGGGTTTGACTTCTTCTTTGCCAATTTGAATGCCTTTAATGTCTTTTTGTTGTCTGATTGCTGAGGCTAGGACTTCCAGTACTATGTTGAATAGCAGTGGTGAGAGTGGACATCCCTGTCTTATTCCTGATCTTAGAGGAAAGGCTCCCAGTGCTTCCCCATTGAGAATGATATTTGCTGTGGGCTTTTCGTAGATGGCTTTTAAGATGTTGAGGAATGTTCCCTCTATCCCTACACTCTGAAGAGTTTTGATCAGGAATGGATGCTGTATTTTGTCAAATGCTTTCTCTGCATCTAATGAGAGGATCATATGGTTCTTGGTTTTTCTCTTGCTGATATGATGAATCACATTGATTGTTTTATGAGTGTTGAACCAGCCTTGTGTCCCGGGGATAAATCCTACTTGGTCATGGTGAATAATTTTCTTAATGTATTGTTGGATCCTATTGGCCAGTATCTTGTTGAGAATTTTTGCATCCATGTTCATCAGGGATATTGGTCTGTAATTCTCCTTTTTGGTGGGGTCTTTGTCTGGTTTTGGAATTAAGGTGATACTGGCCTCATAGAACGAATTTGGAAGTACTGCATCTCTTTCTAACTTTCCAAACAGGTTCAGTAGAATAGGTATGGTTTCTTCTTTAAACGTTGGATAGAATTCCCCAGGGAAGCCATCTGGCCCTGGACTTTTGTGTCTTGGGAGGTTTTTGATGACTGGTTCAATTTTTCCCTGGTTATTGGCCTGTTCTGGTTTTCTATTTCTTCCTTTTCCAGTTTTGGTAGTTTGTGGCTTTCCAGGAATGCGTCCATTTCTTCTAGATTGCCTAATTTATTGGTGTATAGCTGTTCATAATATGTTTTTAAAATCGTTTGTATTTCCTTGGTGTTAGTAGTGATCTCTCCTTCCTCATTCATGATTTCTTTTTTTTTATTTTTATTTATTTATGATAGTCACACAGAGAGAGAGAGAGAGAGAGAGAGAAGCAGAGACAGACAGAGGGAGAAGCAGGCTCCATGCACCGGGAGCCCGACGTGGGATTCGATCCCGGGTCCCCAGGATCGCGCCCTGGGTCAAAGGCAGGCGCCAAACCGCTGCGCCACCCAGGGATCCCTCTCATTCATGATTTTTTTAATTTGAGTCTTCTCTTTCTTCTTTTTAATAAGGTTGGCTAATGGTTTATCTATCTTATTAATTCTTTCAAAGAACCAACTCCTGGTTCTGTTGATCTGTTCCACAGTTCTTCTGGTCTCGATTTCGTTGAGTTCTGCTCGAATCTTAATTAACTCTCTTCTTCTGGTGGGTGTAGGATCTATTTGCTGTTTTTTCTCTAGCTCCTTTATGTGTAAGGTTAGCTTTTGTATTTGAGTTCTTTCCAGTTTTTGAATGGATGCTTGTATTGCGATGTGTTTCCCCCTTAGGACTGCTTTTCCTATATCCCAAAGATTTTGAACAGTTGTATCTTCATTCTCATTAGTTTCCATGAATCTTTTTAATTCTTCCTTAATTTCCTGGTTGACCCTTTCATCTTTTAGCAGGATGGTCCTTAACCTCCACATGTTTGAGGTCCTTCCAAACTTCTTATTGTGATTTAGTTCTAATTTCAAGGCATTATGGTCTGAGAATATGCAGGGAACGATCCCAATCTTTTGATATCGGTTCAGACCTGATTTGTGACCCAGTATGTGGTCTATTCTGGAGAAAGTTCCATGTGCACTTGAGAAGAATGTGTATTCAGTTGAGTTTGGATATAAAGTTCTGTAGATATCTGTGAAATCCATCTGGTCCAGTGTATCATTTAAAGCTCTCGTTTCTTTGGATATGTTGTGCTTAGAAGACCTATCGAGGGTAGAAAGAGCTAAATGAAGTCTGAAGTATAAGTGTATTATTATTTAAGTATTTATTCACTTTGGTTATTAATCGATTTACATATTTGGCAGCATCCACATTCGGGGCATATATATTGAGGATTGTTAAGTCCTCTTGTTGGATAGATCCTTTAAGTATGATATAGTGTCCCTCTTCATCTCTCACTACAGTCTTCGGGGTAAATTTTCGTTTATCTGATATAAGGATGGCTACCCCTGCTTTCTTTTGAGGACCATTTGAATGGTAAATGGTTCTCCAACCTTTTATTTTCAGGTTGTAGGTGTCCTTCTGTCTAAAATGAGTCTCTTGAAGACAGCAAATAGATGGGTCCTGCTTTTTTATCCAGTCTGAAACCCTGCACCTTTTGATGGGGTCTTTAAGCCCGTTCACGTTCAGAGTTACTATTGACAGATATGAGTTTAGTGTCATCATGATATCTATTCAGTCCTTGTTTTTGTGGATTGTTCCACTGACCTTCTTCTTAAAGGGGAATTTTAAGAGGCCCCCTTAAAATTTCTTGCAGAGCTGGTTTGGAGGTCACATATTCTTTTAGTTGCTGCCTGTCTTGGAAGCTCTTTATCTCTCCTTCCATTTTGAATGAGAGCCTTGCTGGATAAAGGATTCTTGGTTGCATGTTCTTCTCATTTAGGACCCTGAATATATCCTGCCAGCCCTTTCTGGCCTGCCAGGTCTCTGTGGAGAGGTCTGCTGTTACCCTAATACTCCTCCCCATAAAGGTCAGGGATTTCTTGTCTCTTGCTGCTTTAAGGATCTTCTCTTTATCTTTGGAATTTGCAAGCTTCACTATTAAATGTCGAGGTGTTGAACGGTTTTTATTGATTTTAGGGGGGGGATCTCTCTATTTCCTGGATCTGAATGCCTGTTTCCCTTCTCAGATTAGGAAAGTTTTCAGCTATGATTTGTTCAAATACATATTCTGGCCCTCTGTCCCTTTCGGCGCCCTCGGGAACCCCAATTAAAAGTAGGTTTTTCTTCCTCAGGCTGTCGTTTATTTCCCTTAATCTATCTTCATGGTCTTTTAATTGTTTGTCTCTTTTTTCCTCAGTTTCCCTCTTTGCCATCAACTTGTCTTCTATGTCACTCACTTGTTCTTCCACCTCGTTAAGCCTTGTCGTTAGGACTTCTAGTTTGGATTGCATCTCATTCAATGGATTTTTAATTTCTGCCTGATTGGATCTAAATTCTGCAGTCATGAAGTCTCTTGAGTCCTTTATGCTTTTTCTAGAGCCACCAGTAGCTGTATAATAGTGCTTCTGAATTGGCTTTCTGACATTGAATTGTAATCCAGATTTTGTAACTCTGTGGGAGAGAGGACTGTTTCTGATTCTTTCTTTTGAGGTGAGGTTTTCCTTCTAGTCATTTTGCTCAGTGCAGAGTGGCCAAAAACAAGTTGTATTGGGAAAAGGAGTAAAAGAGAAAGAAGGAAAGAAA
Organism: Canis lupus baileyi; assembly: GCF_048164855.1. Lineage (NCBI taxonomy): Eukaryota > Metazoa > Chordata > Mammalia > Carnivora > Canidae > Canis > Canis lupus. Next base: position 25,203,876 of record NC_132870.1, read on the forward strand.
AGAGAAAAAGAAAAAAGAAAAAAGGAAGAAAAAAAGGAAAAAAGAGAAGAAAAAGAGAAAATGAAAGAAAGGGGAAAAAAAGGTGGGGGAAGCAATCAGAAATAAAAAAAAAAACCCCCAAAAAACAAAAAACACGGAGGAGTATCTTCTGATTCTGTATACTTTAACTCCCTTGACTTCCCCTGGAACTTGTCCGTCTAGCTGGTCTTCTGGGGGAGGGGCCTGTTGTGCTGATTTTCCGGTGTTAGCACTTGGGGGAGCTGCTCTGCCCCCTGCCGGGTGCAGGGCTCAGTGGGGGCTGTTCACCCCGTGAGGCCCCAGCAGAAACAACCCCAGTGGCGGCTGCAGCTCTGGAGCCCTGGAGTCAGCTCCCGCAGTAACTACAGAGCTCTGGGTCTGCAGGGCCTGGAGGCTCCGGGGCGGGGACGCTGATCTGCTCAGCTCCGGGCAGGAGCGTCCTTGCTGTCCTGGGCCCTCCCGGCCTCTGCCTGTCCCGGGGGGAGGCCGGATCCTGGGCTGTGTCCCGGCGCCCTGTGCTCCGGGGCCTGCGCTGCTGGATTCTCGCTCCCGCCCCGCAGCCCCCTCCGCAGAGCCGCCCCCGAGCCCCCCCGAGCTGCTCCGGGTCCCCCGTGCGCGCTGCAGCCCTTAGGGAGCTCGGCGCACTCTCCCGGGGCGCAGGTGTCTGTTAGTGTCCCCGGGAGCCCGAGGGCATCCCCGCCCTCCTGGGTCCTGCTCCAACTCCCTGCGAGCCCCTTTCCGCCCCGGAAGGTTGGTGCAGCTCCTGCTTCCCTGGGACGGGGCTCTCCTGTCCTGGGGACACTCGCCCCGGCCTCAGCCCGGCTCCTCACGGGGCCCCTCCCCCTTGGAGGCCTTTTGTTTCTTTATTTCTTTTTCCCCGTCTTCCTACCTGGATAGAAGCACGAACTCTTCTCACTGTAGCGTTCCAGCTGTTCTCTCTTTAAATCTCAGGCTGAATTCATAGATTTTCAGGATGGTTTGAAGGTTATCTAGGTAATTTGGTGGGGACAGGTGATTTGGGGACCCTACTCTTCCACCATCTCGCCCCTCCCCTCTCTAAAAGGGGGTCTTAATGGATTCTGTCACACATATCATACAGGTGTTCTCAACACTGCATGCTTGTCTCAAGGCTCTGTCCTTAGAGCAGCATCTGGGATCAGGAAAGACCAGTGGAACCCATATTCCAAGGACGGGCAACGGAGTAAGGAGCCTCCAAGTGCCAGGGCCCACTCAGCTCACAGGTCACTTGGCAGTCAGGTCTTTTCAGTGATGTTCCCCAACACTGTGAAGTAGTGATAGTGCTAAGAAGAACAATTAAGCATAGTAAAGTGACATAAATTAGTAGATGGGTTCATGTTTTGGAAAAATGATCAGAGAGCTCCTCTGATCTGATATTTGAGGGCTGATATCAGGGAAGGGCTGATATTTGAGCAGAGCCTGACTGAAGCTAGGAACAAATGTAGTAAACAAGGGGAATAATTTACCAGATGGAAGAGGTGGGGAAGAAGTTTTGCTAGACGTAGTCAATGAAATGCAAGAAAGGCTACGTGCCAAAATGAGGTGAGGCAAAGGAAAGAGACAGGGAGAAATTAGAGTAGTAGATGGTGGTTAGGTTATGTAAAGTATTGTAGGTCATGATAAGAACTTGGCATTTTATTTAAAGTATAATGCAAAGCCACTGGAAGGTGACTAGGCACTTGGCAGGATATGCATTCGATTTCATGTGGTTTACTCTTGCTTTTGGGGAGACATAAAGTTACAGTAGTGGGAAGTTAGGGACAGAGGTCACTGATCCTTGGCCCAACTGCTATTATATCCACTCTTTCCTTTCTCAAGTTCTTCCTTGGTATTATAGATTCTAGGCTTTTTTATGAGACAGCTGGGTAAGACACTAAAAGTGGAGGGAAGAGAGAAGCCAGGCCATTTTCCCAATCGTCTTTCTCTCTGCCTTGTCACTGACTATGAGCTGAATGAATTACGTTAGTTCTGCCTTCACTGGCATAAGTAGTGCATATACTTTTGTGCTCTAGTTATTCCTCATTCCCCCTCATGCAACTAGAAGCTATAACTTTATTAATGATAGAATGAGTACAAATTTCAAACCAAGCTGCAGTTATTCTTTTGAAACACCAAAAAAAGATCTTGTTTTCAGATGGTTACATTGTTGTTCTTAATAGCATTTACAATATCATTACTGTTGTTCTTTAGGGGTTGGACTGTCTTTGCTTTTGACATATTTGCTTGTGACATGACCAATTCTATGTCCTTAACCTCTACACCAGTTTCATTAATCTCTTCCTCTTCACTCTTGCGCAGTTGGAGTCTATGTGTTTTCTCGAGTGTTTGAGATAGCTTCACCTTGAACTTTGAATATCTCAGTAGTTACTAGTTGTGCCTGCTGAGAAAAATCCTTGATTTTGGCTTCCCCCAAAATTGTGTACATATCGGAAGCTGGGGTCTTGTAGACTTCTGGTTTTGTGATGACAAAGAAGATATTCTTAGATTTCTAGATAGTGACTCTCCTAATCCCTGTAACCTGACAAAGTCCCAGTTTGGACATAGCTTTCCATGCCTTCTTTTCATTTCAGCTTTGTTTTGCTTTACTGACTGGTTCTTCATTGATTTCAGCTGTGGCTGCCAGCTGGGCTTATTGTGTGGTCACCTGTGTAGAATTCTGTTCCTTGAGCTCTGGTACTGATTCACACTGTTGGATTCTATTCCAGACTCTGTCTCAGCCTGAGGCCCTGGCAACTCCTGCTCTGTAGCAGGGATGGCTTCTGTGGCTTCACCAGGCATTTTGTGCAGGGATTGTGGAACCAAGGGATTGTGGTAGCAGAAAGAGAGTGAGCTATGCCTCTTCTTTTTCAACCTCGTGGTTGAGGAGTTCTCCAGAGTGATTTGTTTATGTAATTGGACTATGATCTGACTGAAACAAGCAAAGCTAAAGCAAGAATACTGTCATGAAACTATTCCAGGAATCTAGGCAAGAGTAGAACAAGTTAAACAAGTTTTTGTAACAGCATGGACAAGGTGACAAATTATGAAATTCAGGATCTCTTTTGAATATAAAACTCACATGGTTTTTGATGCAATTAGAGAAAAGAAATATGTCTTCAATGTTTAGTTTGAAAAACAGGGTAAAGGCAGTATTGTTGATAGATATGGAGAAGATTGAGGAAGGAAGAGATCAGGAGGGGAGGGTGTATGAACCGAAATTCTGTTTGGTAAAAGTTGACATTGACAGAGCTATTTGAGATCTACATAAAAGATCAAGCAGAAAGTTAAGTATATGAATCCGGCAGTTAGGAAAGCACTTTAGTTTAGACAATGACTGGGTGGGTTGGTAGGATTATTGGTTTAATAAAGTCATACTATTTGAAATAATTACTCAAGAACTGGCTCTGCATAGAGAAAAATCCATAACCAAAGACTAAGCCCTAATACACTCCAATGTCTAGAAATTGGAGAGAGAAAAGAAACCATCATAGGAGGCTGAAAAGATACAACTAGTAAAGCAGAAGGAAAAAGACAAAAGTAGTATTCCTGAAAGCCAAACGAAGAAAGCTTTTCAAGACGCAATGTCCAGTGGATAAAATGTTTCCTGTATCTTGTATATCCTTCCTCTTCCCCTCTTCTTCATTTCTCTCTCTTTTCCCTTCTTTCTTTCCTTCATTGCTTTATTCAATTATGTTTAACCAATATATATTGAGAGCTTGCTAGATGTATGTACTGTGCTAGTTAATTCAGAACTCAGATACAGTAGGCTTTGAATAAGAATTGTTAATAGTCGTCTTGTGGACAAGAGTCAATTTTTTTTTCAGTGTTCCTATAAACAAAGAATGATAAAATTTATTTTTAGAAAACAAGGCATAAGTTAACCCGGAAAACAAACCCATTATTCTACATCTTAGGAAAAGAATGAAATTTTTACCTTGCTTTACACTTTATATGCATTTACTTGCAAAAATTAATATGTATATATGCATAAATATTTTGTAATTGATTTTATCATATTTATTCACAGCATCTTGCAATGATAAATTTTTTTTAAGTTTCTCATATGTCTATTCTATTTTATTTTTCTGTTTGGAAATGGCAAATGCAGTAGAATTTTCTCTAAGGCCCCTTATTTCTCTGTGACAGTCCAAGGGTTAAATTAAAGGAGAAGTCAGATCCTTGTCCATGGCTCAGAGGAAAGCTAAACTGTAGCCTTCATCTATTTCTTTCACATTCTGTTTTGCTCTTTCCTCTTTTAGGAATGAGCATGTAGCCTTTATTTTTCTCATTCCCAGCCAAGATGCATCTCTACAGTCGGGAAATATCCAGAATATGGGTTGGATCTAATTCTCAAAATCAAAGATAGGTAAGCTCCAAGGTTAAATTTGGAAAGCTCAGGAAATCCTAAGTGCAAACACCACCTTTCAATCACCTGCAAATCATTTCCTGCTCCCTTGTCTCTGAAAGGCAGGATTGCAGCCTCACTGTAATTTTTTCTTTCTAAATTAAGCAGCGCATTTCAGGTATCTGAGAAGCAGCTGAGTGAGGCAAGGGATTTTAGAACTGGATTCCATTCAACTTTGCTATTGGTTTATTTTATCATTACATTTTCACAAATGGGGGTGAGAATTTTAGAATTTAGCTAAGGTCATTAAAGGAAGAAGATATGGCAGGAAAATAGGACTTAATGTTTTAGAGTTAAAAATAGCAAATTAAAAATAAAATATGCTATTGAAATTCTACATTTTAATTCCTTTTTTCCCCAGCATAATTACAAACTGCATGTGACAAACAAGATACATTAAGACCAAGACTGGTAAAATAATTGTATTTAACTGCAGAACTTAACTAGGGAACTTTTTGTTTTTGACTCTATCCAAACCATTAAAAGCTTATGTTTATATGTTTATACCGTTTAGTCACTAGGATTGGGATTTAAATGAGCAGAAAAGACAAGAACCAGTCCTTACTGTTAATTTACTGTTAGCTCACAAGAACAGCCAAGTCTCTTGAATAAAATACGAAATACATATTTTAGACTCTTAATAACATTAGGTTCTATTGTGACTAAATTTATTTCTGAAGTATGTACCCAGAATGTACCTAGAGAATTTCAGTCTATAGAAAGTTTTAGTGACTTCAGAAGAAAATGGTTATATTTTGCTAGGTTAAAAAATAATCAGATAAAGGAATAATCTTTCCCACTTCATTTCTCTCATTAAAAGTCATATCTAGCAGAGACCAACATCTTTTGTCAGACTTTCCATCTGTCCAATTTGCCTGGATAGTGATGATACATGGTAAATAACCTCCAATGAAAGTCAAAGAGTAAAGAATTAACATTAGGATATAAATGAAGGAAAACAAAAGAAGAGAGAAAGAGAAAGAGAGTGAGAGAGAGAGAGAAAGCCTTGTAGATATCTGAGAAAATTAGATAAAAACACAACTCTTGCTGTTTATACATTAGGAAATTAATATCTGAGATGACATGGATATGCCCCAGTCAGTCTGCCCTGAAGTGTGAAATCCAATCACAGTATCAGCGTTACCTATATCCTTTACCCTTGGGTTCCACTGATTTTCATTCATTGATGATATGCAAACATTAGTGAAAACAATGAACTGCTTTCTAAGAAGAAAGAGACTGTGGCTCTTACCACTGAGAGTTATAAGTAGATATTATCTGTGGTAGGGAGACTCTAAGATGACACTTCATGATCCCTATCTCCTCATATTCACACTCTTATGTAATCCTTTGTCTTGAGGATGGCTAGATTTGGTAACTCACTTCTAATGAATACAGCCAAAGCAATAAGATATCACTTCAAATATCAAGTTTTTAAAAAGATTGTGGCTTCTGTCTTGGAATCTTTCTTTCAGAATCTGTTCTCTGGGGCAACTAGCAGCCCTGTGAGAAGCCCCATGTAGAAACCATAGAGCCAGGAGCTGATACTTCCAGCCTTTTGCTAGCAAGGACCCAGAGACCTGTGAATAGCTACCCTAGTGAACTTCATGGTGAACTCCCCTCCAGCTGAATACAGAGATGACTGCAATCCCAGATAATTTAATTGCAGACTTCTGAGAGACTAGGCCATAAACACTGAACTAAACCACAGGAAGATCTTGACTCATAGAGATAATATATGTTGTTTAAAATTGCTAAATTTGGAGACAATTTATTATATAACAATAGATAACAAGTAACATATCTTTTTAGATTCTTCACTTAGTTTTCAATCCTACCTTTATTTGATAAAATATGGGATCTACCTCTGTTAATCCACCCTTATTTAAAATAATTATTTTATAATAAAGATATGGAACTATTGACTTTCCTGAAGAGTAGCTTAGTCATTTCTTGAATACCATTTTTTCTTTTAATACCTGTTTAAGAGCTCTATGAAAATAATAATTTGTTTCTGAATTCTGGGTTCCATTTTCTTCCCTCTGCATCCAGCTAGTCCAGCATAGAGACATCATGGAATTCAACTATCAACCACATATATTTGTTTTTAAAAGGAGTTGATATTTATCCATTTCTTTTCTTTATTATTACTAGGAATGTATGATGAAAACATTTTTCCATTAAAGTAAGAAAGCATGATATGAAATAGGATCATATCATAGAATGATTTTTTTAAATAAATTTATTTTTTATTGGGTGTTCAATTTGCCAACATATAGAATAACAACCAGGGCTCATCCCATCAGGTGCCCCCCTCAGTGCCTGTCACCCAGTCACCCCACCCCCCGCCCACCTCCCCTTCCACCACCCCAGTTCATTTCCCAGAGTTAGGAGTCTCTCATGTTCTGTCTCCCTTTCTGATATTTCCCACTCATTTTTTTCTCCTTTCCCCTTTATTCCATTTCACTATTTTTTATATTCCCCAAATGAATGAGAACATATAATGTTTGTCCTTCTCCGATTGACTTATTTCACTCAGCATAATATCCTCCAGTTCCATCCACGACTAAGCAAATGGTGGGTATTTGTCGTTTCTAATGGCTGAGTAATACTCCATTGTATACATAAACCACATCTTCTTTATCCATTCATCTTTCGATGGACACTGAGGCTCCTTCCACAGTTTGGCTATTGTGGACATTGCTGCTATAAACATCGGGGTGCAGGTGTCCCGGCGTTTCATTGCATCTGTATCTTTGGGGTAAATCCCCAGCAGTGCAATTGCTGGGTCATAGGGCAGATCTATTTTTAACTCTTTGAGGAACCTCCACACAGTTTTCCAGAGTGGGTGCACCAGTTCACATTCCCACCAACAGTGCAAGAGGGTTCCCCTTTCTCCACATCCCCTCCAACATTTGTGGTTTCCTGCTTTGTTAATTTTCCCCATTCTCACTGGTGTGAGGTGGTATCTCAATGGAACAGAATAGAGAATCCAGAAGTGGACCCTCAACTTTACAGTCAACAAATATTCGACAAAGGAGGAAAGACTATCCACTGGAAGAAAGACAGTCTCTTCAATAAATGGTGCTGGGAAAATTGGACAGCCACATGCAGAAGAATGAAACTAGACCACTCTCTTGCACCATACACAAAGATAAACTCAAAATGGTTGGAAGATCTTAATGTGAGACTAGATTCCATCAAAATCCTGGAGGAGAACACAGGCAACACCCTTTTTGAACTTGGCCACAGTAACTTCTTGCAAGATTATTCCATGAAGGCAAGAGAAACAAAAGCAAAAATGAACTGTTGGGACTTCATCAAGATAAGAAGCTTTTGCACAGCAAAGGATACAGTCAACAAAACTAAAAGACAACCTACAGAATGGGAGAAGATATTTGCAAATGACGTATCAGATAAAGGGCTAGTTTCCAAGATCTATAAAGAACTTATTAAACTCAACACCAAAGAAACAAACAATCCAATCATGAAATGGGCAAAAGACATGGACAGAAATTTCACAGAGGAAGTCATAGAATGATCTTAAGTAAAGATATTAGAATTTCTATAAATAGAATTACTCTTCTTTATTTTTCCCTATCTATACCATTATTTATTCTTTATTTATGTTATTTTAACTTATCTCAGAAAGAGATATTTCTTAGACACTTAAGTTGAATATTCTGGTGACTAAAATACCTTTTTTAGAGTAATGAGAAACAAGGATAATTTTCTAATTTTTTCTAAACTATGTATTTGTAAAATCTTTACAATTGAGAAGAATAATTATTCATTATAGTAGCAAGATAGTTTTTGTAGAAAAGGAAGTATTTTATTAGTAGTAAAGTAGGTCGTGGTATAAACCTCTGAGCACAGGGCAATATGAAGGGGAGGGGAGAGCCACACTACATCAGAATTTGCCATCTGACTGTATAATAGCTGGATGTCTCCTCCTTACTACTTTAAATTGACAACCTTGAGAGAGTAAAGAAGAAAAAAAATACAAAATGCTCAAATAAATAAAATAAGAAATAAAAGAAGAGACAATACGATCAATGCCACAGAAATAAAAGGATCATAAGAGACTACTATAAATAATTATATACCAACAAACTGAAGAATCTGGAAGAAATGAAAAAAATTCTTAGAAATATACAACATACAAATCCTGAATTATGAAAGAATAGAAAATCGGAACAGGTGAATTACAAATAAGATCATTGAATTAATAATCAAAAAAAGTTTTAACAAACAAGAGTCCAAGACCACATGGCTTCACTTGAGTATTCTATCAAAAATTTATTTATTCATTTATCTTTTTTAAGATTTTATTTATTTATTCATGAGAGACAGAGAGAGAGAGAGAGAGAGAGAGAGAGAGAGAGAGAGTGAGACAGGCTGAGGGAGAAGCAGGCAGAGGGAGAAGTAGGCTCCATGCAGGGAGCCCAATGCAGGGTCTCCAGGATCATGCCCCGGGCAGAAGGCAGGTGCCAAACCACTGAGCCACCCGGGGTTCCCCTCTATCAAACATTTAAAGATTTATTTTTTTATTTATTTATGATAGACACTCACACAGATGGGGGAGAGAGAGAGAGAGAGGCAGAGACATAGGCAGAGGGAGAAGCAGGCTCCCCTCCGGGAGCCCGACGCGGGACTCGATTCCGGGACTCCAGGATCGTGCCCTGGGCCAAGGGCAGGCGCCAAACCGCTGAGCCACCCAGGGATCCCCTCTACCAAACATTTAAATAAGAATTAACACTAATCTCTCTGAAACTCTTCCAAAAAATGAAGAGGAGGGAACACTTTCAAACTCATTTGTGAAAAACAAAACAAAACAAAACAAAACAAAACAAAAAACAAAAAAACTCATTTGTGATGCCAGCATTACCCTGATAGAAAAAACAAACAGAGATATCACAGGAGAAAAAAAATATATATAGGACAATATCCCTAATGAATATAGATGTAAAAATTCTCAACAAATAATAACAACTTAATTCAACAGAATATTAAAAGGATCATACACCAATACTAAGTGGGATTTGTCCATTAGATGCAAGGATGATTCAACATATGAAAATTAATTAATGTTTTATGCTACATTAACAGAATAAAGGATAAAAATTACACAGTCATCTCAATAGATGCAGAAAAAAATGTTTGATAAAATTTCTCACTCCCTCATGATAAAATCTCAACAATGAGAAATAGAAAGTACCACCACAAAATAAAGACCATCAATAACAGGCCCATGGCAAACATCATTCTCAATAGTGAAAAAGTGATAGTCTTTCCTCTCACATAAGGAATAAGATAAGGATACTCATTCTCATCACTTGTACTCAACATGGTACTGGAAATGCTAGCCAGAATAATTAGACAAGAAAAATAAGTGTCATCCAAGTCAGAAAGAAAAGTAAAATTGCCCCTCTTTGCAGATGACATGATTTTATATGTAGAAAACTCTTTAGAATCCATAAAAGAATTAAAGCTAATAAACCAATTCAGTAAAATTGCAGGATATAACATCAACATACAACATTCGGTTTGTATAAATAACAGCAAATTATCTGAAAAGGAAATTTAAAAAAAAGTCCCACTTATAATAGTATTTAAAAAGAATAAACTACTTAAGAATAAACTTAACTAAGTTGGGGAAAGACTTGTATACTAAACATTACAAAACATTAGTGAAAGAAAGAGAAGAAACAAATATATGGAAAGGCCATGTTCATGGATTGGAAGACTTAATATTGTTAAAATGCCCATACTGCCCAGAGCCATTTACAGACTCAATGCTACTCCCATCAAAATCATAATGGGTTTGTTTTGTTTAGTGTTTTTACAAAAATGGATGCCTGGGTGGCTCAGTTGGTTTAGTATCTGATTTCTCCATAGGTCATGATCTTAGGGTTGTGAGATCCAGCACCACGTTAGGCTCCACTCTGGGCATGAAGCATACTTATCTCTCTCTCTCTTCTTCCCTCTGTCCCTTGCCCCCTCTTTCCTTCTAAGAAAAAAAAAAGGCAAAAACAACTTTTACAATTTACAAGGAACCACAAAAGACCAAAAATAGCCAAATCAATCCTGAGATAGAAGAACTAACCTGAAGGCATTATATCACCTGATTTTGGAAAATATTACAGAAGTATAGTAATCAAAACAGTGTGGTACTGATGTACAGACATAGAAAAATGGAACAGAATAGACAGCCCAGAAGTAAATCTATCCATATGCAGGCAACTAATCTTCAACAAGGGTCCAAGAATATACAATGGGGTGCTCTTCAACAGATGATGTTAGAAAAACTGGATATCCACATTCAGATAATGAAATTGGACCCTTATTTTACACCATACACAAAATCAACTCAAAATCAATTGAAGATTTAAACATAATACCTGGAACTGTAAAACTCCAAGAAAAAAACATAAGTGAAAACCTTCATGACATTGATCTTGGTAATAATTTCATGGGTTTGACACCATAAGCATGACAACAAAACCAAAATAAGCAAGTGGGACTACATCAAAATAAAAAGCTTATGTACAGCAGAAGCTATGAAATGGGAGAAAATATTTCCAACCCAAAAGGTTAACTTCCACAATATGCAAAGAATTCATACAATGGAATAGTAAAATAACATATAGCCTGATTTAAAAAGTGGACCAAGAGCTTAAATAGGCTTTTCTCCAAAGAAGACACACAAATGAACAACAGACATGAAAAAATTCTCAACATCACTAATCATCAGAGAAATGTTAATCAAGCTACAATGAGATATTACTCATACTTGTTAATGTGGCTATGATAAAAAAAATAGTTATTAGTGAGGATATGTAGAAATTAAAACTTTCAAAAAATTATTATTAATTAATTTATTATTTCTTTTAGAGAGGTAGAGAGGGGAGAGGGGTAGGGGAAAGGGGATGATAAATTTTTTAAAGATTTATTTATTTATTTATTCATTCATTCATTTATTTATTTTTAAAGATTTTATTTACTTTAGAAAGAGAAAGAGAGAGGGACAGAGGGAGAGGAAAAGAGATTTTCAAGCAGACTCTGTGATGATCAGCTCAACATGGGGGCTGATCTTACCACCCGAGAGTCATGACCTGAGCCAAAACCATAATTCTGACACCTGACTGAGCCGCCCAAATGTCTCTTTTTAAAAAATATATTTTAAAATTTATTATTTATTTATTTTTGAGAGAGAGAGAGAGAGAGAGAGCGAGCACATGTATGCTATGCATGAGCAGAAGGGGGCAGGGCAGAGAGGGAGAGAGAATCTAGCTGACTCCATGTCCCTTGCTCCCTGACTTGGGGCTCCATCTTACAACCCTGGGATTGTGATCTGAGCTGAAATCAAGAGTCAGATGCTTAACTGACTGAGCCACCCAGGCATCTCTAGAAATTAGAACTCTTGTACACTATTGGTGGGGATGCAAAAATGGTGCAACTGCTATGTAAAACCATATGAAGTTTTCTGAAAATTTTTTAGAAGCTACCATATGATCCAACAATCCCATTTCTGGGGTATCCTAAAGAATTTAAATCAAGATCTCTAGGAAGTGTTAGCAATCCCCTTTTCATTGTAGCACTATTTATAATAGTGAAAATGTGAAAACAATCTAAACATCTATAAATAGATGAATTGAGAAAGAAAAATGTCATAAACACATAATGGAATACAATTCAGCCTTTAAAAAAGAGTTAAATTCTGTAATATGTGACAACATGGGTGAGTCTTGGAGACATTATGCAAAGTGAAATAAGTCAGTCACAGAAATATAAATACATGACATGACCTCGCTTATGTAAAGTAACTACAATAGTCAAATTCATGGAATTAGAATAGAATGGTGGTTGCTAGGGGTTATGGGGAGGAAGAAATGTGTAGTTGCTGATCAATGGGCATGAGGTTTCAATCAAGCAATATAAGTACTATTAGCTACATAATAAATGTATATATATTAAATATGTTATGTCTATGAGATAATATATAAAATTATAATTGGATTACATTAGTCTCTTGAGACATGTTGTGTAACGCTGAACCTATAGTTAATGGCAGTGTATTATATACTTAAAATATGAGAGGGTAGATCTCATGTAAAGTGCTCTTACCACAATAAAATAGTTTTTTAAGTGAAAGATAAAAATACATTGCATGAATACAAAATAAGCCAGATGTTTGGTACATACTTCTACACATATCATCTCTTTAAAAATTAAATTTTCTTATTAAGAACCAATGCAAATTAATAACAAAGCATTAAGAAAACCCAGACTTCAAGCACTGATTCTACCAGCTAAAATAAGACATGAGCAAAAGACATTTAATCTTTTTGAGATTTAGTTTGTCCATCTGCAAACCCGGTGTAATCAATTTCTGTCTTAAATATTTTGGGAGAATATCAAAACAAACAGATAAACAAATAATAAACCTGGTCGGGGCTGCAGATAGTGGAATACTGGTCTTCCATCCATGTCAAAACTCAAGCATTAGTATGACTAAAATGTACTGAAATTTTCTAACCTTTCAGAAGAAAATAATCCAGAGTTCCCTACATTTTTTATTTTATAATTAGCTTTATATAACCCAGTTCACCTACCATGGAGGATATGCTCCATTTGGATTAGTTGAGCTCAAGATTTAGTAATAGATAAACAGCCTGACGATATAATTGTACCTTCTTTCCTCCAATTCCACCTCTTTTGGTGCAGACAGGTGTCCCACCCAAAATGTCATCATTCAGGTATAGTCAGGCTCACTTCCTTTTTTTTTTTTTTTTTTAATGTTTTTTTAATGAAACAAATCTGGAATAATTGCTTAGGTAACCTGAGTTGTCAATATTGCCTTTTCTTCCTATGAATGCTGTTGATATTTTCTTCGTTCCTTTATTTCTATCTCCTTTTCAAACCCTCCTTTTTATGCCTTTAATCCCATGCTGAAGGTATGTTCACTAATTCTCCGATCTCTAATGTCTCTCCTATTTCCTCTTTTGGTAACTGGCAGGTTCACACAATAGCTGGATCTTTCATGCACTCCTGAATGAGAAATTCTAAGGATAAACTGCACTTAAAAAAAAAATGGCATGTGGATTCAGTGTGGGGGGTGGTTGAGTGTTCAGTTATTCAATATTGTTATTACTATAGGCAGTATTTTTCATATGCTTGAGGTGTTATGGCCTTCCCATTAAGGGAAATGTCCTGGATTTACATTCTCCTTTAGTCCTGATTGTGTGATACTGAGTAATTTAGTTAAATTTTCTAAATCTCAGTTTTCTTATCTATAAAGCACGTAGAATTGTTGTGAGGATTAAAATTAACTTACTATACCATTTCTTGCATTATTTTTCCAAAGTATTTGCCTAAATCACTGTATATTCTTTTTTTTAAGATGTTATTTATTTACTTGAGAGAGAGACATCACAAAGGGAGAGGGAGAGGAAGAAGCAGACAGCCAACTGAGAACGGAGCCCTACAGGGCTTGCTCCCAGACCCTGAGATCATGACCTAAGCTGAAGGCAGTCACTTAACTGACCGAGCCAACTAGGTGCCCCCCCAAATCATTGTATATTCTTATTTTGAGTATTTACTGTCCTCATTCAATATTTTGTAAGAATAGTTATTTTTGTCTGTTAGTCACTGTGGTGTAGAGTCTAGGATTGTGCCTAGTATGTAGAAGGAACTTAATGAATGAAAAAATGAGATATGATTAATATGATTTTTAATACATGAATTCAGAGTGTTATAATTAACATAAGGATTATTAACAATCCTCCCAGAACCTTGTAAGGAGGTTAATGTTATTATTCCTCTGTTAATAATAAGGAAACTTAGGCTCAGAGAGATGATATAGCACTAACTTGGGGGTTAAGGGCTCATTCCACGTCCTTTAAGGCTCAGAACCCACTCCATACCAAAAGTTTTTAATTTTGTAAGACTCATCAGTAAAAAGATGTCTTGGATCAGCTTCCTGAGAGATAGAACCTGAGACAAGTGTTTTGGTTCTAGCATTCCTGGAGTGCCCTCAGAAGATACCTGTAAGGAAATAAACAGAAGCAGGATAGGATAGGGCAAAAAGCTAAGCAAAAATATGGGTTTTACAAAGTCTGGGTTGAGTCTGACCCATGGGGAGCTCTGGTGTGTGAAAGGCACCCCAGAGTTGTCCTGCCTTGAAGTTAAGTGGGTTGAGGGCTGCAATTTTGGATCACCATATCAGCTAGTCAGTGACTGAATTTTGTCCTCTTTAGAGGGTGCTAAAGTTCTCAGGCATTTTCAGTGAGACAGTTTCTGCCAGTCGAGGGCAATTCCCTGGAGAAAGGTGCAATTGTGCCTAATAGTAGTCGGCACTAGCAGGAATAGGTGATAAATGCATTGGTCCAGGAAAGAGAATCTGGGCAAAGTCCCAGCAGCCTCTCTCAAGGGGAAATCTTAATTGTTCAGCTATTTCCTATGCATTCATTTTACTCCAGCAGCTTACGTCCACATTTCCTGAGCCTATGTCAGCGTAAGATCAACCCATGTATCTGTTTTTCATTTTGAGCAACATGAATCTAATAAAGGAAACAAGGGAAAATTAAGGAAACATTGGACCAGCAACCACTTTGTCATCAACAGAAATAGTTTACAGTTGGTCCTACTTGACTTTGATGCCGCAGTTGCCAGTCACCAGGCTTATGCCATTCTACTATTATTTTCAGATGAGTGACACCAGAATTATACCATGCTCTATACTGGTTGTGCCTCCAACCTATGTTTTGCTCTATGGAAATACACTTGGGTCTGCTGTTGGATCTTCAATGAATGTTTACCCTGCCTTTTGGGTAGAACTTACCTACTTACACTTACATCTTCTTTGGACAGTTTCCTCTGTTAGGAATTCCTCTTTCCTTGTGCACAATTATGTAACATGTTTAGTCTCTGAGGCATTATTTAATCCTTTGGTTCTGTCTGACCCTAAGCCACACTTTCCTCATCCTGCAGCCAGTGACCTCCAGGGATGACAGCATCTTTTTTTTTGTTTCCCTCTGGAAGCCCAATCACAGTGGTCTCCATGTGGAGAGAGCACTAATTTATAATTGCAAATATCTATAAAATATTTTGAAATGCAGAGCATTTAATTATACAGAGAAGGTTAATGCTAGAATTTTAAACCCTTGAGGACTCTTTATTTGCCATTGCAACCCCCATAAATGTCAATAAAACCACAATCTGCAAATTAGAAAGTGAGAAACCACTTTTTGAGACAGCTGAGGTTTGGGTGAACCACAGGGAAATGCCTTTACCTGGAGGCCAAATACTCACGGTAAAAGGGCAAGGAACTCTGGTGAGCATTATTCTAAATCATTGAGAGCTAAGGGACCATAGATTTCATAAAAAAATAATCTTTTATTTTCTAACATCCTACACTGGGGGCATTGGTGTTACTTACATTTACAAATAATTTTTTAATGGTTCACATATGTAAACCTTCATTTGGATTTCCTGATAACGAATAGTAACAATAACAGCAGCAACAAAAATAATTAATAATAAAAGTAATGATAATAGAATAATAATAGAAGAAGCCACTGCTACCATCACTACCAGTTGTGAATCTTGTCTTGGAATAATTTTACAAAGAATAAAAAACAAAAAACTGGGTAACAAAAACAATGAATAGTAGTAGTAGTAATAATATTACTAGAAGAAGAAGAGGAGAAAATAGTAATAAACCATAAATCTCACAGCCCTGACCTCTCTGTTGGAATCTCTGAGGCAGGCTATGAGTTGCTAGTGTACTTCTACATGGGGAGAGCCTATCACATATCAGGCATGTGCTCAATACTGGGGATACACATGGAATAAATTCATGAGCCATTTTTCTTATACTTGTTTCTTATACTTGTTTTCTTATACTTGTTATACTTGTTTAGAGTTTAGGAAAGGGAAATGAAACATGTGAAGAATTAGCCATTATAAAATGTTACATTTGCTATATTGCCCCAACCCCCACAGAGAGATAAGAAGCAAGAGGACAAAAATTCTACATGTGCTAAAGTGAAGAAAATTTTCATAGAGTAGGCTGTATAAGGTAAATCTTGATAAATCTCTTTTCCCTGTCCTCCCAGCTTTTGATTTTGTAAAACAATGAAGGATTGTTACTATTACCTTTCTTTGTTGATTTGTGGAAGCAGAAACATAAGCTAGCTAGCTCTAGAGGTAAAGAAAACAAAAGGCAATGCATAACACTGGGTAAATATGGAGAGGGTGGTGATGTTTGAGGTGATGAACCCCAAAACAGAGGCTTTGAGGAAAGAGATAAATATCCTACGTCAGAGAAGGCATATGAATTCTCCCCTTCCATTAAGTGGCAGGATTAACACCTGAAAGCAGATGACTTATGACAGAAGCTATTATTCCTGACAACACAAGTACAATTAGGATCAAGAGTCACAAAATTTCTAATTATTTTACCTTTTGTGGTTATTAAGAAAATGCATTATGTAGCCATAATGCATATAGGAAACCAACACATAATTGCTCAAGAATAGTATGGGCTTTTTTAAAAGCCGAATTAGCACTTTCATTAGACAGATGACGTCCCCTGTGTTCATGGAATTTACTATCTAGTGAGGGAGACACGATTTAAAGTTGTACAAACACACACTCACACAGATATATACCTATGTGCATTGTCTTTTGACATATAACTTATGCTTTAATCTTTTGACATATAACTCATGTTTCTAACTCATCAAGATCATCTTAATCAAGATTCTACTGCATGCTGGAACTGCTAGATTCTGTGGGGAATAGAAGAATGAATCAGAAATAGGTTCAACTCTGCAGGAAATGTCAGTCCAAGTGGAGCAATAGGGCATAAAACTAACGACAATTCAAAATGTAGAAAGGGTAAGTGGCATAAGAATATAGATTATACTATAGGATTCCTGAGGAGAGAGAGAGATTACATTTTAGTAAGAGAAATAAGGATGTTCTGATGGAGAAATTGGCAAACTATCTGAATTTTGAATAAAAGTTCATAGTTGGGATACGTGCATAAGGGCATTCAGATTGAAGAGGAAGATTGAAAAAAG
This sequence comes from Canis lupus baileyi, assembly GCF_048164855.1. Classification (NCBI taxonomy): domain Eukaryota; kingdom Metazoa; phylum Chordata; class Mammalia; order Carnivora; family Canidae; genus Canis; species Canis lupus. The sequence continues at coordinate 25,221,384 of NC_132870.1, forward strand.
CAGTGTATTAGTTCACTAGGGCTGCGATAACAAAGTTCTGCAGATCCTTGTAGGGGAGAGGGATTAAACCACAGACTTTTACCTTCTCACAGTTCCAGAGGTGAGAATTCTGAGATTTAGGTATTGGCAGGAATGGTTCTCTCTGAGGTCGATGAGGGAGAGATCAGTTGTAGAGCTCTCTCCTTGGTCCATGGATGGTTGTCTTCTCCCTGAATTTTCACATTGGCTTCTTTCTCTACATGTCTATTCAAATTTCCTCTACTGAGAGAGGAGCAAGATAGCGGAGGAGTAGGGTCTCCAAATCACCTGTCTCCACCAAACTACCTAGAAAACCTTCAAATTATCCTGAAAATCTATGAATTCGGCCTGAGATTTAAAGAGAGACCAGCTGGAATGCTACAGTGAGAAGAGTTCGCGCATCTATCAAGGTAGGAAGACGGGGAAAAAGAAATAAAGGAACAAAGGCCTCCAAGGGGGAGGGGCCCCGCGAGGAGCCGGGCTGAGGCCGGGGCGAGTGTCCCCAGGACAGGAGAGCCCCGTCCCGGAGACGCAGGAGCTGCACCGACCTTCCCGGGGGAAAGGGGCTCGCGGGGAGTTGGAGCAGGACCCAGGAGGGCGGGGATGCCCTCGGGCTCCCGGGGACAGTAACAGCAACTGCGCGCCCAGGAGAGTGCGCCGAGCTCCCTAAGGGCTGCAGCGCGCACGGCGGGACCCGGCGGGACCCGGAGCAGCTGAAGGGGCTCGGGCGGCGGCTCCGCGGAGGGGGCTGCGCGGCCCCGGGAGCAGCTCGGAGGGGCTCGGGCAGAGGAAGAGGCTCCGTGCGGAGGGGGCTGCGCGGTTCCAGGAGCAGCTCGGAGAGACTTGGGCGGCGGCTCCGCGGAGGGGGCTGCGCGGCCCGGGAGCGCGAATCCAACAGCGCAGGCTCCGGAGCACAGGGCGCCGGGACACAGCCCAGGATCCGGCCTCCCCCGGGACAGGCAGAGGCCGGGAGGGCCCAGGACAGCAAGGACGCTCCTGCCCCAGCTGAGCACATCAGCGGCCCCGCCCCGGAGCCTCCAGGCCCTGCAGACGGAGTTCCTGCCGGAGCTGAATCCAGGTTTCCAGAGCTGCCCCGCCACTGGGGCTGTTCCTCCTGCGGCCTCACGGGGTAAACAACCCCCACTGAGCCCTGCACCAGGCAGGGGCACAGCAGCTCCCCCAACTGCTAACACCTGAAAATCAGCACAACAGGCCCCTCCCCCAGAACACCAGCTAGACGGACAACTTCCAGGAGAAGCCAAGGGACTTAAAGAACACAGAATCAGAAGATACTCCCCGGTGGTTCTTTTTTTGTTTGTTTGTTTTTGTTTTTGTTTTTGTTTTGTTTTGCTTTTTGATTTGTTTCCTTCCCCCACCCCCTTTTTTTCTCCTTTCTTTTTCTTTCTCTTTTTCTTCTTTTTTTTTTTTCTTTTTCTTCCCTTTTTTTTCTCTTTCTCTTTTCTTTCCTTCTTTCTCTCCTCTCTTTTTCTCTTTTTCCCAATACAACTTGCTTTTGGCCACTCTGCACTGAGCAAAATGACTAGAAGGAAAACCTCACCTCAAAAGAAAGAATCAGAAACAGTCCTCTCTCCCACAGAGTTACAAAATCTGGATTACAATTCAATGTCAGAAAGCCAATTCAGAAGCACTATTATACAGCTACTGGTGGCTCTAGAAAAAAGTATAAAGGACTCAAGAGACTTCATGACTGCAGAATTTAGAGCTAATCAGGCAGAAATTAAAAATCAATTGAATGAGATGCAATCCAAACTAGAAGTCCTAACGACGAGGGTTAACGAGGTGGAAGAACGAGTGAGTGACCTAGAAGACAAGTTGATAGCAAAGAGGGAAACTGAGGAAAAAAGAGACAAACAATTAAAAGACCATGAAGATAGATTAAGGGAAATAAACAACAGCCTGAGGAAGAAAAACCTACGTTTAATTGGGGTTCCCGAGGGCGCCGAAAGGGCCAGAGGGCCAGAATATGTATTTGAACAAATTCTAGCTGAAAACTTTCCTAATCTGGGAAGGGAAACAGGCATTCAGATCCAGGAAATAGAGAGATCCCCCCCTAAAATCAATAAAAACCGTTCAACACCTCGACATTTAATTGTGAAGCTTGCAAATTCCAAAGATAAAGAGAAGATCCTTAAAGCAGCAAGAGACAAGAAATCCCTGACTTTTATGGGGAGGAGTATTAGGGTAACAGCAGACCTCTCCACAGAGACCTGGCAGGCCAGAAAGGGCTGGCAGGATATATTCAGGGTCCTAAATGAGAAGAACATGCAACCAAGAATCCTTTATCCAGCAAGGCTCTCATTCAAAATGGAAGGAGAGTTAAAGAGCTTCCAAGACAGGCAGCAACTAAAAGAATATGTGACCTCCAAACCAGCTCTGCAAGAAATTTTAAGGGGGCCTCTTAAAATTCCCCTTTAAGAAGAAGTTCAGTGGAACAGTCCACAAAAACAAAGACTGAATAGATATCATGATGACACTAAACTCATATCTCTCAATAGTAACTCTGAATGTGAACGGGCTTAATGACCCCATCAAAAGGCGCAGGGTTTCAGACTGGATAAAAAAGCAGGACCCATCTATTTGCTGTCTACAAGAGACTCATTTTAGACAGAAGGACACCTACAGCCTGAAAATAAAAGGTTGGAGAACCATTTACCATTCGAATGGTCCTCAAAAGAAAGCAGGGGTAGCCATCCTTATATCAGATAAACTAAAATTTACCCCAAAGACTGTAGTGAGAGATGAAGAGGGACACTATATCATACTTAAAGGATCTATTCAACAAGAGGACTTAACAATCCTCAATATATATGCTCCGAATGTGGGAGCTGCCAAATATATAAATCAATTATTAACCAAAGTGAAGAAATACTTAGATAATAATACACTTATACTTGGTGACTTCAATCTAGCTCTTTCTATACTCGATAGGTCTTCTAAGCAAAACATCTCCAAAGAAACGAGAGCTTTAAATGATACACTGGACCAGATGGATTTCACAGATATCTACAGAACTTTACATCCAAACTCAACTGAATACACATTCTTCTCAAGCGCACATGGAACTTTCTCCAGAATAGACCACATATTGGGTCACAAATCGGGTCTGAACCGATACCAAAAGATTGGGATTGTCCCCTGCATATTCTTGGACCATAATGCCTTGAAATTAGAACTAAATCACAACAAGAAGTTTGGAAGGACCTCAAACACATGGAGGTTAAGGACCATCCTGCTAAAAGATAAAAGGGTCAACCAGGAAATTAAGGAAGAATTAAAAAGATTCATGGAAACTAATGAGAATGAAGATACAACCGTTCAAAATCTTTGGGATGCAGCAAAAGCAGTCCTAAGGGGGAAATACATCGCAATACAAGCATCCATTCAAAAACTGGAAAGAACTCAAATACAAAAGCTAACCTTACACATAAAGGAGCTAGAGAAAAAACAGCAAATAGATCCTACACCCAAGAGAAGAAGGGAGCTAATAAAGATTCGAGCAGAACTCAACGAAATCGAGACCAGAAGAACTGTGGAACAGATCAACAGAACCAGGAGTTGGTTCTTTGAAAGAATTAATAAGATAGATAAACCATTAGCCAGCCTTATTAAAAAGAAGAGAGAGAAGACTCAAATTAATAAAATCATGAATGAGAAAGGAGAGATCACTACCAACACCAAGGAAATACAAACGATTTTAAAAACATATTATGAACAGCTATACGCCAATAAATTAGGCAATCTAGAAGAAATGGACGCATTCCTGGAAAACCACAAACTACCAAAACTGGAACAGGAAGAAATAGAAAACCTGAACAGGCCAATAACCAGGGAGGAAATTGAAGCAGTCATCAAAAACCTCCCAAGACACAAGAGTCCAGGGCCAGATGGCTTCCCAGGAGAATTTTATCAAACGTTTAAAGAAGAAATCATACCTATTCTCCTAAAGCTGTTTGGAAAGATAGAAAGAGATGGAGTACTTCCAAATTCGTTCTATGAAGCCAGCATCACCTTAATTCCAAAGCCAGACAAAGACCCCGCCAAAAAGGAGAATTACAGACCAATATCCCTGATGAACATGGATGCAAAAATTCTCAACAAGATACTGGCCAATAGGATCCAACAGTACATTAAGAAAATTATTCACCATGACCAAGTAGGATTTATCCCTGGGACACAAGGCTGGTTCAACACCCGTAAAACAATCAATGTGATTCATCATATCAGCAAGAGAAAAACCAAGAACCATATGATCCTCTCAATAGATGCGGAGAAAGCATTTGACAAAATACAGCATCCATTCCTGATCAAAACTCTTCAGAGTGTAGGGATAGAGGGAACATTCCTCGACATCTTAAAAGCCATCTATGAAAAGCCCACAGCAAATATCATTCTCAATGGGGAAGCACTGGGAGCCTTTCCCCTAAGTTCAGGAACAAGACAGGGATGTCCACTCTCACCACTGCTATTCAACATAGTACTGGAAGTCCTAGCCTCAGCAATCAGACAACAAAAAGACATTAAAGGCATTCAAATTGGCAAAGAAGAAGTCAAACTCTCCCTCTTCGCCGATGACATGATACTCTACATAGAAAACCCAAAAGTCTCCACCCCAAGATTGCTAGAACTCATACAGCAATTCGGTAGCGTGGCAGGATACAAAATCAATGCCCAGAAGTCAGTGGCATTTCTATACACTAACAATGAGACTGAAGAAAGAGAAATTAAGGAGTCAATCCCATTTACAATTGCACCCAAAAGCATAAGATACCTAGGAATAAACCTCACCAAAGATGTAAAGGATCTATACCCTCAAAACTATAGAACACTTCTGAAAGAAATTGAGGAAGACACAAAGAGATGGAAAAATATTCCATGCTCATGGATTGGCAGAATTAATATTGTGAAAATGTCAATGTTACCCAGGGCAATATACACGTTTAATGCAATCCCTATCAAAATACCATGGACTTTCTTCAGAGAGTTAGAACAAATTATTTTAAGATTTGTGTGGAATCAGAAAAGACCCCGAATAGCCAGGGGAATTTTAAAAAAGAAAACCATATCTGGGGGCATCACAATGCCAGATTTCAGGTTGTACTACAAAGCTGTGGTCATCAAGACAGTGTGGTACTGGCACAAAAACAGACACATAGATCAGTGGAACAGAATAGAGAATCCAGAAGTGGACCCTGAACTTTATGGGCAACTAATATTCGATAAAGGAGGAAAGACTATCCATTGGAAGAAAGACAGTCTCTTCAATAAATGGTGCTGGGAAAATTGGACATCCACATGCAGAAGAATGAAACTAGACCACTCTCTTTCACCATACACAAAGATAAACTCAAAATGGATGAAAGATCTAAATGTGAGACAAGATTCCATCAAAATCCTAGAGAAGAACACAGGCAACACCCTTTTTGAACTCGGCCATAGTAACTTCTTGCAAGATACATCCACGAAGGCAAAAGAAACAAAAGCAAAAATGAACTATTGGGACTTCATCAAGATAAGAAGCTTTTGCACAGCAAAGGATACAGTCAACAAAACTCAAAGACAACCTACAGAATGGGAGAAGATATTTGCAAATGACATATCAGATAAAGGGCTAGTTTCCAAGATCTATAAAGAACTTATTAAACTCAACACCAAAGAAACAAACAATCCAATCAGGAAATGGGCAAAAGACATGAACAGAAGTCTCACAGAGGAAGACATAGACATGGCCAACATGCATATGAGAAAATGCTCTGCATCACTTGCCATCAGGGAAATACAAATCAAAACTACAATGAGATACCACCTCACACCAGTGAGAATGGGGAAAATTAACAAGGCAGGAAACAACAAATGTTGGAGAGGATGCGGAGACAAGGGAACCCTCTTACACTGTTGGTGGGAATGTGAACTGGTGCAGCCACTCTGGAAAACTGTGTGGAGGTTCCTCAAAGAGTTAAAAATAGACCTGCCCTACGACCCAGCAATTGCACTGTTGGGGATTTACCCCAAAGATACAAATGCAATGAAACGCCGGGACACCTGCACCCCGATGTTTCTAGCAGCAATGGCCACGATAGCCAAACTGTGGAAGGAGCCTCGGTGTCCAACGAAAGATGAATGGATAAAGAAGATGTGGTTTATGTATACAATGGAATATTACTCAGCTATTAGAAATGACAAATACCCACCATTTGCTTCAACGTGGATGGAACTGGAGGGTATTATGCTGAGTGAAGTAAGTCAGTTGGAGAAGGACAAACATTATATGTTCTCATTCATTTGGGGAATATAAATAATAGTGAAAGGGAAAATAAGGGAAGGGAGAAGAAATGTGTGGGAAATATCAGAAAGGGAGACAGAACGTAAAGACTGCTAACTCTGGGAAACGAACTAGGGGTGGTAGAAGGGGAGGAGGGCGGGGGGTGGGAGTGAATGGGTGACGGGCACTGGGTGTTATTCTGTATGTTAGTAAATTGAACACCAATTAAAAAAATAAATAAAATAAAATAAAATAAAAAAAACAAATTTCCTCTACTTATCACCAGTTATATAGGGTTGGGCCCACCTTAATGACCTCATCTTAACTAAGTATCTCTGTAAAGCCCCTGTCTCTAAATGCTACCACATTTTGAGGTAACGAGATTAGGATTTCAATATGTAAAATTGTGAGGAGATGTAATTTAGCCCTATTGCAAGGACTGAGGCAAAGAATTGTGGTATTTATAAACAGAACGGTGAATTTTAGTTTGACTATATACAGTTACATAAACTAAGATAGAAGTTGGGCTGGACGAAAGACTGTAACCAGATGGCATAGAGTTTGAATTTCAAGATAGAGCATTTTGGACTTTGTTCCTGCAGTAGTAGGGAACCAGAAATGAATTTGAGCACGGGAGTAGCATAATAAATACAAAATTATTGCCTGCTTACAGTGTGCCAGACACCATGCTAAGTGTTTTACCTAATGATCTCATTTTATCATCATCTCATTTTAATCTTTGCAATAATACCTTTAACCAGGTTTTATTAGTCTTGTTTTACAGAGTAGTAAACTAAGCTTAAAAAAAGTTATTATAGTTTATGAATATTAGAGCAGAGGATCTAATTTAAATCTTCATAATCTGCCATCACATCCAGTGTATCTTAATCTCAGATATTGTAGTTTCCATCTCTAAAATTTCAATTTAACTTTCTTTATGTATCTCAATGGCTCTGCTTCAATTTTAAACATATGGGATATAGTTATAATCACTTTTTTATGTCCTTGTCTGATAATTTTCATGTCTGTGCCAGTTCTGGGTCAGTTTTAAGTGATTGATTTTTCTCTTTATCATGGCTCCTATTTTGCTGCTTCTTTGAATGCCTGGTAATCTTTGAAGGGATATCAGAACTTGCAAGTTTTACCTTGTAGGGTTCTGGATATATTGTTATAAATACTCTTGACATTTGTTTTGGGATTATAAATTACTTCTAAATTGTTTGATCTTTTTTTGGGTCTTGCTTTTAAGATCCATTAGATAAGAGTGGAGCCAGGCTCAGGCCAGGCCTAATGTTCTGCATTTCTGAGGCAAGATCTTCTCTATACTCTACCCCTATATCTAGAGATTTTCCAATCTGGCTGACTGCAACAGGCACTATTTTCCCTGGATATGAGCTGGATACCATTAGGTCTAATCATTTCCAGTGGTTCATTCCCTGGCTTCAAACAGTTTCCTCAGATATTTGTACTGACTATTCAAGGGGCCCCTCCACAGATTTCTGGATTCATCTGTCTCTGTACAGACGTCTCTGCTCTACTACTCTGTCCTGCAAACTCTAGACACCTTAATCTACTTAGACTCTCAGGTCCATCTCAACTCAGGTGTGCTCTGGGCTCCACCTCAGCTCCTCTTCCTCATGCCAAGGCATTAAGCTAGGTCTCACTTCATTTGCTTCTCATTTCCCTGGAGTCACTGTCCCTCATTTTCAAAGGTCTAGTGTCTTGCCAAGTACTGTGTATTTATTTTGTGTGGGTTTTCTGTTTCAGATGGAAAGATAGATTGGATCCCTTTCATTTAATTTTGTTCTGAGGCAAATGTCAACCTAGGAGTTTTATATTTTAGAGCATTGTATTCCACATAAGTTTTAGGATGGAGAATAGAAGAGTAAGGCAGGCAGCAGAGTCCTAAAATTAAAACATACTTAAGACAAATCACTGAGATAAATATGGTGTTAATTGCATAAGTGTGACTAAGAGTGGAGCAAATAAAGAAGACAGACTTATGTGGTTGTTTCTCCTAGGAGCCTGGGTGGCCTGGGTGGGGCGGGGGGGAATAACATTAATAGTAATGACTCATTACTATTGCTGCTGAACAGCAAGACTTCTAGGATACTGGGAATCCCACTCTGCTCTAGAACTAGTCTTCCAGAGAGGAATCCTTCTTTCCTTTCCTTTTTCTTTCTTTCCTTCCCTATCTAAGATTGGTCTGACAGCCATGCCATCCCTATCTTCTCCCTCTTGCTTGTAGTGAAAAATCCACCCTAATTGGATAGGACATCTGATATTTTTTAAGTTGCTATTTAATGATGCTTTCATATCCTCACCTTCCTGTTGCTAATGGGCTAACATGAATTTCAATATCCCTTCAGTATCTACTAGAAGCCCACTTGTGAATATGATCCTCATTAAGAATGACACCATAGAAACTTGTTGAGTAGTTCTTTAATATCCTAGAAGAATGGACTTCATGGACATAGTCCTGAAGAATGATGTGTAAATTGTGTTTTAAAAATTGAACTTTATCTTAAATATGTTAGTGGATCTTGGTTTTTAAAATATAATTTAAACGTTTGTACATAATGATTACATCTGGATTATCACTGAGGAAATATACCGTTTTGTTATTGTAGTATTTCTGGTCTCCATATAACCCTGGCCTCAAATCAATAGGCCTACTATATTTCTTATTAGTAATTTTCATAATAAAGGTTAGTTAGACACAGCTAGATAAACTACATTCCTACTACAGCATTTGTTATAATTTAGAAATCCTTTAATGGGAGGGATTATTTGAATTATAATTAGCATTGAAGTCTGAACCTTATTTTATTTTTCACTTGAATGAAGTTAAATTGAATAAGAACTACATCTTGCTCAATCACGTAATTATAATTTCTGATAACACTTCAAATATGAATCATGCAAACACAGAAAAGTGTCAGGTTGATAGCTTAAATATATGAAATCTGGAAAAAACATTTTATTTCATTTTGCAGGGATTTTTATTTCCTTACTTGTAATACACTAAAAACAAGATTAACTGAATTCTAATAGATATAGTTATTAATATATAATTGATAGATACAGACAGAAATAACATATTAGATATTTGCTTTCTATATTTGATGTTGATTATATTAATAGATAGGATAAATCTGCTATATATAAGCGTTTGAATGATTAAAATGAAAATTCTTTAACTTTGCACAACTTTGCAATACTGTGCAATACTGGTTCAACTTCTTCCCGCCATTGATTTTAATGTGCTCTACTCAATTAAGAGAATATTTTGGAAGCCTTTGAGATATTTTATTTAATATATTTCTTTTAAATATGAAAAAAAAATATGCCTTATTTTAGTGTGTAAACAATATTTGATATTGCCCTACACAAATCTTATTCACACACATGATACTGAAAGGTAAGAAATGATTTTTTTGCCTGTAAATTTACATATTCTCTTATTTCTGGAGGCTAGGTTGATTGTGATATATTCCCAAAATAAAAACTGCCCAATTTGTCTCATTCTTTTATTGTCATGGTTTTTAAATATTATGCTACAAAGATGTGTGTTAGAAAGTAATCTTGTATGGATGCCCCTAAATAGAAAATAAAGCAAATGTACTCTACTTGCTTATTTTTTTACTCCCCACCTGCCTGTCTTCCCTGTCCTTCTTCAAAATGAATGATTAAATAGAGTGGCCTAGACGTAGAGTCCATTTCTCTTTGTGCCTTGTTCAGTGTAAGATCCCACAGCCTGAAGCAATACCTCCTTTGGAAAACAAGGAATTATTTAGCAAGTGCATCCATCCTGTGATTGCAAGGGAGGATTCCAGGGTTTTGTAAAGGCAAAAATAATGCTTTCAAATCCACACTGATGTCATTCAAAGCACAAAGCTAAGTGGAAAAAAAATAAGTAGCCCACAACTTTTAGATTTCAGGCAGAAAGATGCTATATAAGCTGAAATTTGCATTTTCATTACCTTGTTAATAGTCATCCAAACTAATAAAATACACCATATAGAAGAATAAAAAAGATAGATATGGTTTTTATACTTACTAAATAATAGCTGAGATAGAAGAAAACTGCTAATGTTAATATTTTTATAAAGTTACAATATTATTAATTCATAGCAATTTAGTGAATAAAAACATTTTTTTATCATCAAATTTCTTCTTCAGTTCATGCTTTCATTTCATTTAATCAGATTTTTGAAATGCTCTTATCAAATTTTGACATGGCTCCGGTGGTTTGTACTATTTCTTTAAGTTAAATTCAAGGCTTCCTAGGACCTAAATGAATAAAAACATGACCGTGGCAAGACTAATTTGGTAGGTTTGTTTTAAACAGCATATGTGCTATGGATTTGAGGATCAGGTATGGAGTATGGGAATTACATTCAGTCACAGGCTTGGTACAGCAGGTCTATTCACTTTCATGGACATGCAGAGAACCCTGCCAGGCCAAGCAAGAGCAAGGAGCTTTAGCATAAAATTCGAGGGCTTTCTGGCTAGCTCTCTAAGGAAAAAAAAATTGAAGCAAGAAAAAAAAAATGTTGGGAAGCAGGTAGAAGAGAAAAAGTCAAGAATTAAGGAGAAAATAACTCTTTCCAAAGAAATCATCCTCGAGATTAGTAATTTCTCTAAATATTGATGCTTTTGAAAATGAAAGTGCATAATAAATGATTCAAAAGACACCTGAAACTCTCAGGCACATATTTTAATATCAGGTAGGAAGAAAAAGATAGAACCTTGAGCGTGAAAAATATTTTTATTAAAAAAATATGGTGCGTCCATGAGGCAGGTTTCTTTAAGCTCTCAGAGTTCAGTGCACATCCTCGGCAATTTAGTGGGCTCTGCCGCAGAATCATCATAAATCAATGAGAGGATGTCTTGAGCCATGGGGAATTAGCTGGCTCGCTTATGTATGAGGTGATTCACAGCACTTCCATTCGGAAACCAGGAAACCTTTTATGAGTCCACATGCTTGCTTGTCTGAGACACACCTATGTCTAGGCAGGCATAGCTTTGGCTACATTATGTTAGTTTTCCCTGTATTTTTTTCTGCCTGACTGAAGGAAAATTTTTTCTAGCCAAATCCTTTCTCCTTTTAGGCAGCGACCCCTGATTTAATTCCTAGTTGTCTGAACCAGACTTAATGCTGTAGACTACAATTAATATTATCAGCTCCAGGACACACAAGAATTCAAATTTGACTAACTGGAAGGTAGTGGAGGAAATCTATTCTTGAAATCATAGATAATAATCAGAATTCTCTGATGGAATCCACCAGGGGGCAGCTCCCTGGTGATAGGCTCACAGCATTTGCCTCGGAGCCTGCAGGCTGCCAGAAGTACTTCCACAGACTATGACTAACCTGTCCTTGTCACACTTCCATCTAACCATCAGAAATCCTGCCCTGAATTCTTGTTTTAGGTAGCATCACATATACTAGTGAAGGTTCTTACAGGAAAGTAAACGTGACTGTTAGAGGAATTTTAGTATCAAGAAGCTTTAAGAGTGTTCTTAAAAGCCACACAAATGCTAAGCTATTAAATAAAAGCATAGAAGCTTTCTAGCTGGATAATGTTTTTATTATTATTATTTCCTGGAAGGAACTGACTTTATCCTGCAAATGAAGAGCTTCAAAGGAAAAAAAACGTTACAATCCAAATAAAGAAAATCTGGAAAAGGATACTTTTTAAATTATAAAGAGAGCAGTAACTCTCCATGTCACTAAATCTCATTCAACAGCGGCTAACATTTAACAAATTTTACTGTGGGATCGTACACTAAAAGTTAAAGGGTAGTGAGAAGACTTGCACGCCAGAACATCATAGGAAATCAGAAGGTAAAAGCAGAAGCAAAGCAAATTCTTCTATGTCAAACGCATTAACAATACCTCCCATACTAACACTATGGCTTATCTACTTTATGATAATAAACCATTTTACAATGGTCTGTCCTAACAACATTTCTACATCTGATACAGAATGGCATTGAATAAAACTCGCTTTTGCATTTAGAAGCTTGTGTATCCTGAGAAGACCCTGACAATACACTAATACACTCTTAGTCAACTCTACAACAGATGTGCTGTCAACAGTTCTTATTTTTAAAATGTACAAAAATGTGGTAAAAAGCCCCAGCAAGGTGTTGAGAGGTACCTAGAAGGGGATGGGGTAGAAAAATGACTGCGACTCTTTTCAAATTAACACAATATTAGATAACAAAGTCTAATGTAGTTGATAGATGGCAAACATTTCTGGATAAGCCTAAAAAGTATTATCGCCATGATTTTCTATTCTATTATACTAAATAATAATTCTAGTTAACATGGTTCTAAGTTAATAGAAATATAGCCTGGAACAAACTCTTAGTATTCCTAATTCTGAAATGTGTTGATGGCTGAAATGTTGTTGGCTATTGTGGAAAAACATGAAAATAACCAGGCTCAAATGTCCTAGCAACTCTGTAGCAAATCCCATTCTTCCTATTATTAAAACTAAGGAATTCTTATATGTCTCTCAGACTATCTTCATTAAAAGTTATATTAGGATACAGAGTAGGCCATGGTGACAAGGTGTCCTGAAATAGAGTGCTTAAACAAGATAAATGTGAGTTAATTTCTCTATGATGAAATTCTCCAGGGAGATAGATTATTTCGGATTGGCAAAGTACCTAGAAGTGGCAGAGATGTAAAACTCTTCCATCTCTTTGGCTCTGATATTCCTAGGCTATAATCTTATCAGTTTGGTGGAAATTGGTCAGAATGTCCACCTTACAGCCCATAGGAAAGATGAAAAAAGAAATAATTTGTATGCTGCTTTAGTTATAAATGTATGATTCAGAGGTTGCACACTTCAATCCTGCTCATATGCCATTGGCCAGAATTGGACACGTGACCCTATCTGGCAAGAATGGAAATTGTAACTGTTTTAGTTAGCTGGATAGCCATGTACCTATTTTTATAGATGGAAAGGAGAATGAATTTTGGCCAAGGCAATTGGCAATCTCTGCGAGTGTTCACAGACTGAAGGTACAGAAATAGTAATCAGGTAGACATGGGCACCATTATTTTAGCGATTAAAAATTCCTTATAAGAGTCAAGCTTTACATAAATAATAGCTGCCTTTGCTAGAAAAATGACTATGAAATTTTTTGGATTTTAAACCCAAATCGAACATATTCATGGGAGAGTTTGGAGTTACCCTTCATGCATCTATAAGGATTTTTCTTTCAATATTTCTAATTTCATTTTTGCAGATTTATGATTTTTAATTTTTAATTTGTTTCAACCAGTTATAGCAACTCCATTCTTTTTATAATACTGAAAATGTGAAACCACTTTAACAGTCAAATATTGGAGAGTTAATTATAACTAACTATATGACCAAAGATAATAATATAGAGATAGATACACATCATCAAATATATTTCCAATGTCAGTTTTTTAAGTGAGTTATTTAAAATTTCCAAGGAACAAACAATGCTAATGCTATGTAAACTATTACAAAGCAAAAAAAAAAAAAAAAAAGGAAAGCTCAAATGCCAGGTTCATTTTAGAACAGAAGTTCTTCATACATGTCCTGTTTCTTTTTGTACACCTCGATCCCAGACATTGCCTTAAATATAGTGGACACTTGATAGAACATTAAAAGTCAGTGATCATGTGAATCATGTATTCATTATTCTAAAATTATTTTCAAAATCCAAAGGGCAATAGCTTCTGTTTATTAATAATTATAATAGCAGTGAATTTTTCATTTTTGCTGACGGGTGCACATCCTAGTAGAGCTTGTTAGTTGTTCTTTTTAGGTTATGACTTTCTCCCCTTCACTGAAAACTACTCCAACTTGGTGACTTAGAATTGGACTACTACTTACAGTCCAAAAATTACCAAAAAGATGTTTTATAATCATATTATTTCTAAAAGGATAGAGGTGTTTATCATTTTATTGATCACAAACTTATGATTCATTAATTATATTAAACCAAAGCATAAAACAAAACATAAAGTAGAAATAAGCTGTCCCTTTTTGCTAGATTAGCATTAAGTTTATTTTCTTATACATTCAAAGTCCTGCTGAGACATCTGTATTCAAACCTCATTCCTACTCCCTACTCTACTAAGAGCCACAAGATCCTGAGAAGCCTAGTTTATCTTATCCTGATGACCAGAACATTTTATCCACTTTATCAAAAACCATCTGGGTAGGCTATTCTTCTGAAACAAATCCTTTAAAAAATTATTGTTCTTATCTTCTCTAAGCTTGATTTTGGAACTAGAATCTTCTGTCTGGTAACCTTAAGTAACTCATCTTTCCTTATAAGTTAAAACAAATCTCCCCTGAGCCTTACTTTGACTTTTTGAGGTCCAGTCGTATCTGGAATCCTGTGTCAGTGTACCTGAGCCAATGTTACATCTTTTATAGTTGATTGGAAGCCTTATAATTCCTTGTAAGTAAATAAAATGGATAAATAGTTAATTCACATAAAAGCCAACTTAAAGCAAAATTTTATAAGTAGAAAATCCATTCAAAATATGTTTTACATTTCTTATAACTTTTTAAAATGCTCTTTGTGACTTATTATTTTTTTTTTACAACAGCAATAGCAACATAAGAAAATGAAAGAAGAAATATTTATTTTCCTTGCTTTGGAAAAAAAGCATTTGAGGTACAACAAATTTAATAATGAGACTAAGATTATGGAATGAATCAAGACAGTGCTTGTATTAGAATTTACGTCTTCTCATTATGATCTTGTAGATCATTCCACTAGATTGATAATATCCATTTTTCCATGTCTTTATAAATAAAAATCAAATTCAGTTTTTACCCCTAAATATGCATATTTAATTATTTACAAGATATATGTTGGTGCTATTACATTAATTCTGTTTCTACATTTTATTTAAAAACAAAGAAATGCAAAAGAATGGATGAAAATAAAACTTTCAAGATTTTTTTACATACCCTAATGGATCATAAATTACTCCTTCTAGGTAAATTCTATTAACCTCATTTGGAGTCCTATCCACCATCTCATGCTGAGTTAAGGCATTTCAAGTCTAAACTACTCATATAGTTTATTGATATCTGCAAGTACCAGATAAGAGAATCGGTATCCATTATTATGAAAATATGTTCTCCTCTTTGTTTGCTTCCCTTTTACATCTCTTCATTTATCCCTTCATTTTTTTTTATCATCATGAAACAGTTGTATTTTTCCATAGGCAGAAAGAACAACAAACACTAAAAGAGCAGCTTGAAAATGTGCTCTCATGGCCCATTTCGTAATGCTTTTTCCTCCAAATCACCTTGCTCTGAAAGATCTTGTTGGTCTTTCTGGTTCTCTGAGATCAAAAAAGGCAGTGCTTGTCTTTGACCAGAAGTAACAGAGTGGGAAGTTCACCTAATGATAAGTGAATGCCCTCGACACAGCAGAAGGACAACTGAGCGTCAGGCAGCTGCTGTTGCACTGTGCAGCCTTCTCACTTTCCAGCAAAAAGTGCTTACAGAACAACTGTCCAAAGTGCTGGATGAGGCCATTAGTGGCTAGCCTGTAGAGTGCAAAATGAATGTATTTCACTCCATTTGAGCTAAGAAAGCCTTGGAGCTTCAATGACATAAATTGGGCTCCATTATCACTTAGCAGCTCTTCTGGAATTCCATATCCAGTGAATAGTGTTTTAGTTTGGTCTGGAGAGAGAGAATTTCATAATGGCTCATGGCCATTTTCAAGAGGTAATAAGAGTACTAATGACTATATGCAGAGTTTAGGAAGCCCACTTTCCACCTTTGCTATTTGTTTAGCTAATATAAGAATTTCAAAGATATTTATGTCCTACCCATGTTACATTAGAAAATTATTCTTCAGTTGATATTACCTACAAATCGATCCAAATGTAATTATAGGTCTAACCATTTCTGATTTTGTTTTTAGATTTCTCAATGATCCTTTGTAGGGCTGTCAATTCCTCACATCCACTTTCTTCAGTGAATAGTTAGCATGTTTCAAAGTATATAAAGTATATTCTACACATATTTGTTATGCTGATTCAACTGGTAATATGACACCTCAGTTTCCTAGTCATCTGCATGTATATTACAGAACCATCAACATGGAAGAAACCCCCCAAAATCATATTGTTTTATATCCCTGTGTGCATATTCAAGCATAACCAAGCATGAACTTTCTTCTCAGTTTAGTATGTGTCATTTCCAAGACCTCTAAGTAAGGTATCAAATATTTTGTTGTGACATTTCCTTAATTGTTATGCATATTTACATTTATTCTCATTGAGAAACTCAACAAAAAAAGTCATACATACATTAAGTTCATCTTGCCTAGTTTCATCTTTCTTTCATTAATTCCATTCTTCTTCTGAACACTTTGTATGTTTATGTGTTTCAACATCACTGCTAGTCTTTGGCAGACAATACTATTTATTCTTCTTAAGACAGTATTAGATTTAACATTGATTCCTAAATTCTTTCCTTATATCATTTTGTAGTCATTTCCAACTCTCTCTAAAAGTCATTCACCATGGCACAATCAGAATCTAATACAGCCATATACTTTTGACAATATTCTTTCTTGGAAAGATGTTGTCATTGCTTTTCAAAACATGTACACTTATTATTACCTAGTGGTTTATTGAGTATAATTTCCATATTTCATTTTTCTTTACCCTATAATTCCCATTTCCTGTTTTCTCTCAGTGATCTTTATAACACTCTTATGTTCCAATGCATAAACTTCTGTTTATGCTGTTTAAAACAAACCTACCAAATTAGTCTTGCCACGGTCATGTTTTTATTCATTTAGGTCCTAGGAAGCCTTCAATTTAACTTAAAGAAATAGTATAAACCACCGGAGCCATGTCAAAATTTGATAAGAGCATTTCAATAGGACAAGAACAAAAACAGTCATACCAGGTGCGCTATCACCTGTTTCTTAAAATCCAAATACAACAAGAAAATCTTGAAAGCAGCAAGACAAAAACAACTCATTTTATACAGGAGAGCATCAGTGAAATCAATGAAATAGCTTATTTACCATCAGAATTAAATAGAGTCTAGAAGGCAGTAGAATGACAGAGTAAAAGTACAAAAAGAGAAAATGAAATAAAAAATAAAAAACTGCTAGTCAAGAAGCCTGTATCCAGCAAATCTGTTCTTTCAATATAAGGCAAAATAAAGGCATTCCAAGAAAGCAAAGACTGGGGATATTTGTTGTTAAGCAAGGACTGGAGAAAGTCCTCTAGGTGCAAGGAAATGACACTCGAGAATCATTATGATCCTTTGAAAAAAAATGAAGACTATGGTAAATGGCAACTATAGGCTAACACAAAAGATTTAAAAAAAAATGAATTTTGTCATTTCGTCTTAGCGTTTTTAAAAAAGACTTCAGATGGTGTAAGCAATTATAATAGCACTATGTGGTTACCAGATATACAGACCTAATGTGTGATTGTCATGGTGCAAAGGAGGAAATGGAGCTCTACTGTAGCAAAGTTCTTAAAATTATTAATCTTCTTCTTTTTCTTCCTTTAAAGGTGATTGCCAGTGAAGTGAAGTTCTAGCATTGAGGAGAAGAGAGAAATATTTAGCTTTTCTCTTACTGCTCAACAGTATCAGCTCTGGAAAGTATGTGAATAAATATATGCAATATGTTTTGAGATTCTATTCTTAATTCAGTATTTTTAAATCAAATATATTTCCTAGACAAGGAAAGAAAATAAAAAGCATGCAGTTAAACATAAGTACTTTTCTAATCAATTCTGTAATCTTCAGGAGTTTTTTAATATATAAATTTAGATTATCTGTAGCTTGTAATTCCCTCCCCAAATTTATCTATTTTCTTACAGTTGGAATGTTTTTATAAAAGAGTATGGATTCCTTAAAGATAACTGTTAATTTGGACTTTTGTATTCAATGATTTGAAAGAAATGTCCTTATCCATTATTTTTTAACATAGATTCCCTGTTACTTCCTTCCTCCAGTAGCTAAAAATATATGGAGAATACATTGATGTCAGAATCTCTAAAACTTAAGCTCCCTAGTTACTTGAAGCTTAATACACAGTGAAATGCTTTTTCTTTAAGAGTCTATGCTCCATTTGAAGTTTTTTGTTTTTGTTTTTGTTTTCTTAAATTGTGTTCCCATCTGCACAAAAAGGTAGAGTTGTTTGGTCTGGATAATGCTGTCTAGAGAGTGGTAGGTTGACCATATATTTCTTTGCTGCTGATCTAATACAATCACTCAACCTAAGAGAGGCAGGCAAAGGGTAAGTACTGTACCCTGGGAAAAGTCATCACTTTGAAATTTCAAGCTGCAAACAGTAGGGAGAGCAAAAGGTAGGTTATACAGTTTCTCTAAACACTGATTTTCAGGGTTATAGGGAACAAGATGAAGAGTAAGATAACACGACTGACTTCATCCCAAGTTTAGTTTTCTCTGATTATAATTTAGAAGCAAGAGATAAAGCTAATGATAAGGAGAGGTGCAAGAATCTATATTGTGAAAATATTCATACTGAGTCTACTGCCATCTGGAGCTTCCTCCAGTGGGGGGGAAAAACAGTTTTAGTTTTTAAAGACATCGTAGCAGACTGCATGATATATTGAGAATGTCAACCTTTCCTTCTTTCTTCCCTCCCTTTCCTCTTCCTTTCTTTTTTTTCTTCCTTCATGGTTAAAATGACATTTCTTTCCTTCTGTTTATTAACAGTATTTCCAACACTCTATCAATTGGGATCTAGACCAGTCTCATTTTGTTCTAGTATTAATTCTCAGAAACAAACACAAACACACACACACTCACACTCACACATGGATAATACGTGAAAACCAAATGCAATTCTAGAGAAGTTACTTTTACTAGGATGATACACAGGAAATGTATATTTTAAAAACTGATTTTAGTGAAAAGAAAAAAACTAATATCTGCTTCAGGAGGTTAACATGGTAGGATAAAAATGATCTTAAGAGATAGAATCTGTACAACCAAAGGAAAGAGGGAATAAGATGAAATGACATGTTGCTAGGCAGAGATGCCTACCAATGTGAGTAGAGAACAGTAATTAAAAGACTTGGTTCTTTCCATATAAATTTAATAGTGAGAAAACAAAACAAAACAATATTGCTTTGCCATTATGGTGGTGATATTATTTAATTATTGTTTTTTTATTATTTAATTATTGTTGCCAAGAACAATTAGGAAGGGATTTTTTTAGAAATGAAAACTGAGTTTTAAATAAAGAGAGAAACTATCTTAGGATATTAACAAAAATCAAAGCTACACATATTAAAAGGATTCTGTAGAAAGAAATATTGGTAATAAATAGTTACATTATAACTAATAGGAAATTATATAAGAATTATTATATTAAAAAGATAATTTAAAATCAGACTGAAATATTTATTGAATAAAGATTTTTTGTAAAAATCCAAATATATTTCTGAAAAAGATAAAAAACTATTAAAAGACATAAAATTACACATATGCTAGCTGTAACTTTCCAATTTGATAAAGAAAGAAAACACCTAAATATTCAAAGCAGGAAAAGAGCTACTTAAAGGAAAAAAAAAAAAGGCTTCTATTAGACTTTATACATAAGAGTGAATTTATTTCTTTTTTTTTTTTTAAGATTTTATTTATTTATTCCTGAGAGATACAGAGAGAGGCAGACCACAGGCAGAGGGAGAAGCAGGCTCCATGCAGGAACCTGAGGTAGGACTCGATCCCACACTCCAAGATCACGTCCTGAGCCAAAGGCAGACACTCAATCGCTGAGCCACCCATCATATATATATGATATACATATCATATAATATATGATATCATATGAATTTCATATAATATCATTTGACAAGGCTCTAGGACAGACTTTGAACATAAAATTTTATACCCAGCCAACTGGTCATGCATGGAATTATGTAAAATTTGTATAAAGGTGTTTACAAATATGGTAAATTCCTTTTTTAAAATATTTTATTTATTTATTCATAGAGAGAGAGAGAGAGAGAGAGGCACGGAGACAGGCAGAGAGAGAAGCAGGCTCCATGCAGGGAGCCCAACGTGGGACTTGATCCCGGGTCTCCAGGATCACACCTGAGCTGCAGGTGGCGCTAAACCACTGTGCCACCAGGGCTGCCCAAATATGGTAAATTCCTATGTTACTTTTTCTAAATAGATTATTAGAGAATACATTCTAGCCCATCAGGTGATCAATAAAAATAAAGGATTTAAGAGAGCAGGAATTCTGTAGAATAGGAAATGTTAGTGAGTGCTAATACTAATTAACTAGTCAGATATAAATCCAAATAACTGCTACAATTCTAGCTATAAAATTAAATTCAGAAACTTAAATATAATTATACTAATATAATCATAACAGCAGTTTAAATTATTTTCCTAGCATAAATTAAGAAAGCCTGAGATTTTGAAGAAAACAGGAACATTAATTCTTCCTCTTTCATAATGGAAAGTACAATTTCATTATTTAATTCTGGACTTTGATTATTTGAAAAATTTAGTTCAACTTTTTAAAGGAAGGCTTAAATTTACTTCCCAAAATAAAACAGAAGGTAAAGCAAATAAAGCATGTCTCATGTGACAATATAAAACAAAGGGTACATTAAAGAAACAAGAGAGTGGGACACCTGGATGGCTCCATTGCTTAAGGATCTGCCTTCAGCTCAGGTCATGATTTCAGGGTCCTGGAATCGAGTCTCATATCAGGTTCAACACTCAGTGGGGAGTCTGCTTCTCCCTCTCACTCTCCTCCTGGGCTCACTCCCATCTCTCCCTTTCTCAAATAAAATACATTTTAAAAATCTTTAGAAAAAGAAATGTAAGAGTAAAAAGAATAAAATAGGAATAGATGTTATGCAACATAATTTGGTATTTTTGGTTATTAATTTAATACTTATTTAATCATAAGGAGTAAATACTTTCTGGATTTTTTGGTTTTGAAAAAGGAGAAAAAAAATCCTTACTGTCTTATAGCTTTAATTCTAGAGACATAATGGAAGGTTAAATAGAAATGTTATATGTAAAATTTTATTTAAAAAGAATATTCTCATATTGGGATCAGAGGCAAAACTATGGATAGATGAAATGATTATTTAAAAAACATCATTATATTGACCCAAAATATTTCTATCAACCTTCTATTAACTCTATTTCACTGGTACTTTTATTTTTTTGTCTTTAATTAAAACATGCCATACTTATAGTAGGTTGTATAGTGAAGAGACAGGAGGCCATATATGGTGAAGGCAGAAATTGTATTGATGAAGCTAAAGCCATGGGACACTGTAAGAAAATAGTTTTAAGCGGGCCGGCTTGTGATATTTAGTTACAGCTGCCCAATAAAGCAAATACACTTTGGTAATTTTAAATGAAAAAGTAGTGAACAATAAAATAAGTAGCGAAAATTTCAATGGCATTGTGATTTTCTTCATTAGAAATATTATAATACTTCTTTAAAGCATCAAATACTCTCCAAATACTTTTTTCTGTAGCACTTCTTTACTAATTTTCCTTAGTTTTTGTGCAGTCTATAGGTAAACTATAATCGTATGTGGTAAGCAATTCCCAAGAAGATCTAGCTTAACTTCTTCCCCTCAAAAATAATTTTTAAAAAATATTTTATTTATTTATTTATTTATTTATTTATTTATTATTTATTTATTTATTATTTATTTATTTATTTAGAGTGTGAGTGGGGAGAGGGGGCAAAAGGGGAGGAGGAGGGCGGGGGAAAGAATCTCAAGCAGACTTCGTGCTAAGTGTGGATCCCCACAGGTCTCAATCCCACAACCCTGAGATGCCTTGTCTTCTGATGACCATCAATGATATAGAAGAGAAAGAGCTCAGTACGTCTCCACAAAGTCTATGAGAGTCTTTAGCATGGAATTAGGCTCTGAAGCAAAAAATATTGACACTATTCAACAGATTTAGATGGAGGCAAAGGACTATGGCCAGAATCAGCCCAGAATACCAGGTGATGTCACAGATTTAGCCTCTTTACAAAGAGGCCTGGAGTGGCAAGTACAAAATGGGCAGAAATTAAAAGGCAATCCAAGGAAGGAATCAGTATATTCACAGTTTTGCTTATATACAACTGCAGATGTAGAAGAAATACTCTTACCGTGTTAGAAAAAATACTATAAACAAAACTCCTAAGTGAGAGTGGATTTCATTTACTTATTTATTTGAGAGAGAGAGAGAAGAGTACATGCATAGGGCACGGGCGGTGGGGGTGAGTAGAGGGAGAGGGAGAAAGACTCTTAAGCAGACTCTACACTGAGCCCGGAGCCTGATAGGAGGCTCGATCTTAGGACTCTGAGATCCCAACCTGAGCCAAAATCAAGAGCTAAACACTTAACTGACTGCTCCATGCAGATGCCCCAAGAGGGGATTTCTATCCCAACAAGGAATTATCTAAAACTGTGTTTTTCAAAATATATTCCAATGAATATGAATATCATGTAATTTTCTGTTAAAGGCAGTGAGACTATATTTTTATTTGGGAATACATGTCATATCACAAACTCTTTGAGATTATCAGAATGAATTTTAGCATTTTTAAAAACTCTTTACATTGTGTTTTTTAGTGGTTTTCTTGATCCACTGGATGCCTCTTCTATTGCCACTTCCAGCTTTTTTTCCCTTCAAATAACTTATCCAGAATAAGGAGTATGCTAGTCTAAGAGCAGCTCAGAGTTGCTCATGAGCATGATTAGCTATCAGAGATCTTCTATAATCTACTTTCTATATTATCAAAAAAAATCTAACAATGCAAGCAAGACTTATGGTTTAATTATAACTTCTAGATACTAATATTTAGGTAGCAAGACTGAACTTGGCTGTCGAACATAATATGGCCAGTATCAATGAATTAATTGGAATTTTATAAGCTGTTTTGGATATAAAAATTATCCAAATGCTACTAGGTGAAAATTACTCTGAACACATTCTTGCTAAAACCCCTGAAAATATTCCTATAATGTCTGTCAATGAAACATACGTTTAAAAGGATGTTTTTCTCTCAAGATTGGCCAAAAACATTATTAAAAAGGAATATAAATATAAATAAAATTGCTAGAAATGCTACCACCCATTGTGAAGAGCTTTCTTTTCCAAAATATGTGGCTAGAATCATAAAGCTCTACAAAATTGCACAACAATTCTGTCACCATATTGACAAAAAAATGGGAAAAAGCAAACCAACAATTGTGGTGCATAGCAACGGCAAAGAGATGGAAAAAAATCATCTAGGATAATTGCAAAAAGACATCTAGCTCATGATTATAAGGTTTCTGTTGGAAAGGGCTCTAAGTCATAATACCTAAAAATCTAGAATAATCCTAACAAAATAAGAAAAAAAAATTACGCAAGGGCAGAAATTGGAAGAACCATATCCAACTAAATAGATTCTATAACTTATTCTGATATTACAGGTACCTTCCTGTATTGCTATAAATGTCATCTGCTTCATTCTCTCCTTAATGGTCAAAATCTTTGTGCTTTTCCTATGCCACATATGTGACAGTAAGAATTTCAACAAGCGTTATGGCCATATTGTAAAATTGTTACATAGTCAGGGGAAATTGAAGTTAATCCCAGAATCATGTGATTTCAGAGCTAGAGAGACTAGAGTATTGCCTAATCCATTCCTTGAGAAATGCTGGTACGAAAAAGCACAAACTGGTACACGCGTATCCACATGAAACATACAAATTGCAATTTCTAATTTCTTATGAGGAAATGACTGTATTCCTTGGATGGAGTACTTCATCCAAAGATCATTGACAGCAGGACTAATATGTGGCTAATGTTTCTTTAGGGCCTGTGCAGTCTGTTTAAAGATGTAAAAGCAAGATATATAAAAAGGTTTGGAAAGTAGGTCCTTTCTTGGAATCTCTAAATAGTACATGCCTTTTCCTACCTATTTCCATTGATTTATATATAAACCTTAAAATGAAAAAAAATCTTTCCCAAAAGCTTTAGGACTGAGGAGGAAAAACAAAGTTCCTGTTGGCAAACATCTAATACTAACTGCTAAAATATATTTGAAAAAATATTTCTTAATATAAAACCCTTCTTTTTATATTTCATAAAGGTCAAAAAAAAAACAAGCCAAAATTAACATATGTGAAAAAAGTGAATTTTCAAAAAGCTAATTTTACCACTTTTGTTCTATCAATTCTGTTGCATATTTTAAGATGTACATTACGAAAAGCTACTAATTTGCCTCTTGGGAAAGGATTAAGCCCTAGATACCTTTATCCTTTGGGAGACAAATACCAACTGAGACTGCATGCATGTGTAGTTACTGAAACTACCAGATACTGTTAGTTCTCTGTGGCATAATTATATAAAAAGACAATCGGGGAAGTCCTTTAGGAGTTCTGGACCTTAAAAAAAAAAAGGAGTTCTGGACCTGTTGAATTAGGGTTTCATTGTTACTAGATCTAGATCATACACTCCATGAACCTTAAAATTATTTAAATATCTTTTGAAAATCAGTTCTCAAATCATCTCAGTTACATTTCAAATCCCTTTAGCCAGCATGGGTCCACAAACAAATAATAAACAATTTCCCACCTTTTTTCAATCTATCTTTTCTTACTTTAGGGGTTTTAATTTGGATGGTTTTAGTTCACCTTATTTCTCAGTGTCACTTCCACATGGTACATATGTCTAATTTTCTAAATTTCAGGCTAGTCTTTTCTTTTCAAAAATAATTATAAGTTTCACCTCCTTATTTTTTTTTCTTTCTTGAGAGTTGCACATCTGGATTACTCCTTGCCATTAATCTCTTTCTTTCCAAACTAAATATTGTTTCTAGAACTGCAATGATCTGTTTTCATTTATTTTTAATTTTAAAGAAAATAGTTTTAGTCATTTCACCCAGTAAAAACCACACCTGTGATGTCCCACAGTCATGATATGAACACAGATATCCTAAACATTTACTTCTCTAAAAAGTTCTATCTGTTTGGGGCACCCAGGTGCTTATCAGCTAAATGTCTGCCTTGGGCCCAAGTTGCTATCCCAGGGTCCTAGGATTGATCTCCATGCTCTTTCATGGTTTCTCTCTGGCTCCCAGCTCAGGGGTAGTCTGCTTCTACCTCTCTCTTTGCTCTCCTCCATGCTCTCTCTTGCTTTCTCTCAAACAAATAAATAAAATATTTAGAAAAAAAACTGATCCTTTTATTACTTTACCAGTGGACAAGGTGTTTGGTGTCCAAGCAACCTCTAGCTGCTGCAGAGAACTATTACTTTCTTTGCTATTTCTCTCCTCAAACTGTCAAACACACTACAGAAAGGTGTACTTGCCCTCATATGTCACAGCATCAGGACTATTATTTACATACTGTCACTTACTGAAATTTCTGTAGTTATATTCCCTTGGGCACCTTCAATAGGGGAAATTCTAGGACACCAAGAAAGTGTTTTAATTTACCATTTGCAAAAATCCAGTTCTCCACAACCTTTATCTTTTTCTATGAAGAAGAATAGGACTTGTTCCTCCTGTGCTTTCAGGGAGTCAGGAGGAATTTTACCTTGATCATTTTATGACTCTATTAGAGAAGAATACTGAACTGGAAATCAGGGAATATACATTCCAACCTTGACAGTTAGAAACTAACTTTAGGACTTTTTTAAAAGTCCCTTATTCATTATTATTTCCAAAAATTGAAGGGAGAAGAGAGACTATGCACTTTTCTTGTCTGTGAATCTATTCCTCATTTTCTCTCTCACAACGATATGATTCTGCATATTCTATATTTAATTCATATGGTCCCAGATTTTAAATATCTCTTCGTGTGTTTCAATTTTATGAATTCGGATTGTCACAGCCCTGTTAAATTGTTTTATTCCTGCTTTAGTCTCCTGCCCAACCACCAAGTTAATTAGCATCCTCTCAAAACCTTTTTGAAATAGATCAGGATACCAATTGGTAAATAAAGAAAACAATGTGTTAATCATCAGTGATGTAAACCACACATCCAGAAATAATGACTTTGAACATTCATGTATCTGTACCAAAAATGGAGCCCTGGAGGTAAAGAGGTGGATCTGAGAACATAATCTGCGTTTGATTCTGCATCTGAAAGACCCTTCATATCCTCTGGTACTTGTGCCCTAAATGTGTAGTTAATTCTTCAATATTTATGAACTTGAAATGATCATCTCTTATGAAAAATTTCATGCTTTTTTATGGTTGGTAGTGTTAAGAATTGTCTTTATATTGACTTCTGTCTTGTCTTTATATTGACTTCTCTTCCCTCTTTGTGGCAGCAGACAGAAAAGCCATGGTAGAGATGAAGAGTTTTACATTAATGGCTTCAAAACACTGAGACATTACATATGAAAGAAAGGATTCCAAAGCCTCCTTTCAAAATGAAAGCAAAGTTTCACTTTAATGCGCAAGAAAACTTCACCAGCTGGCTACATTGCATGTACTTGGCATGCTGGTTGCTAAGTTTATTAGATATTTTACAGTCCTGGAAACTAAAGATAATGGAGCCAGTTCCCACATGAGGCATCAAGAATTGAGAGTCAGTCAAGCTACAATACATGATGGAGGAGTGAATACACCAGGATACACACACTAAGATAAATTGATCTGAAGTCATTAAAGAGACATTGTCAAGTATTTAGCATATTTAGCTTTTAATTCTTGACTATTATCTGCTGGTTGCAATGCCCTTTTGAAAGATTTACAAAGGAAATATTTTCCTTTGGATTATTTTTCCCTTTCCAGTTGATCAAAATTCATTATTTCCCTCTACCCACTCCCAGCCATCTCCACTTTAACAGTTAGGAAATAAAGAGACAGATTTTGACATTACTTTTGTCCCAAATGCTGTTTACTATGTCATCAAGGCATTAAATTAAACAGTATTAACTTATCAATTTTAGGCAAGAAAATCATTCACTAATTTCATAAGATTCAACTTAATATTAGAATATTACAAGAAATGGAGGGCAGCCTGGGTGGCTCAGCGGTTAAGCGCCGCCTTTGGCCCAGGGCATGATCCTGGAGTCCTGGGATCAAGTCCCACGTCGGGCTCCCTGCATAGAACCTGCTTTTCCCTCCTCCTGTGTCTCTGCCTCTCTCTCTCTCTGTGTATCTCATGAATAAATAAATAAAATCTTAAAAAAAGAATATTACAAGAAATGGTGTGTATCTAATAACTGACTGCAATATGTAGTAATTTTCTACAGTCAGTAGCAAAGAGATTTTATAATATCAAGAATATTTATAAAAGATTCTTTTTTGAGTTGATAAGTAATCAACAAGCATGAATATTGTCTAATACATAGTCAATATTCCTATTCCAAAGTACTTAGAACAACATCTGCACTGCTCCAAAATGTACATTAATGTTGACTAATAGAGCCTGAAACCTATGACTACAACCAGAGACTATAACCTTTGGCCACTCTCAAGAAGTATGGTTTGGGGGAAATTTCTTATTTCCTCTTTGTTGCATTTCTTCATCTGTTAAATTGGATGATGGGCAAATGGTTGGGATACATGAGCCCTAATATTTAAAAAATCTTTTGTGATACAACCAACATACAAATTCTAGTGAAATATTACCTCGACTGTTTGAAGATGCAGAATTACAAGGATAATGAAAAGTAAGTTGAAAGCATTAAATCAATCTCAACCTTTTCCAGATTGGATACTTTGGGGCCTGTTTGTACCACTAGGAAGGAAAAAATGACTTAGTTTGGCAGGTGGGGTGAGGGGAAGAAAGCTTCCAAGAAATGAAATTGGATAAATTTAGATGTTTTGTGATTGTAGCTACTGAACATGTTTTATACTGGCACAATATGCTCTCTGATATTGGAATACCGTCAAAATCCATTTAAATCATGCCAAAGAAATGTTAAATGGTGATGAGAGGGCTGGAATTGAAGCTGATAACAGTAGTAAAGACCTACTCACACTGACAAATTTGATGGGGGAATCTGACCTAGCAGATCACTCAAGTAGTAGAAGAATCTTCGTGTAGCAGCTTTCTCCTGGAATTCACAAGGGGATGACACTTTGGCAAAAAGCTGTTCCCACCATCATCTCCAACCCCTGCTGGAATGTATGAGGTTTTACAGTCAAATCACATCCAAGGAAAGAACCAATCTAATTTATAATCTGTGAGAAACATGAAGATAATAGTATAATTTGTAGGACTACTAACCGAAATGTCAACTTAGGAATTTAGGTGATGAATATTTTCTCTTCAGAAAGATATCAGTAATTAACCTGCCAGAAGTAAGTAATTTTTTCTCTTTTTTTGTAGACTTAATGAAGAGCAGAGAGAGATAGGAAAGAAAGCCGAAAGGAAAAGGGAAAGGAAAAGAAAGAAGAAATGATAAAGTCAGGGATTGTAGACACGGAAGAAAGGAATGGGAGAAAGAAGAAAAGAAGACAGAAGAACCTCCCTTTAAGCCAAATGAGAAAGAAAGAAAGGAGCCAGTGAAGGTGAAAGACAAGCAGACAAAGTAATTCCAAGTCCAACATATAAATATAATGTTATATTGTTGGAAATTATCAGGAGGCAAAATGAAAGCAATTGTTTTTTTTTAAGATCAAAACTATCTGCAAACCTATGCACTTTATGTTCATAAAATACCTCTTTCTTCCCTTTGTAATCATCTGAGCAACAGGGTGGACTTTTAGAATTTTGAATAGGTGGTCCAAAGATTAGTGAAGTCAACTATTTAAATGTCTATGGACAGACAAGCCCTACAAAAGACTATATGAAAAGGAGTAGACAAAACTGAAATATTCCTTGTGAATCAATGAAATGAGAAGAGTGGACGACATAGTAGAAGACTAACATCCAGATTGTGGAGAAAGCCTTGGGCTCTTTTTTCCTTTCCTTTTTTTACATTAAAAGTGTCTTGGATTTTAATTGATTTATCTATTAGACTGTGGAAAGATCCATTTACTCAAAGTTTTAATGAACCTATTGCTTAAAGGTATTCATTTGTGTTTCATAGAATCAAGGAAAGTTGTTGAGAACCATGCAGATGAGTAGAGTTTAATCAGCGCCAACATTTATGGGTCAGAGACATTGTATATATTAAATGAACTAACTCAATGGAATCCAGAAGAGCTTAGAAGAAGCTAGAATTCAGAAAAAAATAGTTGAAATTCAAGGATTTAGATTTCCAGGGATGGAGAG
The DNA here is from genome assembly GCF_048164855.1 of Canis lupus baileyi. Lineage (NCBI taxonomy): Eukaryota > Metazoa > Chordata > Mammalia > Carnivora > Canidae > Canis > Canis lupus. Next base: position 25,250,906 of record NC_132870.1, read on the forward strand.
ACTCAGTTAATTTTGGATTTATTTTTAAGTGTTGTTCAGAATCATCTGAATTTTGTAGCTTGGTTTAAATCAAGGTGCTACACATTAGCCAGGAACCCTTCCCAGTTTGACTGCCCAAGAGTTGACTCACTTAGCAGAAAAACTGACACTGTCCATTGACCTATGGCTTATTTTTTTTCCCCCTATGGCCTGTTTATAATGGCTCTGGGAACTCCTCCTTAGAATGAGAAAGAAGTTTTAGAAAGAATTCAGAAGGGGGTTTTATGACCTTTGAAGACCTCAGCATTTGAAATTGTATGTTCAAGCTGGTCATTCAGATGTATATGATATTGTAAACTTACTAAAGTTCCCTACTGAAGTAGTGGAAAAGGGACAACACTGGAAATTGTGGGTTAGGTAAGAATTGGAATACTTTATGGGGGAAAAATGACAGTGAATTGTACATGTTTGGAACAGTCTATAGGTCCTGCTTTATTTCATTTGTGGCAAACACTGCTAGAGATAGGACTAGAGCCTCTTAGTAAAGTGGAATATACTTTACTTTATATAAGTCCTTTCTGAATATACTCAGAATGTGCAGTGCCTAAGACAGGAGGGGGAATTTATGAATTACAGCAGGAATATGTCCATGAAGTTTTATAGGAATAAGACTCCAAGAAAGAAAAACAAGTAAAGGGTTTAGAAATTATATGAGTAAAAGGAGTTGCACATATTTTCAAAAGCCACAAATGCTTCAGTGTCTATGGGCTAGGTTTGCCAGTTTCTGAAAGGGTATTTTATAGTGTGAAGATAAGGTGAGAAGCATATAAAAATTTTGACACATGGGAAGGTAGAAAAGAACTCAAGAAAAAAAGAAGAACTCAAGTCTTTCGGTGCTTTTTGCTAAGAAGAATATGGGAAGATATTATTAATGAAATTATACTGGATTTAGTGATTACTTGGATCTTAACATTGAAATTCAGCTAAAGAAGCTCAACTTGCTGACAGAAATGGAATATTTTGCCAAATTGTCCCTGTTAGTATATGAAACTTGTGAGAATAAGAGGGTGAGTTAACATTATGTGTTTTTAGAAATCAAGACAAACAGCAGGATAGAGTGGGGTTGGAATTGGAAACTTCAGGTGAAATCTGAAAAGTGGGAATGGAAGTGTATATAATTCAAGTACCTACGTTGAAGTTCTTTATAACTCATATTCCACGAAATTGGTGTAAAGAGGTCTCCCTAGAGTCTGGATAAGCAATTAGATTGCTCCTTGTACAAACTGAATGCAGTTTCAGCATAGATATGATCAATCTACCAATTGAACCATCGTGCCACAGAGACTCATGTCTCCAGGGATGCAGGAACTAAGAGCATAGGAGAGATAGCTAAGGATGTTCCTGGTAAAGGAAGAGATGATGCTGTGCACTAAATGAACTTCTCGTAAGACAGAAGAGCAGACTCTGGTAAAACAGAAATGGCTACTGTTCTGTTATTATCATAGGTATAATACTTTCTAACAAATACCATGTTGGGAATCTGATTCTAGATGTGCTGAGGCTGGGTCAACTGGGTTAGAGTAAAAAAAAGTCAGCCATATTGAACCCATCAGAGAATATGTTTAATTAACATAATTTCTCCTCCTCCTTATAAGAGAGTAAAACTGGGAGAAATATGATATCCACCCAAAAATACTCTGTTCCAGTGTATAGAGCTCAGAAAAACAAAAAAGACCCTCCCCTCAAGGAGGAAAATAATATGGCAGAGATGTAGGCTATGTTCTTGGTGGTGTTAAACTTTTATAACATATATTTGAACCAACAGCTGTTGTATCCATAGTCATCCAAATCCAAAAGCAAGTAATTAGGAATTAGAAAGACTCAAGTTAGAAAAGTTCAGTTTGGAGGAGAAGCCAAGAAGTTATCTAGTTATCTGAAGTTATCTAGGTAATAGGACAAAACTGGGAAGAAATTCTGCAAATAGAAATGAAAACAATTATCTAAAATATTTAAGAAAAAGGAATGGCATTGCACAATCAGTTGGAGAAGGAACATAGGATAAATAACATCAAATAAAAGAGTAAAAACTCTTATCCTTCAAGACAATAATCTAAATATAAGACCTCTGGAACTAGGTAGTCATTCCAAAAAGGCATGAAAGGCACCAGTTCCTACAACACTACAAGAGGTGTATGGAATTAATGCCTCTTGGAAGGGAAAGACAAAAAAGCAGTTATGCATGTCAGTAATAATGATAAATGTAAGGAGACCTGACTCTGATTAAAAGACAAAGTCTATTGCATTGCATGTAATTTATAAGAATTAGAAAGGAAAAACAAAATTTTTCACTATTGGTATATTTACTTGCATAACCCCTCAGCCCCCAGAGAAACAACTGATTAGTAGAATCTTAAAGAATGTTGTGCAAGTTTTTGGATATAAAACTGATATGTAAACATTAATTGCATCTTCATATATTATGCAAAAATAATTAGAATTTAAGAATATATTTCCAATGAAAACAAAATGATGACATGCCTAGAAGTCTGACAAATCATATGCAATATTTTGGGATACCTGGTTGGCTCAGTAGGTTAAGCATCCTACTTGTGATTTTGGCTCTGTCATGCTCTCATGGGTCATAGGATCCCACTCTACTCAGTGGGGAGTCTGCTTGAGATTCTCTCCCTTTGTTCCACCCCCAACTCATGTTCTCTTTCAAATCAATAGATAAATCTTTTAAAAAAAGATATGCAATATCTTTATGTAGAAAATATAAGAAAGTATAGAAAGAAATTAAATAAAACTTACATAAGTGGAGAAGTTGACTTTGGTCAAGGATAGGAAAATTCAATGCCATAAAGTAGTCAATTATTTTCTATTGATATATGGATTCAATGAATTCTAATCAGAATACAAATAGGATTTTTGTTCATGAAAATTAGCATGCTGATACTAAAACATATGAGACATCAAAAAGCCACAGTTAGCTAAGAAATTCCTAAAGGAAAAGTATGAGAAGACCTATACTAGATATCAGAATTATTATTAAGTAGAAGTGATACAGGAATGGAAAAATGAGATTAATGGAACAGAACAGAGTACGTCAAAACAGATCACCATATACAGAGATTTAAAATATTACAGTATTTTTATGGGGGAGGGGAATGAAGTGGGAAAAGGATGGGGAATTTAATTAATAATGCTGAAAAAATAAGTTATCTATATGGAGAAAAAGGTGATGGGATCTATATATGAAAAAAGTTAAATGAGATCACACTTCATACCTCATAAAGCGATGCATCCCAGATCAAGTTTAATATTATACTCACGGGACCTGTGATGGGTAATTTTATGTGTCAACTTGACTAACCCACAGAGTGCCCAGATATTTGGTCAAATGCTTTTCTGGTGTTTCTGTGCTGCTATTTTTGGATTAGATTAACATTTAAATCAGTTGACTGAGTAAAAAAGATTGCCCTCCTCAAGAGGGTGAGGACTCAGTTGGAGGACTGAATAAAGCAAAAGGCTGACGCTTCAACTAATAAGTAAGAATTCTGACAGCCTTGAATCTAGGACGTCAGCTCTTCTTAGCTTTACAGCAGCCTGCCAATCTTCAGACCTCGATTGGGATATTGGTTCTACAAATTTGGACTTGCTGGCCTCCATATCGTGTGAGCCGATTCCTCATTAAAAGTCTCATTTCCTATTTACATATCCTATTGGTTTATTTCTAGGGAAAACCTTAACTAATACAGGACTTTTAACTTTCTCAATAGACTTAAAACTAAGTCTAATACAGGAAATTAATTTTCTCTTTCAATGTTTGCCATCTTGGCTTGTCTTGGCTTCAAAGCATAAATTGCAGTACACGGGGTGTATGCATAAGAAGTTATTGTTTGTATATACATGGTGTACAAAGGCAAGAATCTAAGAGCTTTCTAGTAAATATTCTTCAGGCATCAGTCTACAAATAGAACCCTGCCATTCTGTTATCATGAGAAGTAGACTCAAGAAAGAACACAGGGAAAAAACATTTTGTCATTCTGTGATCATGAGGGGTGGACTCACGAACACAGAGAAAAAAAAATATTCATATTAAAGGATGCAAGTATACTTACTGGCAAGTACTTATAAAAAATGCTCTGCATATCAGTTAATAACTAGGGGAAGATTTCTCATTTTACGTACCACTCCTCCAAAGATTTTGAATTAAAACATTTGGAGAGAATGTGCATTTTTAATAACTTCAAGGTGATTTTGATACACACCAAAGTTTAAGAACAATTGACTGGCTAGAAAAAAAAACACTAAACTAAAACCTAATAAAGAGGAACTGATCCAAAAAACAAACAAATATAGGGGAGGGGAAGAAAGGTGAGTAAATAACCCCCAGAGTTACGACTAAGTGTTGGCAAGTGTTTTTATGCTTCTCTGTGTACTGATAGAATATAACAGCTGGTGTAGGCATTAATCATTAACTTAAAGCAGATTAAAATAAGTTAAAAGCTGAAAGAAGAACCTCAGCATGAATGGATGGTCAGAAAAAAGGCTGAAACTCAAAAAAGCATTGCCGTATTTTTAAATACGCTTTTCAAATGAAAGGTATGGACCAAGAAGTGTTAGAATCACACTGTATGGGAAAGGTCCTATAAAGTTAATTGGCAACAGAGATGAATAAGCTTAATTAAACTAACTTGTTTCTTTCAGAAAGGAAAATAATCAACATACCAAAATGATAAAAAGTGGCATCAAGGAAATGAAGCCCCAGGTAAAAGAAAAGGTAGTTAGAACTCACTTTTCAAGATCACTGAAGGGATGACTGCCTGCCTCTTCTTTACACACACACCTGTGCCAGCAGCACTGTGCTACTGCAAGTCTTGAAATCTGCCATACTCCGTCACACTTGTATGGCAAGCCAGAGAGCTGAGGCCATCTTCTTACCAAGAACAAGACCTTTCATTTTGTTAAATCCAGTTTTTCTTTCAAAATTTTGCCTGTGCATCTCCATCTCCATGAAACTTCTCCATATAGAGGTGTAGTTCCCAGGCAGTTGCCTTAAAGCATGTGTAGACCTATATTGTTATACATTCCCTTTTGGTAATCTTTATTTTATTAATATGGGTCTCCCTCAATTTTTTTGTATTATCCTTTTTTGAGATATAATTGATATATAACACTATATTAGTTTTAGGTACACAAGAATTTAAGAAATAATGTTTCTTTTCTTTATATCCTTAACCAGTAGAACAGCATAGGGAACAGAATGCAGTTAAATATATGTAAATACACAAGTGTGTGCACGTGCACACACACACACACATACACACATATTAGTTTCCTAGGGCAGCCATAACAAAATAGCTCAGACTGGGTGGCTTAAGCAACATAATTTTATTTTCTCACAGTTCTGGAGGTTACAAGTCCAAGATCAAAGTATTGGCTAGACTGGTTTCTCCTGAAGCTTCCCTTCTTGGTTTGCAGATGGCCATCTTCTTGCTGTGTCCTCACATTGTTTTTCCTCTGTGGAGCACATCCTTGGTTGTCTCTCTGTGTGTCCTAATGACCTCCTATTAAGAGGACATCAGTCAGATTGAATTAGGTTCTTACCTTAAAGGTCTCATTTTAACTGGGACTGTTAGGACTTCAACAATATACATTTTAGGGACATGGTTCAGCTATCTATATATCTACATATCTCTCTATGGATATCCATCTATCTATGTATCAGCTACATAGAGATATATAGATATGGTAAATGAACAAACAAATTAGAGAATATATGGTCATTATATGCAAAGGTGCTGAACTCGTGACTGTGACCATGAGCCAATCATTAATAAAAACTGAAATACAGTGGGAATTTAAAAATATGTCCCTGACATAGAAATGTGCAAATCTTGTTCTATACTCCAAAGGTGGGTCAAGGAAAGTTGATTACAGGAGTTATAGAATGAAGAGTTACAATGACTTATAATCGAGGTTCATTGAGAACAAGCCATGCAGAAGTAACTTCGTTCCTGTTTCAAAGGGTTACCTGACGAATAGAATGTGAACAATGATGTCAGCATATATAAGGCAAAGTATCTAATTTTCTATATTTATGTTAAAGGTATAGAAATACCGGATAATAATGCAATTATCTGAATCCATACATGTTTTTAAAAATCTTTGCGAAAAGGAGAGATTCATGGAGTCATGCCAACTAAGGCAAGCTCTTTGGTGACAAGTCACAGAATTTCCTTCATTAGCTCTGTCTTGTTAAATGTTTTTATCAGCTAAAACATTGGCTATTAGATTGGAATGGCTAATCTATTAGATGATAGGTTCAGTGTTCATAATGATTTTAGGAGATTTAAATTGTTACAGTTTGAGAAATATAGTTGACTGTTTAAAAAATATTTTATTTATTTATTCATGAGAGACTCAGAGAGAGAGGCAGAGAGATAGGCAGAGGAAGAAGCAGGCTCCCCAAGGGGAGCCTGATGTGGGACTCAATCCCAGGACCCCAGGATTATGACCTCAGCCGAAGGCAGACACTCAACCACTGAGTCACCCAAGTGTCCCAATATAGTTGACTTTTAAGATTGAAATGCTAAGGGATGTATTCAGGTACAAACATTAGTTATATAAACAAAATTTGAAAAACACCTATTTTTTTTTTAATTTTTTTTTTTTTTTTTTTTTATGATAGGCACACAGTGAGAGAGAGAGAGGCAGAGACACAGGCAGAGGGAGAAGCAGGCTCCATGCACCGGGAGCCCGATGTGGGATTCTATCCCGGGTCTCCAGGATTGCGCCCTGGGCCAAAGGCAGGCGCCAAACCGCTGCGCCACCCAGGGATCCCCGAAAAACACCTATTTTTATTTGTCTGGAAACTCAACATTAGAAAGCAATATAATACAGCTGCACATTTTATCCTAATCTAGACATAGAATTAATTCACCTTAGAGACTATTAATAACAATAGCTTATGATTTTTAATGTCTTTATATATCAGTACTGTGCTAGATATTTTATATACATTGTGTGATTTAATTTATCCAATAACCCTAAAATGCATGTTCTATAATTATTTCTACTATAGCATTGAGAAAGCTGTGGTTTCATGTAACATTTACTCTTGCAAACTCACACAGGTATTGTAGAATAAATTTTGAATCTATGTCTTCCTGGTTCCTAACTTCAAAATTTTAAATGCAATTTAAATTACAATTAAAACATGGAGCTAAACAGCTTAGCATACTGTTCTTTCCCAGGCAATTTTCTATTATAATCACCTTTAACAGTTCTCAGCTGGAATTTGGGGTGGTATAATTTGAAGAAGCATGTTTATATCATCCCTCATTTCACATCTTATTTCTGAAATATTTTAACTCATTTACAAATATTGTGTTCATTTTCAGAATGTTTTTTTTTTCTTTGAAAGACAGAGGTAGGAGTGGGGGCTCACACAGACCTTCCAAACTGTGAATGCCACAAGTGATGACTGGTTTTTGTTTTCTAAAGCAGGCTAAAAGATCCTCATTTCACTGCCTTTTGTTGTTGTTGTTGTTAGCTTTCATTTTGTTTTTATATTATCTAAAGCAGTTAACCAGCTGCACCCTCATTGAGCCTAGAAGACACAGTCTCATATATGACAACACTTTTAACATATGTTTTTAAGAATAAATTATTCCAGTTTTAAGAATAATGGCTTTAATTGGTTTCAAGATCCCTACAATTGTATAAAATTTGAATAAATATTTTCTATTGTTTTTATATGTTATGATTCATTTTATTAATTCAATTCTTATATTTAAGTTCTAGTATTTCATCAAAGCAGGAATTTGTCTCATCGGATTTCTCAAATCCAATTAAACTAAAAACAGTAAATATCCTAAATAAGAATAGATATCTGACTAAAGTCAATTCAACAATTAAACTTTTACCCTATTAATAATGCACCTAGAAGCTAAACCGAATAACTAACTCTATGATCAGCTTTAAATTCTGAACTCTGTTGTGTTATCTTACCATAAAAATTCTGTTGATTTTACGAATCTCACCCTTTCAGGTTTTATTGATGTTATTCTTATCTGTATTAATTTCAAAGGGGGCTTTAGCACAGAAGAAACCTATAACTGGAGTTCAATATATGTATTGAAAAGCTTTTTCTGTGACTTAGTAATGGAATACTGTTAGGGTCAGAATATGTCATGGTATGGAAGAGAGCATTTTTTGTGTAATTTATTTTTTATGTAAAATCAATATTCTATTTATATTGTATATTATATACTGATATAGCATGGTGGGACAACTCCCTTGTCTTCAAGAAACTTATAGCAGATATTTAAAGATGTAATAAAGTTTATCCATTTTGGTTTAAAACATTTTAAAATTTATTTCTATCAAGACTTTAAAGCTTTCCAACTAAGGACAGAGAAGAACAGATTTCTCTCATCCCATCTTGTTTGCTGTAATGGGTCTCTAGTCTTTGAGGTAAAATGCAGTTATATTATACCTTAATTGTGAAATTATATAATTTAAAACATGGTTATTTCATTAAAATTGATACTTTTGGTAGTCAAAAATGATTTGTCTCATTGAATGTACAGACAATGCCAGAGAAACTCCATAATAATTAGTGCAGGAACAGAGAATTATAAATGCATAATTTATAAAGATAATGAGAATACCTCAAGCCAATCACCACCATTACCTTGCTAGGCTCATGAAATCACCAGAGTGGCTTGGAGGAAGGGAAGGATGTGTTTGTTTACAGTGGGCAGTCATGAATACCTTGCTATGGCTGATTACCACTCTGACTACTAGAAAATGGAACTGTTATACACAACAGCATCTGCTGAGCTGGAGTACTGCAATGCCCAGATTGCCTATTACGGAATTCCAGAGACTATTTGCCAGCAATAGACTTCATTTTGCCAATGGGTAATTTGCAGTTTGCTGTGTCATCAGAATCTGAACATGTCACATCTTCTCCTCATCAGAGCCAATCCAATGGCAAAGTGCTATTGAAGCAGCTGTCAAGTATGCAAAAAAACTACAGAGAAAGCACAAAGTGACAGCAGATGCTATGCAAATCAGCAGTGGACACAGAATATGCACTAGCAGAAACAATCACATACAGACCTGTGAAGTTCCTGACACTATGCAATGTGAAGACAATGCAACTCCGCCTCAGATAAAATATCACAGGTGGATAAATCAAAGACCCTGTGAAGAATGAGGAAGGGCTTGTAAAGAGAAATGGTAAGTGCTAGATTATATGCTAAAATACCTGTGCACTAGGTGGAAATTGTAAAACATACTTTTGGTAATTATTTCAGAAAAAGAAAAATAGCAGAAAATGTGTACAACCACGTCTAAGATTTAGAATTGTTCATCATTAGAGGGAAAAGTTCTATTAATTAGATAATGTTCATGTTACTAAATGCTATTTGAAATATCTGTAATTCCTGCACTGATTTTGAAGTAAAACAAAATTTTTATTTTAAAAATGATACATGAAATATATTTATAATCTATAAATCTCTGTTTTTTGAAATTTTCCTTATTTTTTTCTTACAAAGCACTGAAATATTTTGAATACCACTCATCATTATTGTATAATTATAAGATATTTGAATTATAATACATTTAAGAAGTTATGTTTTCACAAGAATCCAGGCTCAAGGAGCCTCTGTGTAACAGCCTTTAATGAATGCTCATTTGCCCTATCCATGCACACTTGGGTGGTGGAAATGCCACTGCCTCTTGAGGCCAGCTGCCCCCCCCCTTTTATTAAAATAGCAGTTACAATTAACCAACATCATAAATGAAGCCAAAATTTGCTATCTTGTGACATTACTGGTCACAGACACAAAAAATATCCAGTGTTTCTTCTTCTTTCTCTATTCGCTCATTTCCTCGATTCAGCCCCCAAGGCCTGTCAGTCCTATACCTTTACTGATTACCTTTGTAAATATTCCCCCCCCCTTTTGTTCTATGCCACCTCCCTAATTATGCACTTCCCAAGTCTGCCAGAATTAGTGAATAGCTTTCTGAGAGTTTCCTTACTTTTAGCTTATTGTTGCTACAGTTCTTCCCTAACGTCACAACCATCTTTCTTCTACAAAACTGTTTGAGCTTCTAGAATATCCAGTAGACCCTAAGAGAAAAGTCAGTAGTACATTTATTAGTGTAGGTAACACCAGCTATTATGAAACACCCCCACACACACACACACAAAAATGAAACACCCACCCACAAAGGCTCAGTGGCCAGTGGGAACACAGACCCCTGTCTTCATCTTTTGGCACTCTCATCTTCCAAGACTAGGATTCTTTTCCTTTGCAGGCTAAGAACTGGGAAGAGATGGTGGAGAAAGCTCATCTGTTGTTAATCATGCTGGACTGGAAGTGACACACATAACTTCAATTCAAATTCCATTGTTAAGTCACTCAGCCTCTCTTAGATGCCAGTTAGAGAGTCTCTGCCTTGGCAGCAGTTACTCCAAATCAATGGGGAATGGGATTATAATATAGGATGGGATGCAAATCTTTAGTAAACAATTGGTACTCTTTTTTTTTTTTTAACCAGGACTAACAAAATTTCATAGTAGAGTATCTAAAGCAAAAACTTCTCATCAAATTTCAGCTTGAACTTTTACCTTATCTGTTCACAATCCTTAAACTCCATTCCTCATATTACTTATATTTTCCCCCAAAAGTATCATTTATTGAGATGTCCCTATGCCTTCAGGTCCATCTCAGAAAGCTTTATTTCACCTCTCCTCACTTTCATGAACCCTTGAAATCCAAATTTCAAGTCTCAATTTAAATTATGTTCTTCTCTAAAATTTTCTTTAATAATCCCATGTAATTAGCTCCTTCCAGATCATTTCTTAGCACTTCTGTATTTTTAGCAGGACTATTTATATGCCTGCCTCTCCATTGTTTTGTGCATCTTCTTAAAAGTTTTTCCTTCCTATATCTCTTTTCTGGTGCCTTACTCTGTTGGCAAATAATGGCATGGCATCACAGCTATCACTTACAGAATCTGCTATGTGTCAGACAATAGTCTAAGTTTTTTTTTTTAATGTAGATTATCTTACATTATCCTCATAACAACCTAATGAATTAGGGACTAAATTATCGCTATCTTATAAAAAAGAAAGTTAGAAACAGAATGGTCATGCACTTTCTGCAGGTTCACATAGCTAATAAGTGGTGAGTTGGGATATCAATCCAGTCTGACCCCAAAAGATACACTTTCAATCACTATGTTACAGCAGATTATTACTCAATAATTATTGGATATATTTTTGTCATAGTTTATAATTCATTCTGACTTTCCTTACAATGTTACTTGAAAAATCATGAATCATTTTCATTTTTAAAATAATATTCTCTGTTACTAAAATTACTAAGCATTTGCTATTTCCAATGAAAGGCATTCTCTGAAACTCTAATTCCTTTAAAGCTTTCAGTTATGAAACCAACCTGAGAGAAGTAATACTTCTTTGCATGTTTTGTTTAGATAGACTGCATGTTCTCAGGGTCAATATAAAATGGGCTTCAAAGCTTTAAAAACTAATAAATATAACATCAAAATTTAGAATCAGAGTAATCAATTTCACGCTTGATGTTTTATTTATTAGTTTCCTTGATTCTAAGTTTTTTTCTTATGAAAATATAGTTCTATTAACTATATTAACAATCATTCCATGGATTTGAAAATAGATTCCCTAAGTAATTCTACAGTTGTTTCATGGTATATTTTCTTCCTATCTTGCTGCCTGCAAGTAAACAATGTAAAAGAATAAATTTTGCTTAGCGATTAAGTCTATCTTTAGATGTAGAAAATCCTTGAGATCTCTATATCTTCGTGTAAAATGTGTTCCTCAGGTTGACATCAGTGGTTTCCCCCTCCCCCATTTAGTCATATTTACTCTTATCTGTCTTCTGGGTCTTTTTTATCAGTTGACTTGCTTTTACATCATGAGAGATACATAATGTCCATGTATAGAAATAAATATCTTCTGTTTATGCATGTGTGAAAGAGACAAAAAAGAAAGATTGTGTTCACCATCATGAATTTGTGAGCAAGATAAACAGTAACCAGGATAAAAATTTAAAAGGAAATCAGGACTGTCCATCACTTGTTACTCATCTGCTGTTTCTAGGACTCCAGGTCAAATACATTGTGGGAGGAGGTCATCCCGAGGATGGAATAACCAGTTGACCATGGAGCTGGGCCAGGGCAATCAAAGTCTCTTCACCCTATTCACCCCCCTGGCCTTACAGGCTATGTTTTGCCTGTCATTCCCACAATGAGAGCCATTTTCAAGGATGCAGCTTTGAAAGAGTAGTGTGTTTTGGAAATTATTCTGAATGGTATGCATGACTGAATTCTGTTAAAGTCTTTATATAAAATTTTAAGATGCTAGCTGGCAAATGTGGAGATCTACTCATCTCTTCATCTTGCTGCTGCCAGGGACAAGCCTCACAGGTAAGTTCCCTTGTATACTAAACCTGCCACCTTCGATCTCAGGTGGCCTGTCTCTTCCATCTCTCCTTACTCTCTGCATGCAGCAGCCCATTGACAAACCAATATAACACCCTTCAAAATTTTTTTTGAATGTGGAAATTAGTATATACATTTGTATAGAATAATCTTTACAATGTTTTATTTATTCAAACAATGTAAATCAGAACAAACATATGGTATACATTGAATTACTATGTTTATTTCTATTCTAGTCACCCAAATGTCACTATAGTAGGTCTTTTTAGGTCAACAGATTAGGAAGGGAGTTTTTGTAGTGATTTATTTACTGTGCAATGTTTCTTGAAGCCATAGGCAAGACTTTTAATAAAAACTTTGAAATAAATCTGAATATGATAGTCTATAGTGAAAAAGAAAGGATGGAGCTCTTTAAAAACATTGTAAGATAGAGATATTACTTATTTTATTTCACTTTTGAGCTTCAAGTGTGTATTTGGGGGTCATTGACATGTTGCCATGGTCCAACTGATAATACTGCTTCCAAAATACTCTTGCTCCATTCTATCTTGCTATATCATGTAAACTCTAAGTGAAGTTTGTATTTGTGACTGAAAATTTGAGACAGTTATTTATGAAATGTTCTGTAAAGAATGCTTATTTATGTTTTCATTTCTGCGCTATACTTTTATGGCCATATGGCTTATATGATAGGTTAATTAGCAACAGAGTCAGCAAATACATATTTAACAATTTACGTGTTCAAAGATGGCATTATGCCAAGTATTATGGGATATAAAAATGATCTTAAGCATGGTTTGTCCACAAGATAGCTGATCAATATGGGAAGAATAAATAATTTAAAACAGAAAAAAGATTAAGTTCAGCTTAAGGCAGTGCCACCTAAAAATTGCATATCAGTTTGGTCCCTACCAACATGTTTGTTTTCTGTCCTATGGGAAAAAGATACTGATAATTACCAACAAAGTCCTGGCAAAAAAAAACTTCTTTCATAATACTGTAAAATATATAAACACAAGACAAGAATTAAAAACCACAGAGGAAACTGTATTCCTTGGAATTAGAATCTTGTATTCATTGTGGATTCTAGTTCCCAAAGGAGAAATAAATCAAAGATGTTCACTTGGGTTATCACTTTAACAGTTGCATTTTAATTGAGAATTTTATTGAAATAATTGTACATTCACATGCAGTTGTAAAAAATATTATAGAGATATTCCATGTAGTTATATACTTTTTACCCAGTTCTTCCAAGGTTAACATTTTGAAAAACCATGGTGTAACAACCATGATGTCAGCACTGATACAATCCAATGATCTTATCTAGATTGTGTGTGTGTATGTGTGTGTGTGTTTGTGTGTGTGTGTGTGTGTGCTTAGTTCTATGAAATTTTATCACATCTAAGATTATATACCTGCTAAGACAGTCAAAATACTGAAAAATCCCTTCATCACAAGGATCCCTTGTATTTCATTTTTATAATCACATCTACCTTCCCAGCCCTTCCTAGCCTCTAGCAACCTTTTCAAAAACTCAGTCATTTCAAAAATGTTATATACACTGAATCATTTAGTGTATATAACATTTCAAAACTTTTTCCCTCATTCAGCTAATTCCTTGGAGAGGCATCCAAATTGTGGCATTTATTAATAGTTCATTTCTTTTTATTGCTAGGTAGTATTCCATGCTATGTATGCACTAAAATTTGTATGACCTTTGATCTATTTAAAGAAAGCTGGGCTGATTATAGCTTTTGGTTATTACAAATAAAACTGCTATAAACATTCATGTACAGGTCTTTGTGCATTCACAAGTTTTTATTTCTCTGTGATAAATGCCCAAGGGTGCACTTGCTGGGTCCTTTGGTAACTGCATGTTTATTTCTATAGGAAACTGCCAAAATTTTTTCCAGAGTCGAACTTTTGCATTTCTATCAGCAATGTATGAATGACCTATTATCTGCGCATGCTTGCCATTATTTGGTGTTGTAACTTTTTAACAATATATATTTAAGCCAGTCTGATAAATGTATAGTGATATTTCACTGTGCTATTAATTTATATTTCCCTGTTGGCTAATGATATTCACTACGTTTTCATAGGCTTATTTGACATTTGTGTATTCTCTTCATTGTAATGTCTCTTTATGTCTTTTGCCCATTTTCTAATTGGGTTACTTTTACTGTTGAGTATTGAGATTTCTTTATATAATCTAGATAGTTTTTTTGTCAAATGTCTAGTGAATTAGCTTCTTCTTGCTGCTGTACCAAATTACCACAAAACTAGTGACTTAATACAAATTTATCATCTTATATTTTGGAAGATCAGAAGTCCAGAATGAGTCTTACAAGGCTACAACCAAGATGTCTATAAGGATGGTTCCTTCTGTGGGTCTATAGGAAGGCGGGGAGATAGACGTCTCTATTCCTTGCCTCTTGCGCCTTCTAGACGTCCCTGCATTCCTTGCATTGTGACTGTATCACCACATTGTCTACTTCAACCATCCCACTATCTTGCCCCTGAGTCTAGCCCTCTTGGGACCCTTTTATAAGAAACCTTTGATTACATTGGTTTTCATAATCTCCCTCCTCATAATGCAGGATACATTTCCCCATCATATATATAAAGTTTCATTTGTCATATAAGGAAACATTCACAAGTTCATGGGATTAGGACATAAATATCTTTGTGAGGGAGATTATTCAACCGACCAACATGATTTGCAAATATTTTCTCTAAGTCTGAAGATTGTCTTTTCATTTTCTTTACATGAGCCTTTAAAGAGTTTACTCCTAGATATTATTTTCTCCCATGTGTTTTTATACAAGTTAATAAAGTATTACATTTTCATTTAAGTCTATGACTTATTGTGAATTACTTTTATATAAAGTGTGAAGTTTAATTAGAGGTTTACTTTTTTTTTTTGCCCATGGATGTACAATTGCTCCAGTCTCATCTGCTGAAAAGACTATCCCACTTTCATTGACTAGCTTTTGCACCTTTGACAAAAATCAGTTAAGTACATCTGTATGGTTTATCTCTGGATTCTTTGTTCGTTTTTTTTTTTTGTTTGTTTTTTTTGTTTTTTTGTTTTTAATCTGTGTGTCTGTCCTTCTGCCAATACCACAAAGTCTTTCTCATTTCTGTAGCTATATAGTATAACTGAATATTGAATAAAGTGTTTCCTCTAACTTGATTCTTCTTTGGCAAGATTGTTTGTAGCTATTCTAGGGTCTATACCCTTCCATTGTAGAATAAGCTAGTCTATGCCTACAAAAAACAAAACAAAACAAAACAAAACAAAAAACCTAAAAACACCCCAAAAAACAACCACAGAAAACCTTACTGTAATTAAGATAGGAGTTGCAGTAAACATACAAATATAGATTTAGGGACAATTGACATTTTTACTGAACTGAGTCCTTGAGTCTATAAATACAACATGTCTCTCTGTTTAGGTTTTCCTTGTGTTCTTTCATCAGCATTTAGTAATTTCCAATACAGCATTCCTGAATATGACTTATTAAGTGTATATGTAATTATTTCATTTTCTTTGGAACAATTATAAATGGTGCATATGGTGTCTTTTTTTTATAATTTCTTTTTTTTATTGGTGTTCAATTTACCAACATACAGAATAACCCCCAGTGCCCGTCACCCAATCACTCCCACCCCCCACCCTATTCCCCTTCTACCACTCCTAGTTTGTTTCCCAGAGTTAGCAGTCTTTACGTTATGTCTTCCTTTCTGATATTTCCCACACATTTCTTCTCCCTTCCCTTATATTCCCTTTCACTATTATTTATATTCCCCATATGAATGAGAACATATAATGTTTGTCCTTCTCCGACTGACTTACTTCACTCAGCATAATACCCTCCAGTTCCATCCACGTTGAAGCAAATGGTGGGTATTTGTCATTTCTAATAGCTGAGTAATATTCCATTGTATACATAAACCACATCTTTTTTATCCACTCATCTTTCGATGGACACTGAGGCTCCTTCCACAGTTTGGCTATTGTGGACATTGCTGCTATAAACATCGGGGTGCAGGTGTCCCGGCATTTCATTGCATCTGTATCTTTGGTGTAAATCCCCAGCAGTGTAATTGCTGGGTCGTAGGGCAGATCTATTTTTAACTCTTTGAGGAACCTCCACACAGTTTTCCAGAGTGGCTGCACCAGTTCACATTCCCACCAACAGTGTAAGAGGGTTCCCTTGTCTCCACATCCTCTCCAACATTTGTTGTTTCCTGCCTTGTTAATTTTCCCCATTCTCACTGGTGTGAGGTGGTATCTCATTGTGGTTTTGATTTGTATTTCCCTGATGGCAAGTGATGCAGAGCATTTTCTCATATGCATGTTGGCCATGTCTATGTCTTCCTCTGTGAGATTTCTCTTCATGTCTTTTGCCCATTTCATGATTGGATTGTTTGTTTCTTTGGTGTTGAGTTTAAGAAGTTCTTTATAGATCTTGGAAACTAGCCCTTTATCTGATATGTCATTTGCAAATATCTTCTCCCATTCTGTAGGTTGTCTTTTGGTTTTGTTGACTGTATTCTTTGCTGTGCAAAAGCTTCTTATCTTGATGAAGTCCCAATAGTTCATTTTTGCTTTTGTTTCTTTTGCTTTCGTGGATGTATCTTGCAAGAAGTTACTGTGGCCGAGTTCAAAAAGGGTGTTGCCTGTGTTCTTCTCTAGGATTCTGATGGAATCTTGTCTCACATTTAGATCTTTCATCCATTTTGAGTTTATCTTTGTGTATGGTGAAAGAGAGTGGTCTAGTTTCATTCTTCTGCATGTGGATGTCCAATTTTCCCAGCACCATTTATTGAAGAGACTGTCTTTCTTCCAATGGATAGTCTTTCCTCCTTTATCGAATATTATTTGACCATAAAGTTCAGGGTCCACTTCTGGATTCTCTATTCTGTTCCATTGATCTATGTGTCTGTTTTTGTGCCGGTACCACACTGTCTTGATGACCACAGCTTTGTAGTACAACCTGAAATCTGGCATATGGTGTCTTTAACTTCAGTTTCCATATGTTCATTGTTAGTATTTAGATATATAGATTACCATTGCTATTGTATCCTTTGACCTTGCTGAACTCACTCATCAGTTTTCTTGCTTTTCAATCTGTCTGCTTTTTTATCTTTTCACTCTCTTATTGCACTGTCTAGAACTTCCAGCATTATATTTGAATAGGAGTGGTGACCGTGGACATCCTTACCTTGTTCCCAATCTTAGAAAAATACATGCAAAGTCTTTCATCATTAAGTGTGAATTCAGCTGTAGGGTAAATTAAATTAAGTTGAGGTCATTCCTGTCTATTCCTAACTGGCTGAGCATTTTTATCATAAATATATGTTGCATTTTGTCAAATATTTTTTGTCAGTGATTATGATTGTCTAATTTTTCATCTTTATCTGGTTGATATGGTGAATTACATTGGCTGATTTTTGAATATTAGATGACTAGGAAAAATCTAAATAGATCATACTACAAAATAATTTTTAATTTCAAATTCCACTCCCTCATTGCTAGTATATCAGAAAGTAATTGATTTTTGTATTCTAACATACCCTTCAAACTTGCTATAATTGTTTGTTAGATCCAATAGTTTTGTCAGTTCTTTCAGACTTTCTGCATAGATGATCATGTTATCTGTGAACAGGGATGTTTTTATGTTTTTCCCTGCCATATACCTTTTATTTCCTTTTCTTGCCTTATTGCATTAGCTGGCATTTCCAAGAGAATGGTTCAAAAATGTGGTGAGAGGAGACATCCTTGCCTTGTATCTGGTCTTAGTGAGAATGTCTCCCAGCATTATGATGTTAACTATAGGTTTTTATGGATATTCTTTAACAAGTTGAGAAAGTTCCTATTCCTAATTTACTGAGAGTTTTTATCATGAATGGGTATTAGATTTTGTCAGATGTGTTTATAGCATTTATTGATAAGATCATGTGATTTATCTTTTTTTAACCTATTTATGTGATGGATTACATTAATTAATTTTTGAATGTTTAACCAGCCTTACATATATGGGATAAATACCACATGGTTGGGTGTATAATTCTTTTTATAATTTGTTGGATTCAGTTTGCTGATATTTTACTAAGGATTTTAAAATCATTGTTTGTTGATAGATATTTATCTGTATTTTTCTTGAAATTTATCTGCTATGGATATTAGAGTAATGCTAGCTCATAGAATGAGTTAAAATATATTCCCTCTGCTTCTATCCTCTAAAAAGGATTGTAGATTATTGGTATAATTTCTTACTTAAATGGTTGGTAGAATTCACCAGTGAACTCATTTTAGGGAACTTGCTTTCCATTTTGGAAAGTTATTAACTATTGATTCAATTTCTTTAATTGATAGAGGCCTACTCAGATTTTTTAGTTCTCCTTGCATGAATTTTGTTAGATTGTGTCTTTCAAGGACATGGTCTATTTTATCTAAGCTATCCAATGTGGACATAGTTTGTTTACAGTATAACTTTTTTAAAAAGATTTTATTTTTTTTATTCATGAGAGACACAGAGACATAGGCAGAGGGAGAAGCAGGCTCCCTGTGGGGATCCTGATGCAGGACTCTATCCCAGGACCCCAGGATCATGACCTAAGCCAAAGGCAGACACTCAACCACTGAGCCACCCAGGTGCCCCATTACAGTATGCCTTTATTATCCTTTTAATGTTCATGGGATCTGTAGTGATGTATACTCTTTCATTTCTGATATTAATAATTTGTGTCCTCCCTCTTCTCAGCCTGGCTGGAAGTTGATTGATGTTATTGATCTTTTTTTTTTTTAAGATTTTATTTATTCATGAGAGACACACACAGAGAGGGAGAGAGGCAGAGACATAGGTAGAGGGAGAAGCAGACCCCATACAGGGAGCCCGCCTCAGACGCGATCCTGGGTCTCCAGGGTAACGTTCTGGGCTGAAGGCGGCGCTAAACCACTGAGCCACCCGGGCTGCCCTTATTGATCTTTTCAAAGAACTAGCTTTTGGTTTCATTGTTTTCTATTGATTTTCTCTTTTAATTGTCATTGATTTCTGCTCTAATTTTTATTACTTTTGCTTACTTTGGATTTAATTTGCTTTTCTTTTTCTAGGTTCCTTAGTTATAAACTTACATTGGTTTTAGGTATTTCTTTTTTCTATTATTTGTATTCATTCAATGCTATCAATTGCCCTCTAAAGTGCTGCTTTCACTGCATTCTACAAATTTGTTTTAGCCATGTTTCATTTTCATTTAGTTCGAATATTTTAAAAATCCTCTTGAGATTTGTTCTTTGGCCACGTATTATTTTGAAGTGTGTCGTTTAATCTCCATGTATTTGGGGATTTTCCAGTTACTTTTCTGAGTTTAATTCCACTGTGGTCTGAGAACTACATTACATGATTTCTATTTTTAAAAAATTTTAAGGCATT